>NW_008795907.1:3402890-3425346 GCF_000699145.1 Aptenodytes forsteri | reverse complement strand
CTTTTTTATAAGCCCCCTTTCAGTACTGATAGGCTGCAATAAGGTCTCCCCAAAGTTCTCTAGGCTGAACAACCCCAACTCTCTCAGCCTTTCTTCATAGGAGAGGTGTTCCATCCCCCTGACCATTTTCGTGGCCCCCCTCTGGACCCGCTCCAACAGGTCCGTGTCTTTCTTATGCTGAGGGCCCCAGAGCTGGATGCAGTACTCCAGGTGGGGTCTCACCAGAGCAGAGTAGAGGGGCAGAATTACCTCCCTCGACCTGCTGGCCACACTTCTTTTGATGCAGCCCAGGATACGACTGGCCTTCTGGGCTGTGAGTGCACATTGCTGGCTCATGTCCAGCTTTTCATCCACCAGTACCCCCAAGTCCTTCTGATGATATAGGACTGAATCCTGGTTTGGTTTAGAAATATTCCTGACAGTAGAGAAGGAAGAACTATAAAACATGACACAAATGCCCAAAAACTTCCCCCTTTTTTTCAAACTCTGCCTGCCACCTAACAGAGTATCACCTCTCCCTAAAAGCCTCACCTCCCTTTTATTTTTAAACCATCAGGGCTATGTGCCACTTCTGACAGCCACAGTGTGACAGCTTTTACCATGGGAAGTTCATCTTTCTCAGATGGGCTCCTAGTCCTGGCAGTTAGGACAGTGGGGAGCAAGTGGTCATTAGATGGGGGAGTTAACTTATCCAGGCTTGGTGCAAGGGCTTTTTTAGTTCTTACAGAGCTCTCCTACCACAGCAATGAATTTGGTCTGCAGTTGCTATGAGTATTTTTGCAGCATTAAGGGCAAAGTCAGCCCGGATGTATCAAGGTGGTTAGTAATACTTCTATCTCATCCTTTCTACTAGCAAATGGATAGCAAAGCAAATAGGAAAACACTTTGTGAGCTCAACTGATTCATGGTGCTGCTTCACTTGCAGAATGAGCTGAGCCTAGGTGAAATCCCCTAAGGCCTTTATTGACAGAAAAGGTCAGGCAAAACAGCCTATTCTGGCCTTTCCATCAGCATGGAGAACATGTAAGTGGGCAAAATGCTTTGAGTGAGGATAATTTTGAAGCATGTGGTACAAAAGTATCTGACCAGACTAATTTTTCTGCTGCAACATAATACTTTTCTTGGGCTACTCAGAAGCAGGAAGAAGAGCCCTCACTGAACTTCAAACTTGCCCTGGCAAGATGTCTACTAATAATTGAGCTAGTTAGTTTAGCAATAGCTTTCCTGGCTCTAGTGTTCCTAGACAGCAGATAAGGCTGAGATCAGACTGTAGACATCCCATAAAAGGAAAAAAATGCCACCTTATTCTTTACTATTATCATAAGAAGCAGCAGAAATAACCTATTGCTTGTCACCTCACCTTTCTGTCTGCTTAGGAAGCAGTTTCTGAAACAGAGGAAGTCTGCTGTAGCCATTCAGTCAGCCTGGCGAGGCTACTGCTGCCGGAAGGATTTCAGAATGGTAAGAGGCAGGTGTATATATAAATATATTTTTTTTATATATAAATATAAAATTGTGTATGTGTGTATGTTTATATACTATGCCCTGCCAGACTGAGTGGACTATTAGGAATGAAGATATTCACAACTGAAAGGAGGAGAGGCAAGATGGCAGGGTGTAAAAAAGGGTGTAAAGTCCAAGGAGGGCTCTGGGACCTCTCAGGGCTTGCTGAACCTGTGACATTTCTGCTTTCTGGTGAAATAGTAACCCAACTAGCCTCTGGCAGGCCTGGCTCTGGCGACCTGGCATATGAGTGATCCCACACTTCTTCTAGACAGGAGTCCAAGGCTAACATTTGTGCATCACCACCATGCTATGAGCAAAGTGTCTTCCACAACTGTTACAGGAAAACTGGGAATCTGTAAAAAATTACCAGAAAAATCATTATATCAATCTCACATTATTAAAAATATTGGCTGATCTTCTATAGATGGTGGGATTTCTGGGTGAGGAAAGCTACACCATATTGGGGGCACTCACATATTGTGTATTCGTGTGGCAGGGATTATTATTAACATATCCCATACATCCCATTTGCGAGGGGCAGGAGGAGAAACTGCCAGTTTCAGTCAGAAACTTTTTCTATTCTGCATCAATGATGCAATTCCTGCCTGAAGAGCCAGGCTGTTGTCCTGCACTCTGCCCCATCCTCCTCTGCTGCTTCTCTTGGTGTTGTCATACCCATCTCTCCAAGGACCTGCCTTTTTTTTTTTTCCATTCACTTGGCTTCATTTGTGCTCTCTTCCTTCCCTTGTCAAAATCCCAAGCTATCATTGTCACTTCCTGGAGCCACTCCCTAGAACAGGTCCCCAGAAGAATTCTATATAATCTAGTTTTAAAAGCCTATTACTGGCAGAAAATAAAGCATAAAGGGCAGTATTATCACATTAGTCCCTTCCAGTGTCTTTATCCAGTTACTGAATTTTGTTATCTTCTACTCATCCCAACTTACTCCCAGTCTTAATGATTTTGAACCATAATCACTTACTTTCCTCCACCTCCTACAGGTTATGCTGGGTTTCGGGCGCCTGCAGGCTCTCTACCGGAGCCGGCAGCTTGCTAAACAGTATGAAGCTACCCGGGCTCATATCATCAGGCTTCAAGCCATGTGCCGTGGTTATCTAATGCGTCAAAAGATAGCAGAGCAGAAGAAAGCTGTATGTGTTATACAGGCATATGCAAGGGGCATGTTTGCTCGCCAAATCTACCAGAGGATGAAGAGGGAGGTATGCTCACAGATACCTTGTGAACATGTTGTTTCTATGAAGTTCTGATAGAGATTTAATGACCAGCAAGTGTTGCCATAGCACTGGATGTGGATATTTATTTTGGGATATTTTATTTTGAGCTCTTGTCAAGTATGAAAGCAGAGTTTTAAGCAGACAATCTTGTTTACGTTTGCTTTCTGTGTTCATTATCACGGATCAAAACTTCACTGACAGAGCTGAAATGTTTTTGACAGAAGGGAGGGAAAAAGATAAGATGTGCATGTGTATCAGTCACTCCTGCAGGGGAAGATCAATTTCTACAGCAAGGCCTGATAATGTCACTTACAGATCCGTTCAGAAGGGAATCCTAATGCAGTGTGTCTTGGTACGCGCTGCCAGAGAAAATCCTGTACTTACTACCTTGGCGGTCCATAGCATATGGGAGGCCTTTCTATGATTTCCTTTCTGTATTAATGCTGTACGAACAGGACAAAGCCAGTTTGCAGATTTCTGCCTGTGGCCTGTTTCCTAAAATGCCAGATCTAGAACTGAGTCCATGTTGGGATAAAGTCCTGGTGTGGACAGCTTGTTAATGGCAAAAGGGAGCCGGCTCAGCAGTTGTGGAAACAGTCACAGAATGGTCCTGTTGTCCACAGAACAAGTGCAAGCTGGAAGCCAGGAATATCCGCTTGGAAGAAGAGAAATGTCTCATCCAAGTCCTTGGACCAGTGCAAGCAGGGGAAAAAGCTATGAGATTAGAAAAGGTAGTATGTTGGCAGAGGAACTCTGAATGCTATGTTCCTTGGCTGACAAGATGGCTTGCCCAGCTCACACCTGCAGACTTGCTCAAAGATCTGAACACTGCTATATTTTAATAAAAAATGGACATAGTTGTAAACCTATTTGTAACAGTGCTTTAGAAATGGGACAAGGCAAACACATGCACATTTCTGTTTGCAGTATGAGCTGGCACTTTAGCCAAACATGCACAATGCTGTTACAGCTCCCCAACACAAAACATTTTTAAATTTTAAATAATGTGGCTTTTTTTTTCCCCCCTGCTGTTAGGAATTCTGTGTTTTTCCTGTATTACCTCTTGTTGATAAAGTTCTTGAAAAATTGCACATCATTACCAATAGGCCAGCAGTCTATAAGGACAGCTGTAAGAGCAAGGCCCTGCTGCTGATGTGCTAGGTATTTGTGACTGCTTAGCACAAGCAACATTTGACTTCACATCCAACACTGCACTAGCAGAGCTGGACCTCGCTGTCATAACACCTTTGTAATAGTGTTTCATCCTCACACCCATTCATTCTAGCAGAATGATGTTCCAGTCATGCCTAACCAGTTTCTATGTTTAAAGGAACACCTGGCTACTCCGGAGAGAGAGGAGGCAGAAGCAAGACAAAGGAGGAATGCTATCGCCAATAAACCAACAAATCATGATGTTATCAGCGACCAAGAAATGGTGGACAAAATTTTTGGGTTTTTACCTTCTATGATCGGAGGCCAAGAAGGACAGGCTCCTCTGGGTTTTGAGGTACAGAGCTGCAGACTGGTAATGGGTCATGTTCATCCCTCATGTAAATCCATTGACTTTGTTGGAATTCCATCAGTGGTCAATTCTGTTTAATGAACTTCTGTACAGTGAAAGAATGACAGTGAATGAGTCATCCAGACAGTCTCTTTGGGAACTGCTTTCAGAGTCAGTTCCCAAAAGTTTTTGATAACATGCAGTTTGGGGACTATGTGTCTTCAAAAGCTACTGCATAGTTGTTTCTTTGGCACAGCAGGCCCTCACCAAATAGTGCCATTCTTTGCATTTTGGCACCAACCACATGTTCTGCTGACAGCGCTCTCAGTGATTTTCTGGCTGAAACAAGCTGGAAGTTCGTGACCCAGGTTATCCTGTGTTCTTAAAAGCAAAATTTGAGATACAGTGGTCCTGACAGCTGTGGAGGATGGAATCGGGTAGGGAGAGGTAGGCAGAGTAGAATGGTCTGGGTTAGTGCAGGTTGTGAGCAATGACATAGCACCTGGATTTTCCATCAGCAATGTTCTTGCTGAAGACCAAGACAGGAAGGTCATATGCAATGGATGCATCTCAGAAGGACAAGCTCTGAGTCCCAATGATCTGTTGGTAGCAGCTGAAAATGGCTTTGGGGTTTTGAGATACAGTGGTCCTGACAGCTGTGGAGGATGGAATCGGGTAGGGAGAGGTAGGCAGAGTAGAATGGTCTGGGTTAGTGCAGGTTGTGAGCAATGACATAGCACCTGGATTTTCCATCAGCAATGTTCTTGCTGAAGACCAAGACAGGAAGGTCATATGCAATGGATGCATCTCAGAAGGACAAGCTCTGAGTCCCAATGATCTGTTGGTAGCAGCTGAAAATGGCTTTGGGGTTAGCTGGAAAGCCAAAAAAAAAAAAAAAAAAAGAAAAAAAAAGAATGTAAAATAAGAATATCAGAGTACAGGGAAAGAAAATATGCTTCTTCCTCATGTTCTGCACAGGACTTGGAAACAAAGCCGAAAGCCAAAAAAAAAAAAAAAAGAAAAAAAAAGAATGTAAAATAAGAATATCAGAGTACAGGGAAAGAAAATATGCTTCTTCCTCATGTTCTGCACAGGACTTGGAAACAAAGCCTAACAAGCTGGATGAGGTTGACCTGGACATGGTTCCCATGAGTGTGGAGCTAGAAGAGGAAGCAGATGGTTTGGAAGAGTACACCTTCCCAAAGTTTGCAGCTACTTATTTCCAGGGGTCATCTACACATACACATATCCGGAGACAGCTGCGGCACCCACTACTCTACCATGATGACAAGGACAATGTCCTGGTATCTTGCTCCTTGTTGTTGTTGAACCTGCTCCCTCCACAGCCCTGGCTTCTACAGCTCCCCTCATCCTTGGGTCCCCCAGCCTCTGGCACAGCCCTGGGAACCAGAGACTTTAAAGCCAAGCAGATAGTCCTAAGCACTTGTATGAAAGTAGTAGTTCCCGTCAGCATTTTTTGGCACTTTGCAGGCAGGTATTTCACACAGATACCTGCCCAACACAAAATCTCTGGTCACCTTTAGTCTGCCTAAAGAGGGAACTCTGAGGCTTGTTTTGACTTCTCCAGATACCCTTTGGGGGCAAAAACAGACTGGAGAGAAGAAGCATCAGAGCTCACCTGTCTTTCTGCTCTTGTTAGGGTTGCTGGTCTGTGAGTTAGGACAGAAGGGGGAGGCCCAGGCCTCCAATTTTCCTGTTGAACCACAGGGGGATTGAGGAGGGGAGTTTTTCTTGATGCTAAGCAGCCTTGCAGAGTGGAGGATCCCATGCTGCAAAAACTTCGGTATTACTTGGCTTTCTAGTTCTGGGCGTGAGGGCTCCTGGAAGAGTTCACTCCACTGCTTGTCTGTCCAGGTGGGTAAATGCAGAGTGTAGTTCAGCCAAGGTTTCTCCGCCTCACTCCAGCCACAGCACACCTGCAAGGTGCCAATAAAGGGAATGGTGAGGGCTCAGCAATCACAGAGTAAATCTGACATTCCCACTAGAGCTGCACCCTCTTCCTTTAACATGAGAGTGTTGTGAATGTTGCTCTCATGTTGTCTGACATGAAAGTAAACTCCCAGTGTAAATGACAGGAAGAGACGGGAATTTTAACAGCTTGGACTGGGTAAAGGAAGAAAATGCTCTCATCTAAACAGGAAGAAACAGCATGAGGCCATTGGTTCTCTTGGCAGTTTCTGACTGTGCTTTCTGCCACCACAGGCTTCTCTAGTCGTGTGGGTTATCATCCTGAGGTTCATGGGGGACCTGCCAGAGCCAGCAATGTTTGCCAAGAATGCCACCACCAAGAGCGGCTCCGTGATGACACAGATATATGACACACTTAGCAGGAAAAACCAGGTCCAGTTCAGGAACGACAGCCCAAATATGGTGAGAGGAGCAGGATATGTTTGTATTTTCATTTGCTTTCCTTGGTTTCTGTGCTGTTCTACCAAGAGTGAGAAAAGCAAAGGAACCCTTTCATGCTACTGTACTTGAAATGCCAGAAGTGCAAAAGGGCCCCTGTCAGTCCTGGAAGGACACTGCAGCTCCTTCTGGCAGGAGGGGACAAAACAAAAACATCTCCATGTAAGCATCTTTCCTTCCTTAATGAATCATTCTTGCTATGCATTAAACTAATTTCCTATAATGGTAATGTATGTTGTAGAGAGAAAGCAGAAAGGATAACAAGATTTCCAAGGGGATCTCTTCCCTGAAGCTGAAACGGTCATCCAAGTTGACAGGGAAGGTAAGAGGTGGAAATAAATTGCTTCCCCTAAGTTTTTTTGCCTGGAACCCTGTCTTCACCTTCTGACAGACGTTATATGACAGCAACCTCCCAGCTGGGAACTTGTTCCACTGCCAAGCCAGCACAGCCATGTACGGGATACCTGGTGCACTGTTCTTTTAAAACTATCCCCATGTGTACTGCTGTCATTCATTCTCTGGCAGATTCACTTGATCCTTTCCTGCTGAATAGTGACCCCTGAACACAGGGAACAATTTATTATTGAGAATTGTTGGTATTACAGTACAGTTTGCCCAAAGCCCTGAGCAGACTGAGAACCACCATGTGCTTAGGGCTGTACAGGACAGTACAAGAAAGTTCTCCTAGCCAGTAATAGTGCTGTAACACTGCATTTTATGAGTTTGCTTGAGAGAGGGGGAAATATGGTCTGTTCCTAACTGAGCAGAAAGAGTTTTAGCCAGAAAGGTAGAGAAGGAATGTCTCTCATTTCTGGGAGAGCTGCCTGGTAAGAGAGGAGGTTTCTAGAGCACTCTGGGGTTCTGCTTGGTTTCTTTCAGGTGACAGACCAGCTGAGAAGTGGAGAAGAGGCCTTCCAAGAGGACAGCTCAATCTCTGAGAGACCTATGTCCAACCTAGAAAAAGTGCACTTCATTATTGGCAATGCAATTCTGCGCCCTGCCATCAGGTAGGAAATTTGTTCTTCCTTTCTGGGACCAGGCACCCATTACATCAAGGAAATCCAGCATTCCCTTTCCACAGTGCCAGGGCATTTTCCAAGTGCTGGAAATGTCTCACATTTATCTCTGGGGATTCCTGACTGAAAGCCCAAGCTAGTCACATAGAACTGAGACTGTAGGCCACACACCTCTTCGGAGGATGGGTCACCTTTATCAGAGGGGACAGAGAACGACTCCCCTACTACCTTTTCTGGTATCTTCATCTCATAGTTTAGGTCAGCTGCCTCCATGTATGGCTTTCTGAATACCCCACAGATATGCAATAGGGCAGAGCTCAGGGCTGTAACCCAATAACACCTGAAGGTGGAAAACAGCCCTAGTGTGAGGGAGAAGAAACATTCAGAAGACACAATAAGAAGTATGGAGTTAATGTACACTAGGTGTATGAGAGGTGTTTATAACCTCAGTTTCCCAATAGCCTGTTTCTGAAACCTCAAGCAATGTCCCCAAATCAGAGATGGTTGAAGGCCGGGCTTGCTGAATATATCAGCCACTAGAAGAAGAAATCCGGCTTACAAGTGGTGTGAGGCCGGACCTTAGGCTAAGCATGGTGTGAGGATGAGACAGACGCTGGTTGGTTCTGACCTGACCCCGTGAATTCTCTCCTCCATTTTAGCTCATTTTAGCTTATGCAACACTTTTCTGTAACAAAGCCCATAGGCACAGGCCCTGCCTTGACCTCAGTCGTGGGCTGCATTCCTCTCTATATAGTTGCTTTGTTTCAGTCAAGATGTTCCCAGAAGCAGATCCTCAGCTGGCAAAAATTGCCTTCAATCAATGTATCATAACAGCCACAGGCTGTAGATACTGAGGAGTATCTACTCCCTCATTCTGTGTTTCATCATATGTCCTATCTGGGAACAAAAACCTCATCCACCTTGTGTCCTCCCACATCAGACTTGCCAAATGTGTGTTCCAAAAGTCCAGAAATTTTAAGACTATTTTTAAATAGCAGTTTTGTTTGTATGCAGATTTTTGCATCTGTTTCCCATATGTCCTTGCTGCAGGCAACTTGCATTTTCAGAAGCTCACTCTGAAGCACCCTTTCCTCCATTCTTGTCCAAGGACTCACTCCAAGTTTACTAAAAATATAAAATTAAGCAGGGTGTCCCCCTATTCTTATCCCAAAATCCACATAGGAGCGGACAGACAAGAGCCATGAGATACAAGCCACATACTGTAGAGAGCTTAGAGCAAGTTTCACATGTGGAGGGACAGCAATGCCAGTTCACAGCTGGATGACCCAGCAATTGTTATCCCTGCACAGCCCCCCTGCTTGTCACAGGAGGTAATCCAGAATGGGATTTGCGCTTGAACTGTTTGAGTAACAAGGAGTAGCAAAGGGCACTAAGTATACCTTGAGCCTCTTCCTGCCAAAGCCAATGAAACAGTTATTTCCTGTGGTACATTACAGGTGGTATCCTAGCTAATGTGGTTAAACCTAGCTCAGGTCTACTTCATCATGCTGCAATCATGCCAAGCTTGCAGTGGAAACGTAGCCAAAGACAGTTCAGACAGTGAATCATTATCTGTTGCTTTCACATGTTTCATTACAGAGATGAGATTTATTGCCAGATTTGCAAACAACTCACTGAAAACAGCAACAGGAGCAGCTATGCTCGAGGCTGGATCCTCCTGTCACTTTGCCTTGGTTGCTTTCCTCCTTCAGACACATTTGTGAAGGTACATTACTAACCTTCCCTGCAGCAGCTTAAATGCTTTAGCTGATGTGGTTTCTTGTGTATTTTGATGTTTTGATACAAATAGCCACATAAACTGTTTGGCTGCCATAGCAGCCAGTGCTGTGATTTTAGCAGAAACTATCTCATCTCATATGCTTATCTGGGAATTTAAATAAATGATTGCTGTACTCACATTTAATTCTGTTTCATTACATGCCATACAAGTCAGGTTCTCTTGTTGATCGCAGCCCTCATTTAGATCTGTAATCTGCAAAGAATTTGGCAAATTTTGTCCTCTCCAGTTCTGCCTTTCCAACATTTAAAAGCTGTCTCCAGTTGCAGTCCTAGTGATTAAATATAGTCAGGAGTCCAGTATTAAAATCACTCCCCATATTTTACCAGTTCTTACCCTACATCTCCAAGCCCTACAAAATCCAATAGAGATCTGGGCTTTTTTGTCATTTTCTTAAATACATTAATTTCTAAATTTAAATGGATGATAAATCCAGTTCATCACAGAAGAAAAAAACCAACACAACCTGTGGCTCCAACTTGACATCAATATATATGTAAATACAAGTCCATGCTTATACCATGTCAGCCAAGATAACAGAGTCATACAGACTCCAAAAGCTCAGTTTATCCAGTCCTTCTCTTCCAACGTCCAATCTTAATCGTGGACTTCAACTATTGATATTGCCAGAGAACTTAGTAAAACTAAAAGTAACCATAATCAGCAGCCCTAACCTGCCATTAGCCCTCTTCCCAGCACTTTGGTTCATACAGAATGTCACAAGACTTCAGGCTCTTCAGTTGGAAACACTAACCCTTGCTCTAATCATAAGAATAAAGTCTCCACTGTCTAATATTCATCATACAGTTAAACACGGTGAATAGACTGACACAAGCCTTCCTCTTTAGTCTAAAAGCTTTGCAGAATGAGGGAAAACTTGGTGTCTCAAACCTAACCTTTAACACTTTCTGGTAAACTGTAAGCTAACTGATCACTCTAATCTAGTCTATCAGCTGCAGAAGGTTTCTAGTGTTTCATGAGGATTAGTATTTCCTAACTCTTTCTTATGCTCTCTGCATATAGTACCTGTTGAATTTCATCCACCATGGGCCCACAGGCTATGCACCATATTGTGCTGAACGTCTGAGACGTACCTATGTCAACGGAGCACGGACTGAACCTCCAAGCTGGCTGGAACTTCAGGTGGCAACTCCCTTTTTCATCATTTATATTGATATGTGTCATTTTATGCTGGATTGTATTTACTAACCTGTGCTAACAGATCTTCCTAAGTCCAACAATGGAAATCAATTGCACAAGGGGATTGAAGACCAACTGCCTTATTCTGGACAGCTTCTTAGATACACCTCTTCTGGCTATTCACTTAACCTAAACCCAGTGGAGGATGTAAGTTAAAAGCTGCAACACATGATTTGCAGGGAGATACCTCCATCCACTCAGGAGCCATAGGCCAGAACCACCTCCTTAGGGAAGCTCTTACCATCATTTGTGGAAAGAACTGAACAGGGCTTATGCTTTTAAAATGGAGGGAAGAAGTGTGTATGATAGGGCTACATTGCCCTCCCCCTTCCTTTAAAAGTCACTCTAGTAATTAGAAGTCACACACACACATGCACACATACCCCACCTTAAGTGAAGACCTCAGTTCAATTCCTTCCTAAATCTGAGCGACCCTATTGCCTAACACACACCTTCCTGGGCAAAATGCTTGCTGCAGGCCATGTCTCCACTGATGCATGTAAGGCTGTACCCAAAAGTTATCAGGCCAAATAAGGCTCACAAAAAGCCTATCAGTCTACACTGTTATGTGATAATCAACTCCCCTGAGCTGTGGGGAGGAGGGAACTTTATTCCAGTGCTGCTCCAGGGATATAATTTATATTTAAGGCTCACCATGCATTGAAGAAACTGTGTGGGCGTTGGAGATTCACTTAAAGATTGTTGACTGGAGTGTACAGTGTGTGGAGCTCTTAAATCTAAATGTCTTCTTCATTCCTCACAGAAAAGTAAGGTTGGTCCATAATTTGTTTCTCTCATTTGACTCTGACTTACAGGCAACAAAGCAGAAGAAACCCATTATGTTTAATGTCACCCTGATGAACGGCCAAAGCGTCACTGTTCCTGCAGACTCTGCTTCCATTGCCAAAGAGATCTGTCAGTTCATAGCAGATAAAACCAAACTGAAGGATGTGTTTGGTTTTTCACTCTACATTGCTGTGTTTGATAAGGTAAAGTGTAGAAAAGTAGAATGAAAGCTCCCTTCTCTTTCTGTGGAGTTGCTGCTGCCCACCCAGCCTCACTGAGGACTCCCTCTGACTTCTGGAAGCACCCCCGTCCCAGCCCTATGCTCAAACCAAATCAGTTTTGAATCCCAGCTGAATCTCAGGAGCTGATAATCCTGTTCTGCCTTTCTGCTGGCTAGCCACTTAGCAATTCCTGCTGCAGGCCTGTGAGGTTTCCTTTGCCAGGTCATATAAGTGACTAGTGTCCCGGCTCCCATTCATGGGCAGTGCAGCACTGTGGTCTCCCCCCATGTTCTGGGATCCCACCTGCTCGTCATGCATGCAGCACTGCAGAACTGCTGGAGTAGGGTGAAACTAGCAGGTCTCACATGCTAGTGAGCTCTGCTCAAAGACATATTTCCCACCTGCACTGCTGCACGTGACTTTCTTGTCCTGTATTACAGTGCTGCTGATACAGCCCCTATCATG
Source organism: Aptenodytes forsteri (assembly GCF_000699145.1). Taxonomy (NCBI): domain Eukaryota; kingdom Metazoa; phylum Chordata; class Aves; order Sphenisciformes; family Spheniscidae; genus Aptenodytes; species Aptenodytes forsteri. The sequence continues at coordinate 3,413,191 of NW_008795907.1, read as the reverse complement.
TGGCATTGAAAGCCAAGGTCCTTGCCAGGGCTGCTGCTGTTAGCTCACATGCTGGCATTTTACCCTCTCCTTCCCTTTGCTTTTTTTTTACTGTAGTGCTGTAAAACAGACATACACAGCAGGATGACATCTTGGTGCTCAGAGTTAGGCACCAATAGCAAAGAAATTAATTCAGAGATGGCATTTTTGTTTAGATTACAGCAACACTTGCACGTGCACTTAAGGGGATATACAGGGGATAAACAAAGTTCAAGGAGACAAATAGAAGATTGTAAACCAGAGCTGCTTTGTCTTAACTTCCAACTTATTTTTCCTGATACCATCCCTGTGCATAAAAATACACAAATTTACCAAAGTACAACTTGCACATCCATCTGCTTACCTTTTCAGAGTTTTTCTTGCTGTCAGGAGACTAGGAGCTTTGGGTTTGTTGTTCTTCACTCAGATCCAAAGCAGGCATGCCAGTAAATGCAGTGTCCCTTTGTTCTAGGTCTGGTCACTAGGTGCGGGACGAGATCATGTCCTGGATGCCATCTCTCAGTGTGAACAGCTAGTGAAGGAGCGGGGCACACATGAACGCAACGCACCCTGGCGACTCTACTTCCGGAAGGAAATCTTCACCCCCTGGCACAACTCCCAGGAGGATCCTATCAGCACTGATCTCATTTACCACCAAGTCATTCGCGGCATCCGGTTTGGAGAGTACCGTTGTGAGAAGGTGGGTCTCCTTATTCATCCTCCTAAAGAGACAAAACTATATTAACATTTCCCACATTAAAGAGCAGGAAGATGAATAAAGTTTCTAGTGGCTGTGAACAACCCTTCCCTTCTTAACGAACAATTCCTGTTCAGGTGATTGTGCCAGCTGTCACACTGGCAGCTATAATTAATACATATTTTTTTTCTGCAACTTTCAGTTCATGTGGCAGCTGGAGGCATGTCCAAAGGGGCAGTTTGAGTTCTTTTAAAATATCTTTGCTAATAATCTCTTTGATGCTATGATTGTGTCAAGTTCATGACTGTCAAGAGTTATTAGAGAAAAATGGAGAAAACTCCATTCCTAAATTGGCTTCAAGGTTGAATGAGGCTATCTGGACTTTGTGACATCTTTCTAGGCCTCTTTTAATGGATTAATTGTTTCAGGAGGAGGATTTGGTGGAGATAGGTGCAAAATATTGTTACATCCAGTTTGGAGATTCCATCCACAATGAACTTGTACAGAAAGTGCTCCATGACTGTATCCCAGTGAAACAGTTGAAGTCCAAGACCCTGGAAAAGTGGGTGAGCCTTATAACCTACGCACATGCTAAGGTAAGAGGTTTGTCTGGCACCGCTAGGTAACCATTCTCGAGCACCAGCTTCTGCTTCTTTTACCATTTGCATTTATGAATAGTCTCTTGGGGGAAAAAGGAAAAACATCTCAATTTCTATATTCCAAATAGTTAATTAGGGCTGGGGGAGTGGAGAACCTCCACTCACTCTTCCATATAGGGCTCAACAGGGGGGCAGAGTTAAGAAAGTATGTTTAAATCTCTGAATAGAGTATCTTTTAAGGCTGTCTCTCTCCCATCTGACAACTGAGTCAGGATGGGCATGGGATGGAATATTGGTTTTGATCTGGAAATGGATTACCTGAATTATTTCCTTGGCACCCAAAGTGTGTTAGACTCCGAACAGGTCAGTCAGTGGGGATTTGAGGGAAATTTGGAATCCACGTGCCTGTGGGCAGCCTCAGCTGCGTGTGGTGGGCCCCTGGAGGCTGTTCCTGATTTGACTTTCTCCAGGTACCCTTGACACCAGTGACAGCAGAGGGCTGTTGGGAACCTCTGGGATCAGGCCTGCTCTTTATTGTGTGCAGAACATGCAAACCAGATTTTACTGAGAAAACCTTGGGTATCTTTTTATACTGCAGGCCCCATACACACAGGACCGTCTCTCCCCTCAGACTGTGAAGGAACAACTTGTAGATTTTGCTCGCTTTCAGTGGCCTTTGCTTTTTTCCCGATTCTTTGAAGTCACTAAGTTTTCAGGTAATACCTGGAGCCTGGGAGTAGAGGACTGATATAAGATCAATAGAGGAGGACTTGTATAGCATTGATAAGGAGTTTTTTCTGCATTTTCAGGTCCCAGCTTGCCCAAGAACCACTTTATTGTTGCTGTAAATTGGAAAGGTATCTACTTCTTGGATGAGTCAGAAAAGCGGCTCCTTGAGCTGACCTTCCCAGAGATAACTGGCATCCACACCAACAGGTGAGTGCCCCAGAAAGACAAGATCTGAAGAAGGCATCTCTGCCCATGCTCAGAAAGGGTGTATGTAGGAGGGAAGTGTACTTTCTCTGCCGTCCCCCTAGGTGATTTGATCTGAGCCTGGAAAGGTGGTTTAGCCTAGGTCTGGGAAACAGAAAGGGAAAAGTTCTGAGCAGCCTGTAAAGGAAATACTGAAAGGGCTGAATCTTTCCAGCTGGTGGATCCTGCTCAGTCAGAAAGGTGTAAGGAAGCACAGCCATGCATCAAGACAAGAATGGCCCAAATAACTAACATAGTTAAGCCATCGTCTGTTATGCGTGCTGGGAGTTCATATACTTCTCAGGTGTGATGGACCTGAACAGGATAACTGAGGGAAAGAGGGTAACCGTTGGCTTGCTCAGGGCACACATCCTTGCATCAGATCACTCAGAGAATAGGGTCTTACATACACAAAAAATACCTCTGCGAGGACTGTCACAGATTTAATTAGTTGCCCCGTTGCTCCAAAAGAAGGGTGTTCTTTTGTCTATAATGAAGCACTTTTGTACAAAACATGATGGAGTCCAGAGTGAACCTGAACCACTTCAGTCCTTCATACCTACCAACTCATGAGAAGACAAATTAAGAACTACCAATACTCACTGTAAGGAAGTTGTCTGCAAGGAGGTGTAGGTGCCTTGGCTCTGACTGCAGATGTGTCTGTAAGTTTTTCAGATGTTCTGGTAACAAACTGTTCAATAATACATAGGGCAGTGAAGTCATTTGGACAGAGTTGCACTCTCATCACACTTCGTGCTGAGGAGTTTGTCCTGACATCTGTAAACAGCGTTGTCATTGCTGAACTGGTGGTCATGTTCCTGGAAGGACTGAAGAAGAGATCACGATTCGCTGTGGCAATGCATGAGAAAAAATCCCAAGGTAAGCCTTGTAACTTTTCTACAGGGTAGGGAAGAAATTTTGAGAGAACCCACAGCACTTGTTTGAAAGAGCTGAGAGAGAAGAGGGAGAACTTCAGTAAGAGTCCCTTTGCTCCAGGAGAGATGCATAGTGATCAGCACAGCAATACAGAGCATAAGGCAATGTGATTCAATACCTTTGCAGACAAATTACCTTTCCTTCCTCCTTCTACTTCTTTACATATTTTATTTAGATAGTACAGTATCCAACAACTCAGCATGCTTATAGTAGGAAGTTGGATCTGGGCTCCGTGGAAATAGTTTCCAGAAAAATTTCACAGAGTTGGTAAACTGGAATTCTAATAATTTCTCTGTTAGTTGGCTGGAACAGACAAGAGGGGATTAAAATGTAAACATTAACTTCATCTACTTACAACTACTGAGTTTCTTTCCATGCTTTGCTGCCAGTTCTAGACACAAAGTCAGCACCCATTTGAATCAAATGGAGTTTTGCCATTGCCCTCAGTGGATCAAAATCAGGCTGTCAGAGGAAGTTTAAGTGATTTCTCTGAAGTGTTACTGGATAATTAGCCATATTTACACAAATCACTTTCTATTGCTAATTGAATTCAGGCCTTCAAAATACAATTCCCTTGTCTTTCACATTGCAATCCCCTTGCATTTTCTTGGGCTGTCAAGCCTGAACAGTACTCTCTTATTCTGTTTTCCAGAAGACCCTGCTATCCTGTCCTTCAGGAAGGGAGACTTGCTAATCTTGACTGAAGACAAAAGGCTGGATGCAAACTCTGGCTGGATCTGTGCCCAGAATGAAAGGACAGGCAAAACAGGGAATGTATTTTTGGAAGAGATCTACATCATTCCTTGTCTCACAAAACCCTCTAGTCAAGTGCTGGTAAGAATTGCTAAGCACTCTCTTTGAAGAGACTAGGCGATAAATGATAATAACAATGTTAAATATGATTAAATTTATAACTGGAAGTTAATTGTTCCTCCAAAGTCAGACAAGTTCTGTACCTCCCATTGAAGCAAAGCATTTCATTCTGTCCTGTCTGAAAACAAAACTAAACCTAGTCCAAACTCTAAGGAGAAGACTGCAGTTGCACAAAAGCAATGACTTTCAAAAAAACGGTCCATTCACCATTAGGGATTTCAGTGCCTGGAATTGGTAGCAATTAATGGAAATGAGTGTGCAGTTTAATTTTCCTGCATTCACACTGGGCTTGATTGGTGATCATACATTACGTCTCAAGGGATGCTCTAAGTTACTTTAAAAAAATATGCTCTTTGAGGGAGTCAAGGTTTCCCATTGATCACTCTGCTAACAATTTTGTCTTCAGTTTTGGAGATTCAGCATATTGGATACTGTGCTAACAAGTGAAAAGCTGAAAAAGTGGGGGGAAAACACACCAGTGGTAAAAGCAGGTGGACTTTTATCAAGTGTTGTGCTTTGGATAATCACATACATTTTGATGGCCACTACTGTTGGGTCTATGGAAATTACTTCCTTGAGTCGACTATTCCCAAGTCTTTCTTGAGTCTCTGAAAATGCTGCTTAGGGGACAGAAGGTCTCCTGCAGCACAGAGTACTCAAGTTTAGTGTACACCATCTGCGCATATATGCTGAGTAACATCTGACAATCTGTGCAGAGACCTGTGTCCATGTGACATCTCTACGTGGCTGTGTCATTCCAGAATTTGCTGATGATGTCTCCAGACCAGAGGAGGACAGCTTCACAGAACTCCTACATGGATGAACCTGATGAAGAGGATCTCAAAGTGAAGCCTTACACCCTGGAGGAGTTCTCCTATGAACACTTCAGGTGAAGCTCTCTGTGTAGTGTGTGCCCTAGGAAAGTTCTTGTTGATCTTCAGTGATCCTTAAAGCCTAGGATGTAATGGCATCTTCCATTTCTGATTGGGTTTCTTCTTTGTTTCCTGTAATTAAGTGTGACTTTGGACATGCAGAGATTCTGGCACATGGCCTACTTGTATCTTTTGTCTGCAGAAATGCAAAGGGAAGGGTAGAAGAGCCCCAATCAGACTTACTTATTTCCAGCAGGCCCTATTCTTACTTCTCACTCCTTCTTCAGCACTTACCAGCTAGTGAGGATACACAACATCTCGGGCCTCAGAGAGTAAGAGAAAAATTAGTCTTCTAAAACCTCTCTTCTTTTTGCAAGCCTTCTCCCTTCTGGATCTACAGGAAACTATATTTTCCTGTTCTTATTGACCTGCATAATCAAAGGAGATATGAGATCACTGTCTTGGGAAAGAACATGCCTAGAGATAAGTCTTTGTGATAATGATCTCCTATGTTCATAGCAATACTGATCCAGTAATTTTGTATGCCTGCACTTGTCTTCATTCAGGACTCCTGAGAAGGAATCCATCAGCAAAGCTGTTCTCCAGAAATCCCGTGGGCGCAGTCAACTGTGGGCACACTCTAAGGAGCCCTTGAAACAGCCCTTGCTGAAGACAGCATGCACAGACCCTGGTCTTCGGGACTTGGCTTGTCAAGCCTTCATTGATATCCTTTCACTCTTCTCTTTGTGACCCGAGAACACTTGGGAAGGAAAAGCTAGCTACCGCCACTAAACTCACCTCAACTGAGATAATACTGCATACACATTACAGAGGATACATTTACATCAAGGTGCAGGATATCAGCTCTGCACAACTTAGCACTGTTTCCCTTGTCTACAGAGGAAAGGTCCCTATTCCTTCCCAATGCTCCACAACTCCTGATGGCTCACTTAATTGAGAATGTGGCTTTAGGAGTGAGTGAGATTTACTGCATATGCCCAGAGCAAGCTGCTAATACAGTATCAATCATAGCCAAGCAGTGACCGCTGCACAGGGAAAGGGGGTAGGGGACAGGCAGGGGATATGTTCCAGACCCTCCTCCCAGTATTTGCCACTTAGACATCAACAGAGTCACTAATATGTTGGGATCCAGGTGAGACTTCCCATTTACCTTCCAAAATTGGCCTGCTTTTGTCCTTAACAGCACATTCACCCATCATGAAATTCATGGGAGACTATCCCTCAAAACAGGCACACTCCTCTGTGGAAGTCACTGACCAGATATTTGTAGCAGCTATCCAGGAGGAGGTCCTGCGGGATGAGATTTACTGTCAGATTATGAAGCAACTGACTGAGAACAGAAACAGGTACTCACCTGGGTGCAAACACCCTGCTTCTGCAGAGCCAGGGGTCAAGTGCAGGTGGTGAGCAGGAATCCCTGCTACACCTGTGATGGGGTGGGGGCAGAGGGGAAGGATGGCCAAATGTTGGAGTGAGACCTTCCCTTCCCCCTTTTTCCAGGCACTGCTGTGGGGCTCACCTTTGCAGAGCACTCAGGACCACTGACTGGCAGTGATAGGCCACAAAGCAGGACGTTACTTGTCTCCTTTGAGCTGCTGCTTTGCTCCCATCAGCATTCAGTGCTCGTCTCTGTGCAGTATGGTGTGAGACAGGCAAGGTGTTACTGAAGCCGTCTTACTCCCAAGGCAGTCTGTGGAGAAAATACGGCACTGCATAGACTTCTTCGTGTTTTCAGTGACTGCACTGCCAGCCCTCCATTTGTTTTAAGTTTCCCAATGACAGTATTTCCCTCCTATAAGTGCGTAGTTCACACTAGATCTTTTACTACCAGTGAATCCTTTTCAGTAGTTATATTAATTAGGTTACACAACTGGCTTGCGGAACAGATTGGTTACACAGGCCTCTGCCCCTGACTAAGTCTCTGAAACAGGCTGGTGTTTGCTTCCCCACTCATAAAATCATAATTTGACCTACTTCCAGGGGAACTGAATTGTAAAAAGAAGCTTAAAATAATTATTAACAAATTATTAATTTGTTAACAATAATTATTAACAAAATGGTTTTTCTGTTTCTAGCTGCATTGTGTCACTGCACAAGTTAGAGAAGGAGCTTCTATTTGTTTCTTTTCTTTCTTACTGTTCCACAAATATTAAACTTAGTGGAACTTCTACCATGTGTGTAACTGTTAAATGGTAAATTTCCTTGCCTGCAGTAAATCTCACAGGCTATTTAATGCATAGTCTGTAACCACGGTGCCAGTGCCATGCCTGATGTACTCTACCAATTTAGTCCTGTGGGTCATTCACTGTTTTGAGAAGGATCACTGATGTGGAAAAAACAATGCTTGAAAGGTGGCTATTTCCATATATTTTCATCAGAACAGCCAGAGCAACAAATCTTTCATCCTTCCCAGGCTAGTGCCCTATGGACCATGTCACACTCTCACCCAGACACAAACACCACTGATCTATAGAGTATAAATGGGATTAAAATAGTGTGTCTTCATCTGCAAAATTAGAAAAGTAAATGGGAATAAAGAAGCCAGGACGTCTTTATTCAGCAGTCTGGTGCCCATTCAAAGGTAGACCTGCTGGCTTTCCCAATCAAAACCACTTCACACCATTTAGCGTTTCAGAGCAATCCCTGGGACACAGCTGAAGTATGTTCTGCTCCTGGCTTTGAAAGTAGAATGACTGACCACCTCTTGGCTGCAAAGCCTTTCTTACTATTCTTACTGGTGAGGGTGAGATGCCAGAAGAGCTTTGACTGGCAGATTTCACAGGTGCAGAGGCTGGAGGAACTGGCTTTCTGCCTGAAAATTGTACAAACTTGATCTGGAATTTTGAAGAACTGTAACTACCTCATTACACAATGCCATCTACCTGCTCATTTTTCAGAGCAGGAGCATGCATAAGGGAAAGTCAATTACAAGCAAAGTGCTTGTACCCTGAGCAACACTGGCTACCACAGAGGGCAGGTGAATACAAACAGCTGATAAAGCACAATCCAAAAACATGTGAGCTTGAACAGCAAATTAACAGTGGTTTTCCAAGACGACGGCACCAGGGTCACTGCTGCCAAGATGACTGTTAAACCGGAGCTTATATTTATTCATGACATTTGCAACTGTCATGAATATTTATCAGCCAGGATTTAGCATTGTCTTTGCATATGGGCTGTGGTTGTTGCACAGAAAATGGCTGCCAGATCCTGTGTGAAGGCTTTGTTGATTTGCAGCTCTCTGTTGAATAGCACAACATATCATAATTGGAATGTGTTTCTCTTCTCTGTAGCTGGTGTGTAGTCAAAGAATTGTATGTGGCTATAGCAGAACCATTTGCTTTGTGTTCACAGGTACAGCGTGACCAAAGGCTGGCAGCTCCTTTGGCTCTGCACTGGCCTGTTCCCACCCAGCAAGTCACTGCTGAAACATGCCCAGAAGTTCATGGAGACACGTCAGAAAGAGACACTGGCCCTGGAGTGCAGTCGGAGAATTCAGACAGTGATGAGGTAAACAGTCTGGCATACAGCCAGCTGAAAGTGTTAAAAAAGTCATGAATTACGTGCCAAAAAGCACATGGGCTAAAATATTGAGACTCTTACTTTCCCTTCTCTCTTTACATCCTTTTTAAAGTGATCATTATTTTTAATTCTCTTATGGACTTTGAACCACTAAGAGAGGTCTGTGTCATAGTTTCACTTTTTTCTTTCACAGTTAGCAACATTTTTAAAGGTTCAGCATCACACATAATCACTTGACTCCCAGAGCTGGGTATTTCCAACACCCTAAAGGGCATGCAGCTTGAAATGAAATCCTGCGTTGTCATTGATGAGGTCCTGACCTTGCTTTCCTTTGGTGAGGCAGCATATCCTTATCTCCCTTATATGTGCCTGTGGGTTAGTCTTGAATTTGTTGAATCTCAGTAGCACAGAGCTGCACATGTACAGCTAAAAATATTAGGTTTTACTCATAGCGGGGTGGCACCACTGAAGTCACTGACATCTGCAGAGTGCTAATGTGGCTCTGTTGGTTTTCTGGTGGTGAAGCAAAGCAGATCCGTGCTAGGAAAACAGGATCAACACAGTCATTTCCTATTCTTTGAAGAAATCCGAATGAGCAAAGCCCTGAGACTTAACATGGCTGCTCAGACCAGGGCACTTCTTAGTCCTCTAGGCATTACCCCTGTCCTGGTGAGGGTTGAAGCAATAGGGCCTCCAGCCCACAGTGCTTCTCAAGCTTCTGAATGACTTGTTGGTGTAATGAACTTGACATGACCAGAGATAGTAGAAGGGCTACCTGATTTTCAGGAAGAATCAATTGAACTATAGGGGGAAGGTTTCCCTAGATTCCTCCAGACACTGGAATTATGCAGCTTGACGCTTTGAGAACACAGTGCTTTGGCATCAAGGTTAACCCCAACCTTCTCCCTTTTGATGCTGTCATGAGTTACCACCTGCCTGCCACAGACCTCTTTGGTAAAGAAGCTGCCCAATGATTTCTCCCTCCAGCTCCTCATCCTCCCCCTTCTCTTAGGCTGGGCCCAGCGTTTGGTCTGTGAGCCCTGTGGGCCAGGCTCGAGGGGAATGCTAACACAGTGGCTGTCTCCCTTGCAGCGGATTGGTTTTGGCACTGCTGGGGAAATGTCACTACACATTGAACTCGCTTTTGAAGTGCCTGAAAAATGCATGGCAAGGAATGCTATTCAATGTTTTTTTCTATGGAGAAAACTGAAAATTTCCTGCCTCCCTATATCATGTGCTATTCATGCTCTAAGCCCTGTTGAGCTGTATAGAGCTTCTTTGGAGTGAGAAACAGAATGGGCTGTTTGGGAGGAGAATTCTGTCTGCTAAACTGCCCCAGATCTGGAGCCTGGGGGACGGGAAGAGAGTGCTGTGGTTTAACCCCAGCTGGCAACTAAGCACCCCACAGCCGTTCACTCACTCCCCCCGCGGTGGGATGGGGGAGAGAATCAGAAGGGTAAAAGTGAGAAAACTCATCGGTTGAGATAGAGACAGTTTAATAGGTAAAGCAAAAGCCGTGCACACAAGCAGAGCAAAACAAGGAATTCATTCACTCCTTCCCATCGGCAGGCAGGTGTTCAGCCATCTCCAGGAAAGCAGGGCTCCATCACGTGTAACGGTTACTTGGGAAGACAAATGCCATCACTCTGAACATCCCCCCCTTCCTCCTTCTTCCCCCAGCTTTATATGCTGAGCATGATGTCATATGGCATGGAATATCCCTTTGGTGAGTTGGGGTCAGCTGTCCCAGCTGTGTCCCCTCCCAACTTCTTGTGCACCCCCAGCCTACTC
>NW_008795907.1:3370817-3401950 GCF_000699145.1 Aptenodytes forsteri | reverse complement strand
TCCCCCCCTTCCTCCTTCTTCCCCCAGCTTTATATGCTGAGCATGATGTCATATGGCATGGAATATCCCTTTGGTGAGTTGGGGTCAGCTGTCCCAGCTGTGTCCCCTCCCAACTTCTTGTGCACCCCCAGCCTACTCACTGGTGGGGTGGTGTGAGAAGCAGAGAAGGCCTTGACTCTGTGTAAGCACTGCTCAGCAGTAACTAAGACATCTCTGTGTTATCAACACTCTTTTCAGCACAAATCCAAAACATAGCCCCATACCAGCTACTATGGAAAAAATTAACTCTATCCCATCCAAAACCAGCACAGGAACAAAGGCAAGTGTTGTTTTCAAAGAGCATTTCTTTTCCTAAGATTAAACCTGTACCTGCGCTTAATAGAACAGAACAGAACAGAACAGAATAGAATAGAATATTTCAGTTGGAAGGGACCTACAACGATCATCTAGTCCAACTTCTCCCTGTAAGTAACCTGCTCTCTTTGGAAAGGGGAGAGCAGGCAGCTCAAAGGACTGACCTACAATACATGGAGCGGAAGCCAGCTGAGCCCTTGGGTACACCTTTTCCTCCATAAACAGTTTTACAGCTTCATCCCCAGACTCCTGGCCAGGGAACCAGCGAGCACCCTCATGGGTGTCAAGCAGATCTTGCCTTGGCAATGAATTCCTAGCTTAGGCTGCAAGGAGAGATGGCCCTGTGCCTCCAGCCAAGCTGCTGCACTTCCGTGGTCTCCTATGGCCTCCCTCTGCTGCAAGTCCAGGAATAGATGACGGAGTAGGGCAGGCCCACTTTCCTTACAGTGCCTGTACAGTACCAGAGCACATGCTGTTCAACTTGGTTTACAGTCAGGTTTTCCTTCTCCAAATGGAACTGCTACTTTATTTAATGGAAAATAACTAGTTTTCAAATCCACACGAATAAAGCTGGATGCCAGACTAAGCTCTCTTCCCGAGAGATTGGGCCAGTATGAGAGAGGCGTTTGGCCCATAAGCTACGGTGTACAAAATCTCCAGCTCACCTGCTCTGTGCCACTGAGGGCAGGAAAGTACCAGCCCCAGAAGATAATGTGCTAGATCTGTCCTCACTTTAACTGTATCAAGGTTTTTGCATGACTCAGACTTCAGGGCCAGTTCCTTTGCTTTAAAAGGCAGCTCTGCTCTGAGGTATAATTTCAAAGAACTGGGATTGTACAGCTTAAGCGCCTCTTGAGTCAGTGATTACATGCCAGCTCTTATATAAAACATAATGCTTCTAGCAGCCCTCCAAACTTTTCTGGTACTTGCCTCCTGAGCTGTAACTCATTTTGTATCTGAATGCGTATCTTTTTGCTGATGTAAGAATTAAATAAAATGTATTTCTCCTTGTGGCCTCTATCTTCACACTTCAATACAGTAAGGAAAAATGCCGCTGAATACGTAGAAGGGGTCATGGTACTGGCTAGGAAGATGCCTTATTCATGCAACCTCCTTGCAGAGTATAACAGACTTTTAATATACATGCTAATAAGACCCTCAGTTTCTTGCTGTTAATACATGTTAATGCTGTTAATTTGTACTGGGGTGAAGGTCCATTAGAGCCCGCCCCATGTCACAGTACTAGCATTTTGGATGGAGTCTGTTGTTCGGGTGGAATACTGTTGTTCAACTCCTCAAAGATTAAACATCCAGCACTGATCTCTCTTATGATGGTGGTGGCATTTTCCAGGAATGGCTCCAGGAAGTGGGCACCTCATCCTGTGGAGGTTGAGGCCATCTTACAGAACAACACTAAGATCTCGCACAAGATTTGCTTCCCCAATGAAACAGAACAGGTGAGAACTTACTTGTTTTCCTAGCCTTGACCATTTTCCCAGCCATGATGTATTCATGCAGGAGCATGTTTCAAGATATTCAGTGTTCTCATTTCTTCCTCTCCTCTGTGTAACAAGAGTCTTGTTATCTCATAGACATTTGATGTGGGAACAAACACCAAAATCCGGACTCTGTGTCAGAACATTGCTTCCAAATTGCAGCTGAGCTCGTGGGAAGGTTTCAGCCTCTTTGTGAAGATTGCAGACAAGGTAACTCTTCTCAACTATGGCAGGGTAGCCAGACTCCCCCCTCCTCTCCTACTTATTGACCAGACCACCTAAACAACCATATGTGAAGCCAAGAAACAGAGCAGGTCATTACTGCTTCTGTCTTACTGAGGGGATACAACCTAGACTCGAACTTTTAGCACCTGACAATTATTTTGAGTCTCTTGAAGGGGCTGGGTGGAGATGCAGAGTTTCTATCAGTCTACTGGTACACAGGTGGTACTAAAAGCAGAGAAGATGGGGGCTTTCTTGCAGCTGCTGGGATGGTAGCAAATTGCATGTTGCATACTGCTGGATTCAGCCCTTTTCCACTCAGGCCTTGCCCAGGAGATGTGCTGCACGTGTACAGTACCCACTAGTATAAGGAAGAGCAGTGGCTGACCAGCACCAGTTGATTGCTCTCTAGTTTCTCAGAAGCTTGCCTTGCCTGAGTTGAAGCTTGGGTTGGCTGCTTTGCTGAGAGGTCCCTTCTCTCTGGAATTGTGATCAATGCAAAAGCAGCACTGAGTCCAAGCACAGGGAGTTTCTGATGTGCTGCATTCCTGAAAAGAGGAACCCAGTTCCTCTTTTTACAAAGAGGAGATGGCTAAGAATAAGATAGGCATCTTCAGCTTGATTTCAATAAGCAGGTTGGAAAGAAAAAAGCAACAGAAGATGCAATGAAAATCCCCATATGAAATGTAAATCATTTGAGCCTTCCTCCTCCTATTTCTCTGCTTCTTTCCCCTTGCCTCTGTCTTTCCTGCTGTAATTGTGCTCTCACTGTAGATAAAGAAAATTCAGCCTGATACTTGGGTATATTGGCACAAGCAGTATTTATATGATCTGCTAATCTCTCCTTTCCCCCCTTCATTGCTTGGCCTCTTCCAGGTGATCAGTCAGAATGAAGCAGACTACTTCTTTGACTCACTAAGGCAGGTGACAGACTGGAACAGGAGGAACAAACCAGGGAAAGATGGTAAGAATGCCAGCGTGACAAGAATCTGCATGAGATGCTGTGTTGAACTGGGGAAACAGCAAATTTATCCAGTAGGATTTACTCCATCTTGGGAAGTGTGTGGCAGAGCCTTATTTTATCATTTTTGTACATACACAGTTACTGCCTGCACCAGCAGTAAGATCCAGTGACCTGATGCAGCCAAGCACTGGCTATCGGAAACATCAGAACATCTTTGTGGGGGGATCTCTCCAGAAATTTTGAATTGGTACCAAAGATTTTTTGACTTGCATCCAAAAGACACAGCTGGATTCACACAAGTTAGATAGGTTGATCCTCTTTACAGTCCACGGCTCGTGCATTGCCAGATCAGGTATCAGCCAACACACGTAAATAAGTGCTTTACACAGTGTCACTCCCATTCCTTGGGTTGTTAGAAAATTGTTATCTAGATTATTACCTGGTGATACCAAAGCACAGGTTGTATTGCCAGGGGAACACTTGTTAAAATAAAACAATATAACACTAATGACAGCAATTCTTTGCACTTCACCCCCATGTATAACATACATTTTGAAATCTACATCAAACTCGAACTCCACTCAAATTTCATATTCGTTTATCCTGACCTTTGCTTATTTCAGGACAGCTGAGGTTCAACTTCCTGAAGCACTATCTACATATCTAAGACTTTCTAATTTCCCTCTTCTCCCCACAGCTGATGCAGCTACTAGGAGCTTTGCAAATCACAAGATAAAGATGTGGGTGCACTAAATCACAATTCATTTCTGTAAACTCAGCCATCAGGGAATGTACCTGCATCAGTATAACAGAATTCAGGTGTGCTGCACATCAGCAGGCAGCTGACATAAGCACCTGTCATGAGCACCAAGAAATAACAAACCTTAGATCACTGCATGATCGGTGTCCGGGAACTGACAACTAATCACTTTCTTGGTCATCTAAAATGGTCTTTTGTACTTTTTTGTTAGTAATTTTGTTTGTTACTACTGAAACCAGAATTACATTTCTGAAGAGACTTACAAGCCATGTGAAAACTGCAGAACTCTACAGTGATACAGAGGATACTAACAAGATGTTGTTTCCTTAGGGGCTACTATGTCTGTGGCTTATGAGGTGTACTTCATGAGAAAGCTGTGGTTGAATGTAACTCCTGGGAAGGACCTGAAAGCCGATTCCATTTTTCATTACCACCAGGTAACCAGCTCCCTAAAGCATAAATATAATGGCAGGCAATGTGATCCAAGAAATACTCCTGAGAAAGTAAGCCTGCTAGAGTATTGCCATCTCCCTCAAAATGGCCTGCATTATAGAGCTTCCAGAGGAATGCCTCTGGAGGGCACAGCTCAGCCTCAGGAGCAGATTTATTTCTCACCGTGTTCACACCTTAGCTATATTGCTTATGTTAGGAGCACAGCTCCCTAATCTAATTGTTCCCTGGAGGTACTCGTCTTACTCCGTAATTGTATGGAGAATCATAGAATGGTTTGGGTTGGAAAGGATCTTTAAAGATCATTCGGAGAACCTCCAGGAGGAGTCAAAAGTTCTTGGGATGCCCTTGGACTGTGTTTGGCGAGACTCACATCTTGACCTCACAGATTTAGCATGTGTAAGTCAGTGTTTGCTTCAGCCCGTTCCATCTAGATTCAGAGCTGGTCTCTTCCAGGAGTTGCCAAAATACCTCAGAGGCTACCACAAGTGTTCCAAGGATGAAGCTGTCCAGCTGGCAGGGCTGATTTATAAAGTGCGCTTCAACAATGACCGCACACAGCTGGCAACCATCCCCAAAATCTTGAAGGAGCTGGTGCCAGACAATCTGCTCCGAGCAATCTCACCAGATGAGTGGAAGAAGGTAAGAACATCAGCTTTCATTAATCATGCTACTTCCACAGAGCTTTAAGAGAGAAGACAGACATGGAGACACACTACTTTTTTAATCTGACAGTCTTTGAAAGCACTATGCTACTGGATGTTGCTGTTTTGCCTCTTACAATCTAGATTTTGCATCCTCTCTACCAAACCTCTGAAAGATATCTGCAGGCCTGGATGACTGATTTGAGATGTGCATTTTTCTTGGAGATACTAATCTATTTTCAGTGCCCAGAAGAAGC
Source organism: Aptenodytes forsteri (assembly GCF_000699145.1). Taxonomy (NCBI): domain Eukaryota; kingdom Metazoa; phylum Chordata; class Aves; order Sphenisciformes; family Spheniscidae; genus Aptenodytes; species Aptenodytes forsteri. The sequence continues at coordinate 3,396,803 of NW_008795907.1, read as the reverse complement.
GTTAGAGATAGGAAACTCAGTGATGGGACTGGGGATTTGATGATCTTGTAGAGAAACAGAAAATTAAGATGTGTCCTAAATATTTCATAGTTTGGCCAGCAAATCAGTCACCTTGCACTGTGTGCATGCTACTCATAGCAAAAGGCTCTTTTCTCCACCAAAAGGCAAGAAAGTTTCAGCAGGTACTTATCACTTAATCCACTGAGGAAGACACAGGACACTATTTCAAATACAGAGGGAAAATTCACCCTACGTGTTTCAGCAGAAAATGTGATACATGTCTGTGGGTGTTGAACACTAGCTTTCTGAATTTTGTTTCATCCCATATTGTCCCTCTGCCCTGAAATCCGTTCCCTTGGGCTCCCGGATTTCCTTCAGCCAACTCATTAGTAAGAAACACTGGGGAGGTTCTGGCTCCACCTTGCCCCATGGCATGGTAGGCTATTTTCATTTTCAGAGTTTTCTGTTGCTGTGGGCACAAGACTGATCTTGGTGATGGTCTGATGCTGTCTTTAGTGCTAATGCTGGACATTGGAAACCTGCCCGTCTCCAACTGAATAGGCTTTGTATCCTTTTTTCTAAACAGAGCATTACTGCAGCATATAGCAAACACGAAGGAAAAACTGTGGATGAGGCCAAGATTGCCTTCCTGAAAATGATACACCGCTGGCCAACATTTGGATCAGCCTTCTTTGAGGTGAAGGTAGGTTTAAAGGCCTGTATGAATGGCTTTGGTAGTAGACCAGCACTGGGGGATATGGACTGGCTATAATTCCGTATCTGTGTAAGTGAGAATGCATTGTAAAGCTGGCTTCCCATCATCTACCGAGGAAAACTCAGTTCCTTGGAAGTGGGGAGATGGTTTTTTTAATCCCTTCTGAACTATGCCTGTTATTTACTGGCTATGTTGTTGTTCCAGTTGTAATACTTAATATTACAACTATGTAGTAGATGGGGTCTTTTAGTTATATAGATACTTAACTGTCCTGTCATTGTTCTCCACTACAAAATGCTGCCAAATCTTGTATCTCTGGGAACTCCTCCCTCAGAACAGAACTGTACTAGCGCTCTCATTCTGCAGTGGATAGCTCCAGGAATCATTTCCCACTTGCTACCTTTAATTTATCCTCGCTAGGCTCTTAACTGGTTTGCAACCAACCATTAAGCCTATTATCAGATAGCATAGGAAATAACGGACCTGATTCTGCTTTTATGTAGCAGCTGCTCAAGTCATCAATATATGGCTAAAAGAGTCATCCTTAGCAATAGTTGCCTAATATTGAACAGCTTTATGTTTCAGTGTTTATTTGGTAAAGAGAACAAGCAGCACTGGACACTGTTAAAGGTCACTATGCACCTGATACAGATCATTTCTTCATTTTCTGCTTATCTTGCTCTGTTACTTGTTTATAGCAAACCTCGGAGCCAAATTTCCCAGAGATTGTGCTGATTGCAATCAACAAGCAAGGAGTCTCACTGATACATCAGAAGACAAAGGTAACAATTGCTTCTCAAGAGTCTATCTAAGGAAGGATTTAATTGACCATGCTAATTTAGGGACAGCAACAGGACCTTCTCCCTGAATGCTAGATGATACAGTCCCGCTGTTCATTTTCTGTGTGAAACCAAGAAAATGTTATTGCCTCAAATCACTTCTTTGCAGTTTCTACATTGGAAAGGAAACAGTGTAGAGCATCTCCGAAAAAAGAAGTGGTAATCATGATGGACCTGGGCAAAGTGCTAAGATTAGGCAGATAGATGGACAGTGCACTAGGGAACCTGCTTCAGAAAAATGCTTTGCAGGAAACCCAAGCTGTCTAAAAGATCAGGCCAAATGACAGTGTTTACCGGCTCTCTAACCCAAACAGTCTGGTCTTACCAAGTTCCCAGGCAAAAGCATTTATAAATATCACTATTTGCTTTTAAGAAGAAAACAAATATCCAGCGAGTTTTAGATTATTGTAAATATAATGGCAGGGTGTTAAGGCAAAGATCAATATATAATGAAAGGAAGTCTCATTAGAGTGATGAAGACTCACCTGCTTGGTGAAAATACAATATACCACTAGCCTGGATGCAAGACCTACCTTGATCCACTGTTTTTATAAATGAAGTGGGAAAGAAAAAGAATGCTCTGGCTCTACAAGTTTTCTTACGTAACAGCCCATTTTCATTTCAGAAATGTTCTATAGTTCAGTTTGTTTCCCCTTACAGGATATTTTAACAGTCTACCCCTTCAATAAAATCTCCAACTGGAGCAGTGGGAGCACATACTTTCACATGACAATAGGGAACCTGGTACGAGGAAGCCGGATCTTATGTGAGACATCTCTGGTAAGAAGTTTTGTCAACTTATACACAAGAAACTCCTAATTTTTCCTTTACATCTAGAATTGCTACAAAACAATGGTGCCAAAACAGAAGTTAAAACCAGTGCAGATACAAAAAGCATTCACTGCTATGTCAATAAAATTGCCGTTTAGAATTGGTTCAGTGCTATATAATGCCATCTGATGCAAAGACGTAAGCCACAGAGACAAGAAAAAATAGTAATTTCCCAAATTCTTCCCATACATCAAAATTCCATCTATCTGAGACATTAAGAAAAGACTGCACTTACCCACAAAACTACGTAAGAGGCTTTTTGTCTTGCATGGTTTGATCCATCTATGCAGTACTGCCATCCTTGTAAGATTTTACACTTTTCAGTGAGTGGTACCACCTTTTTAAGAATTGGTTTCAGATTGTCCACAGACTCAGACAAGCATCGCTGTATTGATATTTAAAGGTAAATTTGTAAAGATAACATAAAAACATTTAAGGGCTAACTTCTCTCACAGAAAAGCTTGGATTCCTAAGTACAAGATGTCAATCTATAGAACGAATGACAAGGAGACAGTAGAGCTATGCTCTGTAAAGTTTTGTAAATCTATGAAGGGAAGAGCAGAGGGAGGAATAGGTAAATAATTATCAAAACGGTGATAGCTGTTGGAAGCAGAGATGTCCATGCAGGGAAGAACCTAAGAAGATGATAAAACAGGGAGGAAATGATAGTTATTTTTGCTTCTGGAGCTCTCTGAGAGACTTTAAAGACTTTTTTCTTTTCTGACAGGGTTACAAAATGGATGACCTGTTAACATCCTATGTACGCCTGCTAATGAATGCTGTAAACAAGCAAAAGAACCTCCCCGCCTGAGAGCGGAAATAGAACCCATGACCTATATCTGTGCCAAACTACTTGTAATTTCATCTCCCAAAAGAAATGCCATTTAAAAAATATCAATCTTAATGATCAGTCTTCTGATCACACACTGAATGAACCGTGTTGCTGAAATATTACCGCAAGAGAAGCTCAAGTGAGCATGTGCTTTCAAGTATCCGTAACACTTGTCTGTCTCAGATGTAGTACAAGAATTCCATTCAGATTTTGGATTTAGAGAAAGTTTAGCTGGATTTTAATGTAATATGGGGGCGGAGAATCCTAATTTCATCTCCCAAAAGAAATGCCATTTAAAAAATATCAATCTTAATGATCAGTCTTCTGATCACACACTGAATGAACCGTGTTGCTGAAATATTACCGCAAGAGAAGCTCAAGTGAGCATGTGCTTTCAAGTATCCGTAACACTTGTCTGTCTCAGATGTAGTACAAGAATTCCATTCAGATTTTGGATTTAGAGAAAGTTTAGCTGGATTTTAATGTAATATGGGGGCGGAGGAATCCTAATATGACAGCCTCTTCTGATACTCTAAATCTCCATTCTTAAAGAGGGACACAAATTAACAGTTGTCTTCCTTTGTAAAGAAAATGTCCCCTTGCTGTATATGCTCTTACCAAATGCATAAACTCGTTGAGTCTTTGCAAACAAAGGTAATGTTATTTTTTTTCCTCCTACTGGAAATTCTAACAGTGGAGAAATGCCCTTTAGTAGTAGAATAACTGGACACCTTGAAAGGTAAGATGCTGGGTTTCATCCTTTTATCACTAGATTACGTGCTGCAAGTTACAGTAGACTATGACAGCCAATTACTGTCAGAATATAACTGTCATTCCTGTGTGCTGCTAAACTAGCAGGCTGTCCACTGGTTTACCATTGCCTTGGTTAAATTAAATCATTTTCTTTCTTCCACACTTTATAATGCACTTGGAAACTAACAACTGCTTTCTACTATGCAGTTTCTAGTAAGCATAAACAAACTCTGAAATGAGACTGGATTTTGGGTCCATTACTTTTACTCAGTTGCTTCTATTTCAAGTTATAGATGTGCTATTCAGTGCAAATCAGAATCGAAGAACTCGGTCTAACAGACATCTATTGAAAAGACACTTTTCTGCTCTATAAAAATGTTCTCAGCTTGGAGTTATGCAGACATTCATTCATGAGACAAGAATACTAGCTTTAATTTCTTGTGATCTTTTCTATTTCCTGTTTAGCGGGCACTTTGAGCGCTAAAATTTGATTCAGCACTTGTTCATCTCTCAGAGCTTTGTAAACACAAAACTTTGGTCCTATAGGAACCAGAGTGTGCTCAGAGTGTGTAAAGCATATATGCACTGTGGTGGTAGTAAGCCTAGATGCTTACCCCATCAGAGAACAAGTACTCCTTCCTCAATAATGAGCCCTCCCTTCCTCACAGTGAAACATGGACATGTCTTAAAGCATTTACACCAAGTTCCTTGAGACACGATCTGGCAGTGCTAGAAAAGCAGCTCTGCTAGATCTCTCAAATTTGCCAATGTATGCACAATAGTTCTCTTGTTCCCTCAGATGTGGTGTGTGAAATTCAAACGCTAATGGGAGTTTTGTACATGGGTGGCAGGGAAGAGCCTCACTCTCTTTGTGCATCTAAATGAGTGCCACACTTGTCAGAATAGTTGATCCTTTTGCATGCAATTAGATATTCCTGCGGTAATGTCCATTGCTGGCAATGGAAACATCTGAGTTTGAGTTGTCTTGTCATCCTATGTCTGATCTAACTGGCTGTAAGTGAGAAGCATTCAATACTTCACCTGTACAAAAAGAAATTTTGCAAACTGTATTGTTTCTGGTTTTAAATAAACACTGCAGAAAATCAACCACAGTGTCTTTTTAACAAGAAAATTGAATATTTGCTCTAATCCATGTAACCTAAACCTACCAAACATCCACCACAGCCTGTAAATGATCATAGCATCCCATCTACTCATCATATACACAACACAATTTGTACAGCACAGCCTCTAAAAGGATGATACCCCTTTCTGCACATCCTCATCAACCAACACATCACCATAGAAGCAGCACAGATCCAAAATGTGAATTCACAACAGCGCATCAGATTTGGGCAATCCCCAGAGTTCCTCAGAGTGCCTAATGCTCTCTGGCTCAGCATTGCAAATATAATTTTTCTTTTTTACTGTATAATATACAACTTTTTTACATTTGTTTTTTGTGTGAAGATTTAAAATGTATTACAGTTAACTTTATTACAGGAACATAAAAAGGTACAGTGTTACAAGATTTCAATCCACAATCACATGTTTTGGTTAGACAGCAAAAGCAATGTGTGATAAAATCAGAGCTCCACACGTGCAGAATCCACACTGCTCATCAAGGCCTGAACCAAGGCAAGTAGCTGCTAATTCTTTTACTCAGTCTATACAATCCTCAGTACTTAATAGTGCTTTACAGACTCATACAATGGCATTTATTACATGTTTGGCTGCAATCTATTCCTTCACCATCCAACCACTTCTTAAAAAAGCGTCAGTCACATCATCTAATACAAAACATGCAACATCTGGAAACTCTCTGCACAGAAGGTTGAAAAACATTTGCCTACATTGCACAGACTGTAAAAATAAAGACCAGGATGACCTAGAGAGCAGATTAGGTTGCCATAAAGAAAGATTGCAAGTGATTAACATAGCCTTTGAATACAAACAAGCGTCACATACTGTGGTTTCTAAAAGCAAAACCATTTTCAAGTGTACTCAGTGAATATTAGTGATTTTAATTCAGTATGTATAAATATGAATGTAAACTATAAATGTATATAATGAGACAACAGCTTTTAGTAAGTGTAGACTTCTGAGCCAAGTTCAACCTTGCTATAAATATATACTCTCCAGTGGTGTGACACCTAGGATGAATTTGGCCAGCATGTCTATTTACAGCAATGGAAAAAAGCATGCAGCTTATTTCTGACTGAGACCTTGACTTTTTTCTAAAAAAAAAAAACAAACAAACAAACAAACCAACACAAAAACCAACCTGTCAGCCTATCAACACACTAAGGAGAATTCATAAGTCTGCATTATATTGTATGTAGTTTTAAAAATGTGGACTCGAAGTAGAGGAAGATGCATTTATTTAAACTATTTATAGTTATTTCTCTTACTCCTTCAATTCCACTGTCCCACAAAAGGTATGTCAGTAATATTCACTACTGTTACTCTGCACATTGCAGGCTATGGGCAGCAGGAGTATAAGAAAAATAATTGTGAAAAATTAATAATTTAAGAGATACTAAGAGAACATCACCCTCCACTAATATAGAGATCAGGGATTATGATGACTTTTTTCCCCCACTGATTTTGGTAAATGCTCTGAAGATAAGGACATAATCCAAATCCTAGAGAACTGAACAGCTTATCAAAGAGAATGATATCAACTGTCCTTTGAACACTGAAGCTTACTAGGTGTACTGAATTTCTAACATGAGACAAAGTGAGAGCACACGCTAAATCTCTACTTGCAGTACAAAAGCAATTCCATTCACCTCTACATACATGCATTTTCCATTGCTGAACTTGAGAGTGGCCACTGAAAGAGTATTACCTATTGCCTGCTAGTTACATAGTCTTTCTAAATTTACCAGTAGCTATGCAGCTGTGTGTTCCTCCAGCATCTTCCCAGGAGGCTGAAGATACACAGCTGCTCAGATTTAGCATTAGACATGGCCTGTGACTAAGATTATAGGAACAGACCTGAATGCTTTATGCTGAGAAGAATCTGCGTAACATACTGAACTGCACCTAGATCAGTAGTTCTTGTGTTTTATGCTGTGAAAAAAATGCCAAAGAATAGGCTTACAAGACGGGTCTTTGCAGTGGCCACATACTACTGCACCAAAAGACATGCTGCTCTTTATGCCCTTAACTAAAAGACCATTTAAAGGCTGGTGAGAGAACAGTGACTAGCCATGTGTTCTCCTAAAGCAGTGACAAAAGCAGCTACTATTACTGTAATCTACAGAGCATATTGGTCAGAAGAGGATGGAAGAGTTCTACTGTTAAAATTAGGCCTACCCCCTCATCAGCGTTACAGTGGATGCAGTATACCCCAGTTAAGTTTATGGTAACTTACAGCAACAAAAAGCAAAGCAGCTGAAGGAAATTGAATTAGCAAAGCCAGTAAGTGTCCAAGAGATGGTCTTGCACGTGGGATTCTTATCTGCACACAGTTAACCAGGATTTCCCACCACTGCTGTGATATCACTGGTGCAGTTTCATGGGTAGTAGCTACAGCAAGCGTGTTAACAGCTGTCAATGCTTTAGCTATTATCTTGTTTAGATCCGTTCTGAGCAGAGTGTTATGGCAGTGAGGACAATTTTAAGGTAGATTATTGCCCCAATCCAGTTGCTGCTCACACATACAAGAAGTGAGGAAGCTTTAACTTCTTGCTAGCTAATTCACCTGGGGCTGCAGGGTTGTGCCTAGGCCCAACTGCTGTGTTCGTTTGACCTACTAAACTAGCCACTTTTTGGAATATTTAAATCATGCAAGGGGCAGCAAGTCCTCCAGTGCCTTGCATCCTGTCCACCTCGCAAAAGGGCAGGCACAGTCTCCAACTATTCAGGGAAAGGGATTTTCAGGCTGCTCAGCTTAGTTCAGCACAAGAAACTATGGCAACACCTCCAGAGGTCTCAGAAGCTCACCGTGATTATACAACACACAGGTGGACTCAGGAACAGCACTGTTGATGGCTCACCCCTGAAGAAATATCGAGAATGTTCAAAACCAGTAAATTTCTCAGCACCTTGGGTTGTACTAGCAGAGACAGTAGGACCAGTGAAACTTCACCAGTGATAGGCAAAAATACAGAGCAGAACTATATGCTTAAGATGTACAGATTCACGTCTGAGGTCCTCTCTTTAAGTAAACTCAGGTCTTAAGAAGAAAGGTGATAGGAAACTCTTATTTGGGTGAAAATTTTACGAAAAATACTTCCTGGGTTTTTTCTGCGTAAGACCACATTTGCTACAAACTGTAAATATTAGAAACCCCTTCATGTAATTGGGCTTTCTGGAGCATGACCAACAAGTGTATACTCATCTTTCAAATAAAGTGAGAAGGACGGGGAAACTGAAGCACTTAAATTGGTACCATATTATCAATTTGATTTCATCATGCAAAAGAATAACCAAGGCTCCAGCCACATTGCCTCAAGAAATGTCAGCTATGCCAGTGGATAGGACATGCTTTGTGTTGACCACTAGAATCTCTAGTACCCATATAGTAGTAGAGAACAAACTGAGAAAATTATAGTGTCAGTTTCTAACAAAATCTTTCCTTTTCCATAGCCACCTCCTCCTTAAGGAGAGACCAACTATTCTGAAGAGGCTGACATGGCCTTGACAATTGAAATCTCCTTAGTACTGAACAAGGAAGAAGCAAAGCAAACTTCTTCAGCTCTCTTAACATTGGACCTAAGCCAGACAAGCGGGGAGTGCAGATGCCATAACTATTGGTTCCTGGGCTTTCCCAGTAAACCTGCAAACCAAAAGGACTGTACAGCATTTGTGTACGCTCAGTAGGAATCTGGAGAAAGACCAGAACATTTTGCATGTAGCAAAGAGTGACAGCTTTCAGAATATTTGCCTACATATTAAAAAAATTTAAAATGTTATCACCCAGGGTAAGAAGAGAGATTTTTATACTTTAACTGAAAAAGAGCAAATCACACATTTCTTCCACCCCTACACTCAACCACTGTTTCCAAATTCCTTATACTATAGAGGAATGGAGAGAGAACTACAGTTCAATTGAGGAAGGAAAGGCTGTGTACAATTCCACAAAGGCAGAATAAGTTGTTATTAGCAAATTAATAACCAGCTTGTAAACTGCTCAAGCAGAAATCATATTCCTCTTTCTGCCAGTGTTAATAGACAATTGCTTGAGAAAAGGGATAGTCAAGATGAAAGCTGCATTACCAGAAGCAAGGGAAGGTACTACTTATCTTTGGTTTCACTTGTTCTTAGTAATTGCCTCTGTAACCAACAGCTGCTGTGAGCAGCAGCTTATGACTGTAAGAGTGCAGTCAGTAGACTGACAGACCTGCTTAAGCAGAGTTTAAATCCAGAGCTTTGGGATGTGCCTTCTTGGATGCCAGCTCTGACAACTTCTTCAGGCGTTTCTTCAGCTCCAGAGGGAATTTCTCATAGCACTTCTTGCATACAGGCTTCATGTCAAACTCCACAAACTTATTCCTTTAACACAAAGAACAGCAGGCTATTAAAATGGTATTTGCAAACTATATGCTTCACTAAATCAAGTCTCCATGCATCTACGTAAATGCTGTTGTTTGTGTTCTACTGCACGTATAAAACAACTCACTTCCTCGTCTGGTCATGTAAGTACAGAGACTGGGTTCTTATGAGGGAACTACGGTCTTTAGTATTGCTAGTTAAATAAGGAGCAAGATTTTGCTATATATTTGTATGTAACAGTCTAGAATAATAATGTTGTTATCGTAGAATGGAAGTGTCACTTCAAAGGTCCGCTTTGTGATGAATGAGAGCTCCTTCATATACAAGGCCAGTGGGGCCAACTCAGCATAGTAGGATAAGGGTTTGAACCTGAGAAAGGAAAAACGTAGGATTGGTTTGTTTTCTGTCCCTCTTCTACACATTTGAGGTAACTAGCATAATGTTTTCTTTCGAAATAATCTGCACAATTGCAAATACTGTCACTGAGGGAAGCATCCAGACTAAGGAGACATGGAGGCTGCAGGTATTTCAGGACAGGCAGTTACTCAAAGTTTACAGCCTTCCCTCTGTACTGCTGAATGAGTTCTCCTCTTACCCAATCTTCTTACAGAATAGATTAATGAAGAAAAATAGATTAGAGAGGATGCTGAGTCCCAGCTCCCTTTTAGTTCTGAAATCAGTGGAATTATAAGCACCTGCTCCCACAGAGAAAAGGTATATTGCCCCTCAAGAGAGGCACTGGCTCATGGCTCCCCCAAGCTGATACCCTGCCTTAGGGGCAAATGTCTCCTATGGTCCGAAATATAAACACTGACTTACTTCAGTGTAAGCTTGATGTTGCAGGTGGAGCAGGAGAAGCAATTCACACACCAGGCCTTGTTAAGAGCTGATACCACTGCAAAAGCAAAAGCACGAAATAAGAGGAAACTGCCGGATTATTTGAATTCAGATTTGTATCCAAATTCAAATGAGGCCAGATGTGAAAAGAAACACTGGTGCCTTGCAACTGTGGGACTGCAACAGCTGCACTAACAAATGGAACAAGGACAGCAACCCAAAACAAGGAGAGAACAAATCTTACCATCTCCCTCTATCACGTGGCTGCAGTTGTAGCAAACATCTCCAAAGAGCTGCACAGCAAAAGAAATAAGAACAGGAACTCATGTTACTGACTACTCATGCTCCCCAAATTACACAGCTGGTGTCAACTTTAAATCCTAACAATCAAAGAATTCCCAGACATTGCAGTAGCCCCCAAATATACCAATTTAAATCTTCTGAATAACTTCTCATACACTTGCCAAATAGTCTATGTTCCTTTGGATCTCATACCACTAAATACTACAAAACCTTTTTTGTTGATGCCTCACACTCTACCACTGTGATGTGATCTTAAAGTCCTATACATGTGGCAATTTGGAGAAAAGAGGATTGGTAGAGTGTGATGCTTACTGTACACAAACATCTCCTGATGCTTAACTATAAACATCAAAATAAAACCTAGAGCTACTCTCAAAACAGTAACATCTCTTATGAGAGAAACAGACTAATTTATCTGACAGAAGAAAATACCAAACTCACAGCTGTTCAGTAGAGTCATACAGAAAAAACAGGTTTTGATTGGCTTTTGAAACATACTTTTCTTATGCTTTAGACAGCTCAATATTTATCTTAGGCCCATGGAAGCAAGTAATTATCAAAGAAGTCCACACAAATAGTTTTGGAGTAGAATTACATGGATTTTAAATCACAACCCATGGTCAGTGTTTTTTTCTGTCCATGGCACAAAGGAAAATCAGAATAGAATGCCTTGGGGATATTGTTCTCAGCATCACTTTTCACATCTACCAAGGAAAACTATTTTTTCTGTTAAATCTCACTAATTTCTTAATATTGCATTGCCTCTACAAATTCATGTTATGCAAAATCTGCATAGCTTTGCATATGTAAAATGCAAAAAAGCATTTGCCAGTCAGAGCAAGTACCTACAGTATAGAAGGCAGAATTTACCTGGTTATAGTGAGTTTCACAATAAGCCAGTCCTTTTTTCTCATAGTGTCGGTGCCCCAAGAATGGCTTCTCACATTTGGCACAAACAAAATGCTGTAAAAGAAAAAAAGACATTCAGTGGCAGGCAAAGCGACTTTTCCATCACCAGGGAAAAACTTGCATGGCTACAAATCATGGCTCAATATGAGACACTTAAGCATAGAATCACAGAATGGTTTCGGTTGGAAGGAGCCTTAAAGATCATCTAGTTCCATCCCCACTGCCATGGGCAGGGACACCTTCCACTGGACCAGGTTGCTCAAAGCCCCGTCCAACCTGGCCTTGACCCCTCCCAGGGAGGGGCATCCACCACCTCTCTGGGCAACCTGTTCCAGTGTCTCACCACTCTCACAGTAAAGAATTTCTTCCTAATATCTCATCTAAATCTATCCTCTTTCAGTTTAAAACTGTTACCCCTTAATGCTTTAATGAAACTCAGACAGGAAAATCTTCATGGAAGTAAAAGAGGAAATATTTAGTCTACTATAGTAATTAAGAATGGTATTAAAGATAGGTAGAAGACCTGCTGAAAGGGCAATCATCTTGTGTCTATACTGATAGACTTGTGCACTATTATCTTGCTTGTTTCAGAGAAGAGAAACAGGAACATAAAACATGGTTGGTATGAATGCACTTCAATGAGCAGCAGCATCTCTCTCAGTTCAAGCCCTACGAGGCTTAAATCACTAAAAACATAAATCACTAAAAAAACTTCAGAGCAAGCTGTGACGACTCAGCTGAAAGTTAGAGAAACAATGAGCTGAAAAGGCTTAAAAAGCAAGAATTGCACTGGCTCTGCCTACATTACAAATTCTAACACTGTTATGAACCTGTCAACTGCGGTTGGAGAGTATATATCTAAGTACATCATGGTAAATATGTACATTTATTAGTAAGTAAATGCTGTTCAGTGAACCCTATTCTGCAAGAATCTTTACAATGCAACTCAGGCATTTTAAAATTAAGGTTATCACTGTTGTGAAAGCATAGCTTGCTTAGGCAACCCTGATGACCCTGCTGTACTCATTCACTCACAGAAGGTGAAGACAATCTGAAACATAAGCAATTGTTTTTTGTCCAAAATCATATATTACAGATCACGTAAATGTCTACAGCTTCCAACTAGCACTAGTCCTCTTCCAAAATGGCTCCTGAAGTTTCAGATTCAGAGAGGCCTGACCTCAACATGCCATTGCTTTCCCAGAGCGTTGACCACTCGTCCCTCAATGGGCCTGCGGCAGGCTCCACAGATGGGGATTCCCATCTTGTCGTGGCAGGGCAGACAATACAGTTCTCCCTTCAGTTCCCGGGCCTCAGCAGTCAGCTCCTTCCTGAAAACACAAACATGTCCCTGAAGCAAGAACACCAAGTAAAGGCCTTTAATGCCTGAGACGAAGTTTTGGAAGACTAAACTTGAAAGTTAACATACTTTGGCAACATTCATGCTACAAATGCAGAGTCATTAAATTAAGCTAGTAAAATACAGTTATTGTCAACTCATTTTTCTAAAACTGCTTTCTCAGTTTGCCAGACAAGAGAACATATGTGGAATATCATGTCTTCGGCTAGATACTCTAGCAGAAATATGAGGTGCACTTACATGGAACAATACAGTGTCATCCAAAGACTCAAGCTATCTTTGAATGGGATAGCTCAGGTACAAGGACCATCCTTGTAGTGCTCAGCACTGAGCCATTTACTTTATTCTTCAGCGCTGTTACCCATTCTAGGGCAGTACTGTGCTCCAATTATACTGCCTTCATGGTAAGTAATTCAGGTCAGACAGGTATCAGCACGGTAATGGACTGTGCCAGAAGACTGAAACAAGTCACCAAGAAATCTTTTTTTTCTATCCAGGAATGCAAAGTGAAACTATTTTGAATAGCCTGGCAACAGCTATCTTTGGACAACACTATTATTGTAATCTGCACGCAGCCTTTCAGGTGAGTGCATACCAAGGAACTATTTTCATTTTCAGTATAAAATAGTGTCATTCAAGTTTAGGATAAAAGAACATTGAATGGTAAAATAAAACTAAAGTTCCTGTAGGCTTTCCAAATTTCTTTTGATTTCTTCTCACACAATTTCTGTTTGTTCAACAATGTGAAGGCAGCAAAGTTTAGGCCTTGGAAAGGACTGCACTGCTGACTGTACTGTTTGTCTCTCTCCTTTTTTGTCAGAGTTTAGAATATGAGAACATACCCACAGTGGGTGCAGTTGAAGTGATCCGGATGGTAGGAATCATTCTTAAACATAAGAGGCTGCTCATCAATTATCAAGTGGCACTTCTGACAGATGTACTTGCCCAGACCCTTAGCTTTTTCACGGTTATGGCATGGCCTGCACAGATGCCTGGTTGAACAAAGTAAAGAAAATAAAAGATTAAGAAATTCTTTCTCTTAAATCAATGTACAGTGCATGCTGTAGGATGTACTTTATGTAACAGAAGAAGTGTCTTCCAAGGTCTGACTAAACATCATTTAGTTTAGTATCCTGTCTTTCACACCAGTTGCACAGAAAAGAATATGTGGATAGAGAAGTCACAGAGTTGTATTTCCTTAGAATACTCCTCCAACATTCACTGATTTATATCCCATCAGGGATATCACCCTGTCATTCTTCTAGGTATCCTTTCCTGTTCTTCTAGATCCTTTTTGAGAGGTGGACAAGGAAAGGTGGCAACATCCTCTCTCTATTACTAACTATGGGATCCAGCAATAACAGAGGCATTACAGCACTGGGAGGGAGTTGAGAAGAGAGAATAAAAAAATATCAAACCAAAGCACATTGCTCGAATGCCTTTACCATGGCTGGATTCCTTAGTCTTCAATAGCTAAGACAAACAAGAGACCATTGAATACTAGCTCTTCTGCCTACAAATTCCTTTCACTCTTAAGTTAAAGAAAATAAAGAACTGTGCAATTTTGCAATTTTATGTGATACATGTAACTGTTCTAGAACATATTACAAGTACAGTCCTGAACAGGTAGATAAGCCAAATTTCTGGTAGAAAAGCCTGGGCAAAGGCATAAAAAACTTCTGTAAAGGCTGATGAAATCCACCAGTTTTATCCCAATATTTAGGCACTCTGAGGAGGAGCTGTTCAGTTTACTTGCCTATTACCTACCCCTCTAGCTGCAATGCTGCAGGCTGGGAAGAATTTATGATAAAACAAGAATGACAGAGGAATGACTTCTGTGGGTTTCTTTGTCACAAAACAGCCTGCATAATTCCTTTCACTGTATCACTATGTGAAACACTCGCTGAGATTTACAGGTCATTCTCAAAAGACACCGGACAAAAGGAAAAGTTCAAATGGAAAGGGTAGATTTATGGCTGAAGTAGTGGGTTCTTTGCAGGGCCCCTTCCAAAATTCTGCTGTGATGAATCACTTACCCTTAGATCTGTAAAATGGGGATAAGAATACAACACAGATGATGTTGTGAGACCTCAAACATTTATGACCCTCAGCTGGCAGGCGCCTGTCTAAGTGCTAAGTACCATTATTATTCTCTCCAAATCTGAGTCCTCCTGTCAGCAAGTGTCTCTCTCCAGGGCTGGAACTACTGTCTGCCCAGACGGAGTCCAGAAAAAGCAGACAGCACCCCATTATAAAGAAACATGCAGCTGTGCTCATCTCAGCATAAAGGCATCAATTTTATTCGGTACTGTCAAATGTAGAGTAATTATACGGGGCAGGACATAGGGACCCTGAAGCAAGTGTCCTGAAAGAGACCCCTCTCATTCAGCTGAATAAGATGCCTTCAGCCATTTGGACTGATAAACCATTATCAACCCCTCCCCACTCACAAACCCTCTCTGCCGTCCCATAGACCCTCCTCTATTGCAAGCAAAGGGAAGTGTTGGACAGGCTAAGCTGTTACCATAGCAGCCGCCCCTCTCCCTCTCCCCCTCCCCACTCCCACCATTATGGAATTATCCCATTCTGAAATGTCCTGTTGTGTCTATTAATACCAGACTTTCCCCAAACAATGCTTCTCTCCACCCTCCTAAAATAATCAGGGGACTCCAAGAAGTCTGTGTTCACGGCTGGGAGTTCAGTAGCAGCCTTCAGTAAGCACCACGAACACTGGAATATTCATACAGTATATTCATATCTATAACAGCAGCAGCAACCCCAGTGCCAAGAGCTCAGCTGGGATGAAGACTGCTCTTCAGTGCTGGGGTGTCCTCTCCCCTGCTCTGTTGTGTGACTGAGCTGATAATGTGCTATCAGAGCTAGAAGGACACTATATAGAGGGGCTGCCCTCTCCACCCTCAGGAACTCTGCCACTGTGTGCTCTTTTTGGATCATCTTGTTGTTTTCACTGTTGCTGCTTCTATTTGGTTTGCTGTCATCAGAAGGAGTTCCTTGAGATTTTCCCCAAAAGGACCCTATACTCCACCCATAGGACTTCACTGTAAAGAGGTAAGAGACAAACTTCTATTAGCAGAATAATGAAGGAGCTTTCCTAATGGCATTAGTTTTAGCTGGTGTCAGTGAGGTGGAAAGACACACACACACAGGTGGATGAATATAATGGAAATGTTTGAAACTAGGAACAGACAGCATTTTTTGAATTTCAAAGAATAATTTCCTCACTCTTCTTCACATCACTCCTCCAAAATATAAAAGTTTGCAAACTTCTGTACCTAATGTACATCCATTTGTGCCAGGAAAACTGGCAGTTGTATGGTATGTCCAGTGTGCTCTGGCACTGCTTTGATGCTCACAAGAAACAAGTATTTCAGCTGAAGGGTGGGAGGCTCAGCAGGGAGCGATTTTGAGGAGAATAATTTCAGTCAGAAGTGGACTATTTCTAATGACGAGTACTTTCAGTGAAAGATAGGAGACACTCTCATTTGACAAGACACTACAACCATAATCATAAAACCCCACAAACTAGCATAATCCCAAATCAGAAACTGCTCTAGCTGAGAGCAAGGACAGGAATTTCTGATATCCACTACAAACCCTAACATACGGTTCAAATTTATCTGCAGTGGGCATTATAACAAAAGCTCCAAATTAGCCAGGTAACTAATTACAATGAGCTAAATATTTCTTCTGCTTATTAATTGTTTCATTAATGATAGATAGAGCATCTGCTGAAAGAGTAATCAGGTTGTGTCTATACTGACAGCCTTGTGGATTGTTATCTCACTTGTTTCTGAGCAGAAGAGAAACAAGGCATAAAATATAGTCAGTGCATGCATTTCAAATGAGCAATGACATCCCCATTACAGCTCAGCCCTGGGAGGCCTGGGATAATGGCTCATTCCAGAATAGTGCTCTGTTTAGCAATATGTAAATCACTAAATATTCGCACAACACCAAGAGTGCAATCCAAGCGGAAATTATTGGACAATGAGCCAGACTCCTAAAGGAGTTTACTGTCTGTGCAGTCAAAGCCTCTTGCACCATATAGCTTAACACAAACTACACATTCTAGGTCATTTAGGAAGGTTTCTAGTTTGCTCTTAGGATTCATACAGACTAGTACCACAAACTTTCTAGGACTTCGAGTGCTTTTTTGTAAGCATAACAAACGAAAAAGAAAGAAAAAACTAAAAACTAAACACATTTATTTTAAATTGATAAAAACAGGCAAAATAAAAGTGGAACTGTAAATAACAGCAAAAGGCTTTCCACACTGTCTACAGAACACACTGTCAAAGAACTATTACTCTTGTAAAGTTGTAGCATTTTGATGGAAACATATCAATTCTAAAAATAAGCTCAACAAGAACGAAAAAGAAAGAAAAAAGAAAAAACTAAAAACTATATTTATTTATTGATAAAAACAGGCAAAATAAAAGTGGAACTGTAAATAACAGCAAAAGGCTTTCCACACTGTCTACAGAACACACTGTCAAAGAACTATTACTCTTGTAAAGTTGTAGCATTTTGATGGAAACATATCAATTCTAAAAATAAGCTCAACAATTAATTCTAGTGACGTCAGCTTTTCTCCTAACCTACTCAAGTGCTACACCACAATTTTCACATTAACAAACAGAATTGTAAAAGAAAATAAAAAACTTGATTAAAATTCCCTTCTAATTTAAAACCTAAGCAAAATTAGAAAGAGGTCCACTTCCCTTTTCTGTGATTTCTGACCAGGCAATGAAAAATACCTCCCTTCACCTTGCTCTAAAAAGTAAATTAGGTAACAGCAGCTCTTCTATGAAGGCACTCATTTGAAAAGACTGAATCTATTTCAATTTTACCATCAGTTCTAAGCCTCTCCCTTCCTGACACTGACATACTGGGCTTCTAGATAGCTCTGACATTCTCCTTTCTACTCCACCCCACAGTATTTTGCAGTGAAAGCATGTCCAGATAGAAATCAACAGCAGACTCAACGCTGCCATCAGTGAGGACAAAACTCTCAACTTTTAAATCTTGGCTATTCCAAGTCTGGCACTGACACTCAGCTGCATCCGAATCCCAAAGATCCTCCTTATGAATCAGCTCACATAGAATCATTTCAATGTATCATGCTGCTAAACCCCTAGTATTTAGCTTGTAAACAGGGAAAAAGTCTGCTTACTGCTTCGCTTCCTGAACTCATTTAAATCATTATCATTAAGACAAGAGACATCCCTGTCTGTTCCATTAGACAACCCTTGCTTCTGCCTTTTCAGCTAGTCCAAGCCAGCATTTACTGCTTTCTCAGTGGTGTCACAACCAGGTATACAGTAATACTTAGCCATCAGACCACCCGATCACTGACAGGTGTGTATATAAAGATCACCTGATGACATTTTTTGCATATGAAAAGCATATTTAAACAAAGTGCCTGACACAAAAAAAGGCTACATAGCCAGAACATCAGGTAATAGGTACCATTGTAAATTAACAGCCAGTAAAAAGGCATGGTCTCATCATATTTCTCCTTTGGTATGCAATAGAAAAATACATATTTAAACTAATTCCATCCAGGGAGGATAAGTATTTGAGCATTCAACATTACTATCGCATACAAACTTCAAAATCTTGTGTTCAAAAATACTTGCAGGTTTTACTTTGTAAGGGACAAATAAACACTAGAAACAAAAACTGCGGGCTCCTCTGCAGATCCAGGGAATTCACACGAAAACTGCAACAGGGAATTCTCCTTTTGTACATGAAAACAAGATTTCACATGTATTTTAATAGATAAAATGTCCCTTGGAAAAAAGGGCTGTACAGTCTTCCTTGCACATGCACTTCTAGTAATTCCAAGATAATAATTTGTTGCCATCTCTAGGACTACAAAGAAGCATGCAGCTGGCAGTAGACAACAAGTACCCATACACTCAAACCTAGAGTCTTTTTTGTGCCATAAATATGCAGGGAATCTAGGCAACGCACAGAGTAAGAAGGCCCCTCTGTGGCCATATGAAGCAATTTCAGTTTCTGAATTTCATTCAGCCTTCCTTCTGTTGACTTTTGTCTCTTCAACTGTGAACTAAACAGAAGTAGTCCAGCATATTAATCGCTAGCTATTGTAGTTTTCTGTCCAGCTGAAAGTGACAGCAGCCAAACAAAAGATGGTAATTACCTTGGAATTTTGTTTACATTTTCCAATATATTGGTCTGTTCTTAATCCCATTTCAGTTTCTTCATTAGCCACCAATATTTTTAGACATCTGAATAATCAGTTCTGTTGGGAAGCCGGATGCATTGCATAATGCCTTGGATCAACTGTCTAATGATATAAGATTTCAGCATATCGCATAGCTTCTGCCCGAGACTAAAAATTTTGACTAACAATGTCAGCAACCATCTTAAAATTTTAATCTCAGTAGAGGAAAATTGATGTATTTAAAGATGTATTGAATATTATGGAGAAATGGTCAATCAGTACAAAATGCAATGGTGAGCACAATGGAGGTACTGCTGCACATACTGTAACATCTCTGAGGAATCCACGAAACAGAGACAATGCTGGAAACTCAGACTGCCTGCACTTCCCTACCACCTATACCCACAGATGAGAAATGTATAAAAAGCCATGGGTAGGTGCCCAGAAAATCTTATCACTTTTTGTTGATGCTGTTCAGGACCCTGCAGACAACAGAGAGACTGGCAAAGCTAAGCTCAGTTTTACTAAGCTGTTACTTGGAAAAGGCCCTGCATAAGCTACAGTGGAGTTCAAACTTTTGAGGGAGGAAGAGAGACAGTTATGCTGGGAGAAGAAGAAAGCTGCAGGGAAGGATGACACTGACAAGTAACTGACAGCATGGGCATTACTAATAATCTTTTCTGAGTCAGTTCAGTGCTTTTTGCTGTTCAAATGAGATGCTGCTACCCATCTGAAAAGTTTCCTCCTATATTGGAACTAGATGCATTTGCCTTAAACACAGGACTTCAGACTAAAGCAATTCTCAAAGGTTTTCAGGAACCTTGCGGTTTTTCTAATAACAGCAATACCTGACCTGTCTTCCATCTCTTCTAGGAACAAGACAGATATTCTAAGCTAGGTCACCTTATGACAGATACCTGTGCTCAGAAAAGCTGACTCATTATGAGCTCTTCAGTCCTGAATCAGGCTTTCAAATTAAACATAGCAAGTACTTTCTAGCTAGACATACAGAACCCACTTCTGCTCTTCCATTAACTAGACACATAAGCATTTCACTACTCTGTTACTCAACTGATCTCAGCACAGGTTGGAGACAAGCTCATAATCAGCTAGCTAGCTCTTTATAGTGGTTCCTTCAACAGGAATTAATGATCTGGAAAACCCAGCCAAGCAGGAGGTGTTCAGAATTTTAATATAAGGGTTTAAACTCTCACTGACCTGTTGTATTAAATACCAGGATTAGCAAACAGGAGACATCGCCGATTTCCATGTGTGGTTTTTTGGATGGGTTTTTTGTGTTTGTGGGGTTTTTTTCTTCACAAAACCAGGCTCTTTTGTAATGTACTGTCTCAATTCTTTCAGGTTTTGGGGGAATTTTTTCTTCAAAACCGTGGTGAAAAATGAATGGCCCAGCAGATCCCTCAAGCCTACTCTTCAATTGCTCAAATCAATCAAATTTCTCTTTGGAAACGTCAGAGCAATGTGGCAAAGAGACATACCTCGAGAACATCCTTTTTGCCACTTTCTACTTCATGGACTTCATCCTGGCTTTTGTTGGCAATGCCCTGGCTCTTTGGCTCTTCATCCGGGACCAAAAGTCAGGCACACCTGCCAACATTTTCCTGATGCATCTTGCTGTGGCTGACCTGTCCTTTGTGCTGGTACTTCCCACCCGGCTGGTGTACCATTTTTCTGGTAATCATTGGCCATTTGGTGAGATCCCATGCAGACTCACTGGCTTCCTTTTTTACCTCAACATGTATGCCAGTATCTACTTCCTCATGTGTATCAGTGTTGACCGTTTCCTAGCCATTGTGCACCCTGTGAAGTCCATCAAGCTCCGCAGGTCCCTTTATGCCCATTTAGCATGTGCCTTTCTGTGGGTTATAGTTGGGGTTGCAATGGCACCTCTGCTGCTCAGTGTGCAGACAGTTGAGATGAAAAACACAACCGTCTGCCTGCAGCTCTACAGAGAAAAGGCATCACGTCACGCCCTTGTGTCCTTAGCAGTGGCATTCACCTTCCCATTTGTTACTACAGTGACTTGCTACTTACTAATCATCCAAAGCCTGAAGAGTGGGAACAGAGTTGAGAAACACCTGAAGGAAAAAGCTATCAAAATGATCATCATGGTCCTGATGATCTTTCTGATTTGCTTTGTACCTTATCATGTCAATCGCTACATTTACATTCTCCATTACAATGGGACCAAAACTTCCTGTGAAACACAGCGTATTCTAGCCCTCAGTAACCGCATCACTTCCTGCCTCACGAGTCTAAATGGTGCCTTTGACCCAGTCATGTATTTTTTTGTAGCTGAGAAATTCCGTGAGGCTTTGTGCAATCTGTTTTGTGTTAAAAAGACTGTCATGTTACCTCAAACATACGAGGGTAAGACAAATGAAAGCTCACTAAGTGCTAAATCTGAACTGTGAACATGACTCCTGTCAGTGCTTCGACTTAAGAACGCTCTATTCCACCAAAATCAGCTGAGAGCGCAAGTATGCAGCGAGATAGTCCACCCAGAGTCAAACTCATCCCAAGGAAGGAAGTTCTGTTGTTTTTATGGGACTGCAATTAGCAAGAACCCCTCTGACAACAGAGATCACATGTTCTTGTCTTACTGAAACTGCAAACAGAAGTACAGTTCTACTGATTTCCAAGATGCGAAACTGAGGGCTGAACACTTAGGAATAAGGAAGGAAACAAAGAGGCTATTAAATGGACATTTAAAAAACAAAACCAAACTTAATTCCCAAAGCATTCAGTAACGACTCTTCCTCTGCACAATGCATACAGCCTACTTTAAAATTTTATATTGTGTCAGCAATAGAGATCCACTCCTGAGATAGACCTGCCGGATGAAAAGACAGCATGCTTGCACATCTTGTTCAAGTCTCCAAATTCAAAGTGTTTATACATAGTAGACAGAAAATTGGTACTAAATAGTGGCAAGAAAAAAAGACCAAAATGCTGCAATGCACCCAACCTGGACTGGAATTAAGATAGGACTTACAATTTTTTTACTTCTTCTCAGCATTCAGAGCTGGAGATGAGCACTAAACTTCACACTACCTTCTCCATCTGCCCTACCTTTTCTATCTGCCCTCTGCCATTGTCTCAAAGCTGCAGACAGACGTTGGACAACATTTACTACACTTCCTCTTTTATGTAGTTCCCTGCAAAACATCAGATATCCTGATAACCCTCAAACTAAAGGGTGGAAAAGGGCTGTTTAGGAATATAGCATTCATCTTTACTACATACCGAATCATAAAAATATGAACCCAAATAGCAAAAGTGAAGAAAAGTAAGCATATGAAGAAGTGAAGTCTACTTTGTCCAGAAAAGATTCCTATCTCTGAGGTGTTTTACAATTATTTTTTTGTGATTTATCTAGCAAGACTACTCCTTCACTACTGATAAAGTAGGGATTATCTTAACTATCCTCACTGATACAAATTGCATCCAGTGGAATATGTCTGGAAACGACAGGCAAACTAGGGAAGACCAGGTACAATGAGAAGTGGGAAAAAGGACCCAAGAGTTTCCAATAATATTTACTAGAAGACTGCTTCTATGCTATAGAGATAAATATTATAGGAAATCACATGACAGGTGAATTATATTTTTTAGGTACAGCTACATACACACACATACCCCTTTTCTATGCTTTTGGGAATACGCTCCTTACTGTTTTACATTTGGTCCACAAATTATGAAATCAAACATACTTTATCTTGCTTGAACTGCTTCAAACCTGACTGCTTTCCCAAAACACCCTAGGTGCTATTACAACAGCCCATTCTAACAAGCTTAGCTGTCAAAAGAAAATCGATTATGCCCAACTCCAAAAACTAAGGCACAGAATTTGCATGCAGGATGGAAGAGGGAGTTGAGAGGACTCCCTGCTGGATAGGGTACATGTATATATCCTTTCCTTCCCTTCTTCACCATTTAGTTAGTAAGAATATAAACTCCAGGAAACTACTAGGCTTTGCTCAAGACATATGAAAGCCTGAAATTAACTATGAATTGTGCAACACTATTTGCTAACTGCTGGATTGTTTTATTTTCTTATCATGATACGCTTTTGTACAAGTTCCCTTTTACGTTTTTATTTCTTACTTCTTAATTAAATGCATTAATCAACCTTTAGGACTCATTTTTATATTTCTGTATATAAAATGAATTATTTCTGAAGGCCAGGGGAATCACGTGCTGAACAGGCTTTGCTGTAATCCTCTTGGCCTTTTGCTCTATCTTGATTTCCTGCTCAGCAGCTTACTTGATAAACAGCCTGCCCAGGATCACATAATCCCTCTTCTCACTTGCTATTCAACCTTTTGCCTGAAAACCCTTTCTTTTCCAGAACCCATCCACTAGCTACTAAAATTTGAGTTTCTGCTTTCTACATGTTTCATTGGATGAAGAGCACTGCTCTTCATTCCGTTTCCCATCTCCTAAGCAGGTTATTCCTTAAACTTCTTCCGTACCTTTTCAAGCTTTACCTCTCATTGTATGACTAACTGACCACTCTCAACATCTCACTACTGTATCAATAACATACTGATAAAACTTTCAGAGCTCCTGCTCTATCTTACCTGCCAGCATTCTTCACGAAACCCAGGTCAGCAAGTGCTACATCGCAGAGCTCACAGCGGAAACATTCTGGGTGCCAGTTATTGTTCATTGCCTTAATAACACGCCCAATAATGAACTCACCTGCAAAAGGAAAGCAACACCTTGAGACGCATGCAGAAAACAGACTTATCAAAAGTCTATTGCCCTTCATAATCCTTCCACTTTAATTCCACAAGAACTATTACAGTCTAACTTTGGAAAAAAACCCAATTATTCCCACAACCAAGATATCCCAAATCACTACTGCTATCATGCTTTGTTTCCCTCCAGAGCTCCTGCTCCTTAAAATGACCTGAACAATCCAGCCCAGGGCTGGATGTCACTGCAACGGTGGGAGGTTTGCACAGCCCTGTAGCTGTTACCCCACGGTGTTGACATGCACTGCATCTTACCACATTCCCCGCAGCAAGGAGCAAACAGCATCTGAAAGTCATGCTCACAGTACTTCCGACCTTCAAACTGTGAACAAAACAAGAGAGAGGAGCCCTCATGAATAACTGAACTACTCTTACGTCTTGATAGTTCAGCATGATTTTCCACTGAAATGACCAATTAGTCAAGGTCAGTCAAGTTTTCCAGTTCTAGCCCCCCTTCACCCATTTTTAAACTCCTAAGGACTTTTCTTAAAGAAATATCCAGATATGGCTTCAGCCTCATGGTGAATTTGCCCAACAGTTAAATTAATAGCTATGCTGCTACAAGACAGTAAAAATCTTGAAGTGTCCAAAGCCCTTTTCCTATAGTTGGCTTTAATTTCATTTTTGCTTTAGTTTTTTTCATTCATGTAATTCAGAACTACTCCTCCTACACGAGGCTAACACTCATGGCAAATTAAGAAGGCATCATGTTTAAAATAATGTGTTATTCAAAATATGTGCTCGCACGTATTCTGTAAAAATATTTCAACCTCAATTTCAGTTGCCCAATTGGAAAATTTTGGTACAAAATGTCTAAAAATAAAGACAAAAACTCACTTATGCCTAATGAAATATTAAGAAACATTTTCTATTTTCTTTTTGAAATGCCACTTACCCAAAGAGCAAGCACACAGTTTTTGTTGTTATTGATGTATAGTGAGAAGAAAAAAAAGGAAATTAAGTCAGAAGCCCCTCAAAAAAATAGCAACAAAAGTTTAGGGCTAAGAAATTAAACAGGCAAGAAAGATGGAAATTCGTATTTCTGCCAGAATTTTCACCTAATTCCTTGCATTTTAATGGAGCTATTTCTCTTCTCTTACATACAGTACGAGACCTCACCTCATAAAAAAGTCCATCTGGGAACTGACGAAAACACTGAGCACAGACAAAGCAGTTTTCATGATAGAGCTCCCCATTGCTGTTCACAATCCTCTCTGCAGGATCAAATCGAGTCTGGCAGCGTTCACATACTGCATTTGCGAGAGCATCAGACATATTACTGGAACAGACAAGAACAAGAACAGCCAATCACATGAGTGTAATCATATAATCCAAGTTTCCCCAACATCTATGAACACAACATTTCCACTGCTTTAAACTCCCTTTTACATGACAAAAAAGACCAATGAGTCAATTCAGCACTGACATCAGTCAGAAATAATGTTCTTGCAACTCACATGTGGCAGAATGAGCTCATGTAGCAGACTTACCTATTGCACACTTTTGGCTGCGTCACCAGTCTTTCACCCCATTATGTCATCCTGCTAATAGCTCATACCAATTATCCACAATTTTAAATAAACCAGTAGTTCGGAGAGCAGCAAACACAACGATCTTGACTTCTTGGGATTTCTGGTCTCAGGATGTGCACCCCTGAGGATTTTCTGATGTGTAATAAGCACTGATATGCTACTGCAGTTTCCCCTTCACTGTAGGAATGTGCTGGTTTTGATTGGGATACAGTCAATTTTTTCCATAGTAGCTGGTATGGGGCTATGTTTTGGATTTGTGCTGAAAACAGTGTTGATAACACAGGGATGTTTTAGCTACTGCTGAGCAGTGCTTACACAGAGTCAAGGCCTTCTCTGCTTCTCACACCACCCCACCAGTGAGTAGGCTGGGGGTGCACAAGAAATTGGGAGGGGACACAGCTGGGACAGCTGACCCCCCAACTCACCAAAGGGATATTCCATGCCATATGACATCATGCTCAGCATATAAAGCTGGGGGAAGAAGGAGGAAGGGGGGGACGTTCAGAGTGATGGCATTTGTCTTCCCAAGTCACTGTTACGCGTGATGGAGCCCTGCTTTCCTGGAGATGACTGAACACCTG
>NW_008795907.1:3368489-3370781 GCF_000699145.1 Aptenodytes forsteri | reverse complement strand
CTGCTTCTCACCCCACCCCACCAGCGAGTAGGCTGGGGGTGCACAAGAAATTGGGAGGGGACACAGCTGGGACAGCTGACCCCAACTCACCAAAGGGATATTCCATGCCATATGACATCATGCTCAGCATATAAAGCTGGGGGAAGAAGGAGGAAGGGGGGGACGTTCAGAGTGATGGCATTTGTCTTCCCAAGTCACTGTTACGCGTGATGGAGCCCTGCTTTCCTGGAGATGGCTGAACACCTGCCTGCCGATGGGAAGGAGTGAATGAATTCCTTGTTTTGCTCTGCTTGTGTGCACGGCTTTTGCTTTACCTATTAAACTGTCTCTATCTCAACCGATGAGTTTTCTCACTTTTACCCTTCTGATTCTCTCCCCCATCCCACCATGGGGGCAGTGAGCGAGCGGCTGTGTGGTGCTTAGTTAGTTGCCGGCTGGGGTTAATCCACAAGGAATTAACAGGGCATTTCCCCCTCTACCCAGCAGCTTATGTGCACAAGATTCACTGGAAAATAACCGCATACAATGCCTCTGTCTTCCTGACAAATTAGTTGAAACTGTCAAAGTGTTAAAAAGGTATGGGAAGAGAGAAGTGTCTCTGGCTGGCTTGGCAAATACATCAGCTTCATTTCCTCAGAAAGTGAGGCTAAAAAAAACCCCAAAGCCACACTCACAAATCGTGTAAAGGACGTTTCTTCTGTCTCCCCCAAAATGTGGAACAACCCTAACCTCTTTCACAAAATTTTCAAGCTTGCCATCATGGTAATCTAAGTTCTCTATATAGTAACAAAATGCAGTTTTAAGATCATATATCGCATGTCCAAACAGGGAGGGAAAAATTTTAAGGAAAGAGTCTCAGTTTCTTATTGCAATGTGATCTTTCTTTTAACCACCAGACTATCCAATAATGTACAAATTCAATACTGTTACACTTCTAGATACAGAAAAACTATTTTATGCCTTCTGGGCACCTTCTGAATTCCCTGATTGGAAAGACAGCAGTTTTATAGGTGGGAGTATAAAAAATTTCCAGCATGTTAAAAATCTCTGGAATATTTGTGTAGTAGTTTTCCTGAAGCACATAACGTATACATAAAATGAAAGATAGCTTGGTTTAAAAGGTTTTTTTCTTTCTTTTTATATTCAAAGCTACTTTGAACTGAATTTCCATCGTTAGTATGATTCTACAACCTGACATGTTAGTTTCCACACCTCTTCACAGAGAACAGTAATTCAATAAGCATGTTCCAGTAGCAGAAGATTCTCTTTCCTCTGGTCAGACACACCCCTACAAAAACACGCCACCGTTTGTATTCCAGGGCTTTGTGCTCCAAGTGCAACTAGAACGAGCAGGCAGCAGTGCAGGCAGCAGCCTCATACTCCTGAGGCAACAAAACCAGCCCTGTGCTTCAGCTGGCTCAGCTGAGCCAAATGTATTGCATCTGTAGCCTGTACAAATATCCTATGCTGTGACCTGGAGTGACCGCTCAGTAAAAATATACTTTCTTTCTGCCACTGCAATTCCAAGGGTGGCAAAGACCAAGCAAGCTGGTAATAATTTCAAGAATGGAGTACCGATTTAGCAGAAATTTGTTACAACTTGTTTCCTTACTGCAGTACGAAGGAGCTTTAAAAAACAGACATGGACCGGAATTACGGACAAGCAGGAAATCCTGTAATTTCATAAAGTAGACATCATAGGCTAAAGAAACACTTTTATCCTGACAGAGAACCAAAGGAATAGGTCAACACAAAAACATCAGTGTTTGCAGCAAAGCCGAGAGACCTAATCAGCCTAGTTTTCAATCACCACTCTTTCAGTTACATCATGCAAATGTGTACCAGGACTTGAAAATATAATCTCCCCATCAAGTATTTTTTCCCTCTTGAAAAATTTGATGCCTGAATTCCAAGACTTGAGCTAGCCAATAGCCAAGATTAAGAAAGCCTCATGTCAACATCAGTAAAAAAGCTCCTCTGGGTTACAGAAGAAAATCAGGCAAAATGGCGTTCCAGTGAGTCTCAGTTTCCTACACAACAGCAAGTATTACACCCTACACACTAACAACAAAGCATGATCAAAGGTTGTGTTTGTTGGGTTTTTTGCTTTATAAACACGAAATCAACATTTTAAAAAAATCCTGATTTTTTTTTTTTTCTTTCTCCAAATGACCTTTAACAGCACTCTAGGGAAGGAACAGCACCCATCACTGCCATTCATTACCAACTACCTGCTGGTTGAACTCTGCAAGAACAGAGCTGCCACCTAGACAACGGCAGTATGCAACAAAT
>NW_008795907.1:3355746-3368292 GCF_000699145.1 Aptenodytes forsteri | reverse complement strand
TTTTTTTTTTTTTTTTTTTTTTTTTTTTTTTTTTTTTTTTTTTTTTTTTTTTTTTTAACATTTTAAAAAAATCCTGATTTTTTTTTTTTTCTTTCTCCAAATGACCTTTAACAGCACTCTAGGGAAGGAACAGCACCCATCACTGCCATTCATTACCAACTACCTGCTGGTTGAACTCTGCAAGAACAGAGCTGCCACCTAGACAACGGCAGTATGCAACAATTACAGCCTGCAATCTGCACAGCCATGTTCCTGTATGAAACACAGTGCAAGTTCACAAGTGTGATAGTTCACACCAAACACTATTGAATATACTTATTCCGGGAGAGATTCTGACACAAGTCCCATGGCTGTGTTGGTGAGAAAGATAACAAAGATGTAGGGACTCACTCATAAGAATAAGGCTTTCAGAAGCCTCCATTCTGAAACCAGCATTTGAGGGCTGTCAAGACAGAGTAACCCCACAGTAAATCCTAACTTCTAAACAATAAAAAAATCTATTGGGAAATTGAAATTCCTACTGAAAGTTAAACACACTGTTGTTCTGTGTCCTCACTGTCTTCCCTTAGCATGAAGTACAACTTTGGATTTAATTTTTAACTCTCAAAAAATTAATTTACCTCATTCATTTGCAAAACCAAGAGAATATCAAGAGTCCCAAGAGTTTATTTACCGTTCTGCTGATGCATGATGATGCAAAAGGTCCAACTCGTAGCTATGGAATTTTGCTCAAGATATTCCAATACTATTTTAACAACAGAATATG
Organism: Aptenodytes forsteri; assembly: GCF_000699145.1. NCBI lineage: Eukaryota > Metazoa > Chordata > Aves > Sphenisciformes > Spheniscidae > Aptenodytes > Aptenodytes forsteri. Next base: position 3,367,526 of record NW_008795907.1, on the reverse strand, counting down.
AAACGCAGCAAAAAATCACTAATGATTTTGCAAAACAGCATAGAACAAGCACTTCAAAGACTTGGAAATGGAAAACATTGAGCTATAAGAACTTGGTTGATGCTGACAAGATTTCCTTAAAGGATAAGATGATCGTGATACAGATGGAGCTGTCCAAGAAATGCCACAATGCAAACGAGCTAATGATTGTGACTTGTTACTCATACATGAGACAAACTGTTAGTCTAGGAAAAAAGAAAATAAAAGAACACAGTTCTCTGTCTCAACTACAACCCAGTTGAAATTTGCTGGGGAGAGCCGTACAAGAGACAACTAAATCACACATCAGCTCCTGACCAATGCGTCTCCTGTAATACAAACCAGTAGCTGTGGCTCTTTGATAATCATAGCTCGAGTTTTACCTCTCTGCCCTCTTTTCATTCATGACTTTGCATCTGTTTTTACTTAATCCGTTTTATTCTTTTACACTCAAGCTAAAATTAGCAACTTTGGCATTGCCCTAAAGATAGGACTTTGCATTTATTCAAAAGTTTTACTTTCACTTATGCCATAGTTTCTTATTCTCCCTCAACCACACACCCCTGTGTGCCCTCTTCCTTGTGCAAAAACAAGCATTTATTCAACTAGCTCAAGGTTAAAATTAACCAAGGCTGGAAGGGGGAGGGAGGACAGTGCTAATTCAGAGCAGTTTTATGATTCAGTTTACTACACTGCCGCAAAAACACTTCTGCCAGCAGCGTGGGGAGAGGAAGAGCAACACCAAAACCTTCCTTTTGATGGTGGTGCCAAAAGTGACCACTGAAGTTTGACTTGCTGTGTCAATTGTAAGATATTTAGATCTGAATCTTTCACACAAAGGACAGTCCCCAATACAGAGTGCTTCTTTTATTCTGTTTGCTCACTGATTTTTTGCAATTCGGTAAAATACAGAATCTTCCTCTGTTTTAACAATAAGCTGGTGACACAAAGACAGGAAATGCTATTAAAACATGACCAGCTCAACATCCTGAAGTTATCCTGTCCTGTGCAAACCCCAAAAATACCAGTGCTCAAACAATGCTTTTTCCAGTCTTTCACCGTTATGTGCCGTATCTTTAACAAATTATCTTTGTCAAAGTACCTAATTTACAGAAATTAGTTATTTACCATTATAATTAGGTGTCGGTTTCTCATGCTTTAACTTCTCAGAAGTATTTACTATAAACTATCAGCATTGCTCTCAAATCGGAAAAGAAAAAAAAAATTCCTTCTTTATAAGAAGTGGAAGTTAATTGGGAGACCCATTCTGTGCCACTGGTACAGGTGCTATAGAAGATCTGAAAGCATTTTATATTCTTATATCACTGAAGTCAATATGGATCCATCTTCCAAAAACAGTGGTTTCACATATATTTGGGTTAGCAAATGTCATATTTTTATATCATATTCTCATATAGATTCAGGGAATTGGGCCTGTATTACTACAGAAAAAAAAAGGGGTTGGACTTAAATACCAAGAAAGCTGGCTAAAATGCTACAGCTTCTATACTGTTACCTCCTTTTTTAAACATTTGTCCACAGGAATCTAGCACTGATGACAGGTTGAGGAAAAAAAGCAAATCTAATACTTGTACTGCTAAGAGAGTAGAACAGAAGCTCCATCCTTCACATTAGTAGAACTCAGTACCTTAAACATGGATGCAAGACAAAATAAACCAGACAACTAGACAACCAGGAGCACAGATGAACAGTCTCAGACTCTATCAGGCCCAAGAGAGGAACTGCAGGCACAAGGAACGCTTCTGTCAGAAAAGCCCAGAGAAATAATCAGTTTTCTTTAATAGGTCTCAAAAGCTTTTTGTTCTTAGTGTCAAAGAGAGTTCTCCTTCATCACAATGCTGAATGAAGAATTACTTTAACACAGAGATGACCAAAAACCTTACAGTTACTACAAAAAGAAAGGAAGACAACATTTCAAGATACAAGAGCCCAGGGCATTGTCCAAACCTCAGCAGACAGGCACCGTACCTATGCTAGGGAATCCTAGAAAGTTATTATCTGCTTATTCTGGTCTGCCAGTAGAAACTAGCATATACAGAAGATATCACAATATGATGACATTTACACAGTAATTTCTAGTATGTATACACACACAGATGCCTAGGATAGTGAAAAGTCAAAAACCTAGAAAGCTATCACCACTTGTGTATATCATAGATGCCAGTAGCCAAGATAAAAATTGGAGCACTCCAGGAGAGGGGCTTCTTCCCATCCCCATAGCATGGTTGAGGATTTGTGGCTTTAAGTCCTTAATGTGGACAAAGACAAAAAGAAGTATTTGCCAGGACAATACCAGACTTTATGATTCATTTCACAGATAATGACTAATATAAAGAAAAAAGAAAGAGGAAGGGTATCAGCTCATGAACTTCTACTGAAAAACAGCCCTCAACTATCCTTACCATTCTTCCAAAATCTCTTCACTGCAATTGACTTTTATCTGAACAACTTTCCCAAACTGATTTAACTTCTTTAAGTTTATTATTAAACTTGCCATAAAATGTTGGAGAAAAAAAAAATCCCATTTGTTCAATGTATGATTTGTTGTGCATTTGATAAAACTATGTGCATAGCTTAATATTTTCAGCATTTCTCCTTCTGCTTGCGTTGAATTTTCAGTTCATTCCCTATTTAAATATTTTTTCAGCTGGCTAAATAAAAAATGACTAGTGTTTCTCTCAGCATATCTTCCTCAACCACGCAGCCCCCAATCTCTCACTGAAATAAACACTTTTTGTTCTTATTACTACACAGGGATAACCAAAATTAAGAAAAACATACAAATGCAACTTATGGTCACAATATGGAAAAAAATCTTTATGGCTCCTCATCTCTCCTTGGCCTACCAGTGACAGCAATTTGCTATTAGTAGAAGCCAGAGGTTTAAAAAAAAAATTCCACTCCTTCACACATTTCAGCTGAGAACAGAATACAATGTCCGTACAGTTAGCCTGCAGGGGAAGCCACAATCAGGCAGAACTTTGAGACCAGCAGCAGCAATGAAAGTCTGTTGGTATTCATACACACACAAAAAAATGCTATGCCATGGTGACTTGGTAGTCAATGCAATTGAGACCAATGCAATGGTTTATTTCCAGTAAACCATGACCAATTACTTAAAAAGACACACATTTAGCAGTGTTCACTCAGCCCAGGAAAACATCAACAACATAAAGAAATGTACAGGTTTTAAACAGATTATACCTCTTACACAGGAAAAACACCCTTTTATTACAAAGCATGTACCACTTCACCCACAATGTCTTTTTGATAAATATCAAATAGACACTTCTTACACACATTTAATTTTTCTCTTCTTCACTTCCATTATCTCAAAGGAGCTAAAATGTGATGTTTGTTTACCAGCACTGGTAAGACAGATCATTCCCAAATGTGTTCATCAATTATCATCAACTAGCAGCAACACTATTTTTGGATTACTCTCTTTTGCCTGAAGAAAGGACATAAACTACCAGGACGTATCAGGAGGGAGAAGCAAAAAGTATCAGTAGCTCAAAAACCGTGGATAAAATACAAGTAATTTAGGAGACAAAATTCCCAATCAGATTATAATCTTCAGCACTGTCATCTGCTGAGTAAAACCAAAATATGTGGCTTTATGCTTACTTTTCTTCAAGAACTATGATGTGAAAAATATATTTAATTTATCTGTCTAGACATTTCCCCCCTAAATCACTCTGCCAGCTGCAAAAGTTATTTCTTCCAAACCCGCCTGGCCTTATTAAAAAATTCTGCCAGCATATAGTTTATATGCAGGCATGGTCTGCCTTGCTCTGTACATGTGTCACCACAGCAATACATACACAGCCTCTCTCCTTCAACACACAGCGCAGTATCAGCCCCTGAGCATTCTCCTACCTAGCACCATATTCCTGTAATCCCAGCTGTGCTCAGCTTCAGAGCGAGCTCCCCGCCCCACTCCACTCTTCCTAGGCTTACTAATGCGCCCAAGCCTGATGCAGTACATTTAGAGAACCATTACTGTCAGCATTGCTATGCCAGTGCTGCCCAGATCACCCCCTCCAGCAGCCTCACACAGCACACTTAACAGCACAGGTTTAAAAAAAGGGATCTCGCATAGATAAACATTTTCCAGACACCAAGCTCCAGCTCCTGAAATTTAGCTGACATAGAAGGCAAACGAGAACTAACCTTGTTCTCCTGCAAAACCATACTAGTGTAGTGCCGAGTACTATAAACACGCTGTTCAGAAAAGGGCATTCTTTCTGCATAGTGGATTAAGTACATCTACTTAAGAGAGAGTTTTAAACTCTAATTTAAAAAAACAAAATCAAGGCTTGAAAAATCTGTCATGTTTACAAACTCAGAAAAAAAATATTAGAAATAATAGTTGGAAATCATGGGAAAAAAATACTGTGCCTTTACCTTCTTTCTGGAAGGCCCTTACAGGTTACAATGAAACACAGTTAAACAGCGGAAAGCAAACTACATTTTGACAACTGAGATGACTATGTCTGGGCATTCAGCTCCTCATCCTTCCTATCTTCACCTGTTCACACCCTGCTGTTTGTGTTCCACTGCTGCTTTTTCAATGCTTATTTTCTTTTCTCTCACAGGTCCCTTCTATGCTTCTCACTCTTCCTGAACAGCATCCTCTCCACTCAGTGGCATCACCATTTCTTTCACTACCTTCTTACTCCCCTCCTCACTAAACTCTCATACATTCACACCCACAACTTTGTGCAGGAAAAACTGAAAATTTATCAACTAATAGCTATAGGCTAAAAGGAAAATAGTGGGAAAAGAAGGGTTCTAGTGAGGGATCCATAGTTCAAACTGAGAAGCCAAACCAATTGCTCAATTACAGGTAAGCATCAGGTCTATCGCCTGCTAAGACAAGACTGAAATTCAAAACTTCTGACTGCTAAAAAGAAATCTCCTCTCCTGCATGCTAATGGCTGTCCCCAGTGGACACAGACTTCAGATCCCATATTGCTGCTGCAGCTCACAGTTCTCCCAAAATGCAAGAAACTAAGTTTTATTTAATTCCTGTTAATTTCTCTCCTGCCCAAAATTAACTTCAATGAAAATTGATAAGTAAAGTAAAATTCTAATCTGAAGCACAGGAAAAGTAATGATCAAATCAAGCAATGGAATTGTCTGGGCAGATTTAAGAAGCTTTAGTTGACGTGTTCTAAATAATCTCAAGAAGCAGCTACACTCAAAGCTTCAGTTTCTGCTGGACTGGAGTTACTCACAAAAACTAAAATCAACTAGCTTGCTATTAACAGTATCGGTGAAGAAATGGACTATTGAGCCCTAAAAATCAAGGAACAGTAGAATTTTATCAACATTTTGAAAAATTATTGCATTTCACCATTTCTTTATTCCCACAGTGACTAAATACTTTGCCATTAACAACACTAGCACTAATGTTGATTCTGAACAGCCTAGTACAGTGCTTCAAAACGGGAAAGGCTCTCCATTGTTGCTTTCCTGTTATTGTTAAAAACTGAAAGCTCTCTCATCCGGAAAATCCTTTTCTTCGTAATCTACTTGGAAATGAAAATAAACAGACTTCATCCCCTCTGGCTGTGTGCAGACAGTTCCCGCTTTAAATAAAAAAGCCCCACCACCAAAAACGAACATCTATCAAATCCTGGAAAATGCTTCAACAAGACCATTCCCTTCATCTCAGAGACATACCCACGTATCCCAGCTGCTGTATCTGTCCTGTTGCTCAGGAGTGACCCTGTGCCACTTAGCCGATCCTGCCGGCGTTGATAAAGTTTGGAGGATGCCAGCCCCTGAAGTCTCAGGCCAGCCATGGCACCCAATGCCACTGTGAAGGGGAATGCAGAGAGACAACTGGAGCGAACACTAGCAACACTGATATTCAATGAGTCACCTTCCTTTTGGGAGTTGCATTTACATTTTAGAAGAGCTAAAGCAGGATGCATAGACCCCTGCTCAAGCATTGTTTCTTACAATTCATCTGCCATTCTGCTACAGTCTTAAAGATCAGACAACCTCTTTCCTGTATTCCACTAGTAATTACCTATTTAAGCCAGCACACTAGGAGTCTACATCAGCAACTCATTCTGTGTTAGACTTGCATAATGTATCTGTATAAATTTTATAAGTGAGATTAAAAAAAAAAAAAACCCCGAGTCTTCACATAATTAATCCACTTAATTCAAGATCTGATCAAAGCAACAGAGAATTACAGAAAAGTAAAATAGATTACTAGATCTCTTGGCAATGAACACTTTAGTTTACTGCAGATCAGTATCTGACCCTGGCATCTCTAAGGTGGTTCCCTGCAGGCTGCTGCATCACGCAATGTCTTGAGGATACTGCAAACAACAGAACTGTTCCTTCCATTTGGATAAAGCGTATTCCAAGAAACAAAACCATTAAGACTTTTGCTCTCCGGACACACTCCAGCCTGCAGAAGTGGCATGCAGCGGAGGGTCAGGAAGCAGGGAGAAGGAACATACTTGGCATTCCAGCCTCCAGAGCTCTCTGCTGGGAACTGAACAGCACCTTCAAGCAGGAGTTTGCCCTTTCTACCACTCCCCCTCTCCACCCACCCCTGCAAGAGAGAAAGAGGATCACACAGCACAAATGGCTCAGCCCAGTGTAGCCGGGTAGAAAGAGTAAGTATTTGAGAATACAGAAGTCAGTTTTTAAGAGAACAAAGGGAAAGGAGTGGAGGATGGGAGCATCTGAGTCAGTGTCATTTGATCAGCATCATCATCATAGAAAACATCTCAAGAATCATTACCAACAAACTATTTTTTAGTAAATTATAAAAAAATGCGGATTTTTGTAGCATGAGAGTGAAATATATTCCATGACTACAGCCTGGCAAGCTACAGAGGAAAAAGAATGAGAGAAGTAGAAATGATGACTTCATAAGTACTAAATGAGTATTAAAGAAGAGAAGGGATCTCTGCTGCTTAAAGAAAAACAGAAGGGTTTACTGGAACACAGCAGAACAGGCACAAATAAAGAACATCATACTTTCAAAACCAGAAATCAGTAACCTCAAAATCTACAATTCACCCCACATTTCTTTGGGAGTTTCAGGCTCCTGACCTCTGACAGCAACCTGCCACTATCATTTATTTCAGATTGCATGTGTGCTTTATCCATTTCTACTTTATGATGTAAATGGAACAGAAGAAGAAAAATGTCCTCCATACTGGGTGTTTCTGCTGACCTTTTAAATTTTAGAGCAATAAAACACTTTTAAAATGTAATATTAAATCACCTTTTTACTTTTAGCACAGAGCAAAATATTGTATCACCGCAACATTAATCTCCCTTAACCTTAAGCAAGCTGGCTAAAAATCTCCTTCTCTCTCAAACACCTAAGCTTTTACCCTTCTGACTCATACAACATGATTTTATTGGTTTTCAAATAACCACTCTTCCACAGAAAAGTATGACTTTTTTCTTCAAAAGGGAAGATGAGGGGATTGAAGGAAAAAAACATCAAAACAATAACCATCCTGTCTTCCCATCCCTCAACACAAGCTCGCTCACTCACTCACTCCTCTCTTGCTGCCTCGCACATAAAGAGTGAAAATGCATGGTTTTGTTTTTCTTTCCCTCTTGACAGATCGCTTTTGAGAGACAGGATCGATGCCAAAATCTTAACAGCTGGTTACTTTCTGGGCCAAAGCAGAGAAGAAAGCAGCTAGACTTCTTTTAGGCATTAACAAGTAGTTCTCCTCAGAGAAGCACCTCTATGTCCCCAGAACAGACTACTAAGGACCTTCCAACAAGTTAAAATTTATCTAGAGAGCCTCTGAGTGCAGATTTAGCTGGAAAGCTAATAAGATTAAAAACACATTTTTCAATCCAGAAGAGTAGAAATGGCTGCTTATAACTCAGAGAGACGCGACATCTCTTAGTTTGATGCAGGTACTTTCTAGTCAGCATCAAGAACCTTTCTTACTATTATGGACCTTTATACTCCCTCCTCCTCCTTCAAACCATTTTACTTGCAATTGCTTCATAAAATGGAGCACATGCACAGCAGCAGCTCTCTACTGAATTAAAAAGCATCTAGTCAAACACTAGCCTAATCGAAAATAATATACTCTTATTTCTTACCTCAACTGGATTAGGAACAATCAATAAGCGTATCTGTAAATGCAGCTGTTCTTCTTTTGTTGACTGCAGGAAGTACATAGGCGTATCCAGATCCCAATTAGACCAAGTATAGTGATAACAAAAATTTCTTACAAAAATAATTATGCCCTGAAACATGCACTTAGGAAACATTTTTCCTTGGGCTTTGTATTAGATTAATTTCTAAAGGCAATATAAACCAGCCCAGCCATTTTTTACCTTTATGTTTTCTAATCAATACCACAGCAGTAAAGTTGTAAAAGAAATTATCTTCAATTCTGGTTTATTTTCTACTTTGGGCATTTGACAATGTTTTGTTCACTGGTCATTCACTGATCCTCTTCCTTAGAAATAACTCCATCACAAACAATAAACAAAACAGGGCAAAACACAGTAGCAAAAAAAACCCCAAACAAAAGAATAACAACCAACCCCCCCCGCCCCAAACCCCAACAATCCTTGAAAAGGCAAAAATCAAAATGGAGATATGGACCAAACACATCAAATACAAATTACAGAAGCAGTCTTCACTTATTTATTGGTAAGGAAGTACCATAGCATACTTCTAAAAGCACCAAAAATCACATAAATTGTATTTCTCAACACTGCAAAATGTAGAAAGGCTGCTTAGAAACACACTTTTTATATCTAACACATTATCTCTTATACAAAGTTTATTTCTAAATGTAGTTAACCAACAGGTAACTTAATAAAACTAGAATACATGTATCTCTAATTTCTTTCTGTCCTATTATCTTTGGATCTTAGGTGGAACAGATATATTCAAAGAAAGGGTGATTTACTTTTTTTTAAGTTAACAGCATCCCTTTAAACCACAGACTGCTCTTGAAATTAGGGACTATAACAGCCACTTTAGTCAAGACACAGAGAAATAAAATAGCTCAGCTGAGAAGAGGCAGTCAGAATTACTATTTGCAAATTCCAATGATCTACTATCAGTTTTCTCTAACAAAACACAATCCTCACATTATAACAATGTAACTTGTGATACATGTAATAGTTGAATTTCATTTGCTAAATAGTCACCTATTTTTAATAATTTTCTACTATGAATACATAGAAGTGCACATCTTTCTTTGTATTTTCTGGAATTACATTTTTCCCTAATGCTAAAAATCAGTAAATCAAATTACTGCAGCTTTAAACAAATTCAGGAGATACCCTCTGCAGCTAAATGGGACAGAACACTTAAAAGTTAAAATGGAGTTACTTTTCATCTTTCTTAATTACAAATAATGCATCAGTAATCATAGTACCTAGAAGCGAGCCCTTTGTGTTTCTATTTGACAAGAAAGGTGAAGTGAAAAAGAATAATGTGTCAGCACTTCATGTTCTCCAGCCTCCTTGCTTTAACACACTGTAACACAACAAAATCATTCCCTTCCCTGTGTCAACAGTTTCAAGACCAGAGGCACATTTGTGTCATGTTCCTGGCCCTGGAAGGTTCTCATTTATCAATATTGTGGGGATGCTCCAGCTGTGAAACAGTTCATATCCTTCCTGAAAACCCTGAACCTCAAAAGCTGGAGAGCACTGGATTACATAATGTCGACAGATTTTAAGAACTACCACATAACAAACATCAAACAACATCTGGCCACAGTTCAGTAGAGTGACCTGTAAGTGGATCTAAGGAAGTACATTCTCGATGCTGAATTCTTTCTAATGACTTAGGAGTCTGTCCCAGCCTGAAAACAACACTAAACATGGTGCTTGTCAAATGGCATCAGTCATGCAAGGCGCTGAGCAGTGCAATGTTTCACAGACACTGAAAAGTACAGGTTTTGTTTTGCTGGGAAACTACTGCCCTAAATGGATTATACTATTACTGAGGAAAAAGTCAGTTGAATTACAGCTATGATAAACATCTCTGACATAACAGCTAATCATTCTGTCCTAGGAACGACAGCAGACAGAAATTTAGAAATTTTCATAGCTGACAAACTTTCCAGGACAAACATTTCTGAAAACATTAAATAACACTTGCATTCACTTTTCAAAAGCTAAAGCCAAGGCTTGCTCATTTTAACAACCCTCTGAAGTACATCTAAGGAAAAGGAGACAGAAATTCTGCATTACTTTGAAGAACTGCACATTCTGCAGTGTCTCAACTACCTTGGAACTCTCCAGCAAGCCTCATGCTTCACATCAGAACTTCTCACTCAATACAGTGTTGTACCTTAACAGGCAGGTTTCTGAGGAAGCACGGAGAGAAGACAACAAGGATTACTTTCCACAGGCATTTCCCGCTGTCCTCTACAGCTGAGTGATGTCACCTGAGGTAAACATGTCATTGTAAACAGTACTGCAGCACACTTCTAGAAAAATAAAATCAGCTGGGTTCATACAGCCACAATTCTTCCCTGGTCCTTCCCATCTTGTCCCGTTTAGAAGCTGCATGAGCACCCATGACCTGTGAATATTAAGACTCTTGAGTCTTCCTCTAGTTGTAAGGAAATGAATGTAAACTTGTAAATACGCACCTATTTCACATGTCAGAAGAACAAAAAAGGGACTGTTAAAGACAGAAAAGACAAAGTAATCTAAAGACAGGAGGCAAAAAACAATAGTGTTTTGAGCATGTACAACCACCCATCAATATCAACTCATCATCGCAGAGCAAAACCAACAATCACCCAAATCATAGATGAGGATGTGACAATTATTCAGCACGTTCTTATACCTAATAACCCACCAAGCGTGATCTACATCGAATAATCTTAAGAAGCTGCATAATACAAACATCAAGACTTTACACAAAAGAAAAATGAATACTTATACACAAACTACTCCAGATCCATTTCAGTATTCCTAGTCATGAAGAGCAATGCTTCAGGATTACAATAATGATGGCAGGATTCAGGAGGATGACTATCCTAAAAAAGGCACCCTACTGATTTTAATATTACTTCTTCATGCTTTTCATCTTCAAGACATTTTACAAAAGCAAGCTTATTTTCAAAAACTGCTTTGTAAGTCTGGGTTTTATTTTACAGATGGTAGAACAAAGTGATCGGAGAGACTAAAGCATTTGCGCAAAGCCTCGAAGATGCCAGTAAATACTTTCCCCACTGCTTTTCTCATTTACATCTATCAATTAGGTGACTTTACAAAGTTCTCGAGTGTAAGACAGCGCGGGAGGAGAATCAAGCTCCAGACTTAGACAGCGCTTGGAACATGTAACTCCAAGGCCAGCCCAAAGAAGCGAAGACTGAACGTATGGGGCGCAGCCTGTACATCAGTCAGAAGGGCCCCGAAGTGTAGGGCGGCGGTGGGGAGCACAGCGGGAGCAAGCTGTCAGCGCCTGAGCCACACCACCCGGCTGCAAGGAGCCTGGCTGCTCGGCAGGCACTGCTCAGATCCACAACTGCTCCTTCCCAACTCTGTTTCTGGTCTTCTCACCGCCTTTCGCTGTGTCCCCGTGCAGGGGTAAGGCACAACGGAGCAGCCCTTGCTCTGCTCTTCCACGAAGTCAAGTTTCCGACTCTACCACCGCACGGAGCGGCCAGCGCTGGCGGCGGCGGTGGTGCAGAAGCTGGCCTCCCCCGGCCGCAGCGCGCCCCGCTCCGCCTGAACCTCACAGGAGGAAAACGTCC
>NW_008795907.1:3353754-3355380 GCF_000699145.1 Aptenodytes forsteri | reverse complement strand
CTCAGGGCAGCCCCCCCGGCCCCGCGCATACTTTTCCTATAAAGGGAAAGAAATATTGAGTAATGAAGCGGTGGAGTGGGCCCGCCTCTCGCCAGCCTCCGGGCCGCGGTGCGGGGACCCAGCGGCGGCGGGGCCCGGCTTCTGCCCCGCCGCCAAAGCTGCCGCCGGGCCCACCTGGTAGTAAACACTTCGGCAGCTACTATGAGCCTGGGAGGGAGAGGGGAAACGCTGACAGTACGGTTTTATCACGAAGCTGTTACCTGGTGTACAGTTATATCTGACATATACCTCATTGACATAACATTTTTTCCTGTGAACAAAGAAGCCGCGCTTCCTGCCTGCCACCACAGGCTGTTACACTCATTGCACATCACCAAGGCGAAGGGAAAACAACTTCACAGCGTGTTGTACCCTCAGGGCAGCAGAAGACACATCTGGAAGGCTATCTTCTAGAAAGCGGTTAGATGGCATCCTTTGCTGCCAAAAGGAAGAGGGATCACACTCCCTAACGAGGACCTCTCCAAGTGCGACGTTTTTGATAACATCTAATCCCTTCTTGCCGATGATTGACTTTGTCCTCAGCACTTAAGGAGTTTTATGTTCTCTGACATGTATCAATGTATAATGTATCAATGCTGAAGTGATCCACCAAATGGGACAGGGAGCTTCTGCCCAAAAGCGATTTCAAACTTTATTTGCATCTTGTAAGGTAGTCGAGTACTCATGATGTGACTCACCATAGCTACAGATATTGTTGCAAGCTTGGGACTGACGATGGAAACTGTGCTCTCTGTGTTTCCTTGTGTCCAAACATCTCATTTTTCAGCCCTGCAGTAAACATTAAAATCATACAGGTTAAATTAGCATCTGATATTTTTATTACTTATTTAAACCAGGGTGAAGGATTGAGTTAGATGTTCTTATTTTGGTTTAACGGTTGGTTGAGGAAAGGGTAATAGGTAATATTATTAATAAACAGCCAACAATTTAACAGATTTGGCTGAGCGCACAGTAATAAACAGACAAGCTCTTAGTCATTCTCTGCATCTCTAGTCTCTCCTGTTGTAATGGTTTCTGGGTGCCAACATGTAATGTCTCCACTCTTGCAGCTCTCCTTTAGAGAGAAGCAGAGATTACTTGGATTGAATGTGTGAGGAGACTCCAGGTGCTGCCAAGGGTGACAGAGAGGCGCATGGCACAGGGCAGCGCTCAGCCTCGAGCTACCTCCCAGCCACTGGGCCGTCACGCCGGGCAATCCTTCCTCTCGCCGGCTGCATCCCGTGGGGCCACCTGTGAGCTGTATCAATCTCAAGTGTCATCTTTCTCTTACCAATCTACTTTTGAATGCGACACCATCTTCCTCCCAGCTGCTGAAACCGTAAACTGTTACCGCTCGCGGCTGCCGAGCCCTTTCAGTCGCTTCATGAGGAGCAGCTGAAGCGGGCTCTCCCTCCAGCAGCGACATAACCCCCCCAGGCCGCCCCTGGCACCCCCTGCCTGACAGGCTTCCCCGCTCCTTTTGTCAGACAAATCTGCCTTTCCCTTAAAACTATGAGCAGGCGGAAAGAATCAGTTGCAGATCGCAAAGCGGACGTGGACCGCCCGCGCCGCAAAGGAACGGAGGGC
>NW_008795907.1:3329224-3352961 GCF_000699145.1 Aptenodytes forsteri | reverse complement strand
CGGCGGCCTCCTCAGCGCCGCGCTGCGCCGCCGCGGCAAAGCGCTGCCGGTGTGAACCCCGCGCCGTGGGGGGACGACGACCGGCCGCAGCCCGGCCGGGACTCGGGCAGAGGGACTGAGAGACTCACGCTGGCGCCAGCCGAGGCGCGGGGCACGAAGACACCTCTCCGAGACGGGGATGAGGATGGCGCCGTCTTACGCCGCTTCTCTTCACCTCCTTCGCGTTCCTGCTGGGTTTTCCTCGCCAACTCTTGGGCAAGAAAAGCAGCGGCTGGCACCCGGGAACGGCAGCAGTGACTCGCTAAACTCGTTTTGCTGTGTTCAGGTGTAGCGGTGTTGGTGCCAGCCTGCCAAGCTGTCCCCGAGCACGGGATTTTGCCTTATTGCAAGGTCAGCTCCATAGCCATGGTCTGGAGTCTCTGCGGCTCTGGGTGGGAGCTGGCAGCATCCCACTTTCCTACCTCCAGTATAGGACCATGTGGCTGCTGCAGCCTACTTCAAAACGTGAGTGAGATTACGGAGCTGATGAAATGTAATTATTAACTTGCCTGTTACATGAAAAGCAAGTATCTTACAGCTGAGGTACGTAGGGCTGACTGATGTTGAAACACGGAGACAATTTAGCGAAATCTGATCAAGTGTGGGGGTGAACATTCAAAAATAGTTAGCTGCTATTAACACATTTTTGTGCCGACCCCTACACTCCGATCACATACTTTAGTCACTGTATAGTGCAGTCATCAGCCACCTCAGACCAGTGGTGAATATGAATACTATGTTGCACTGAACTGCATTTCTCTCTAAAAAAAGTCTTTAAAATATGATCCAGTAAGTGAAACAAACTTTCCTGGGTCTGTGGGTCACAAAGACTACCCATAATTGTAAGGGTAGTCTTCTTGCATGATGATGATAGGATGAAAGGTGCTAATCTTAGTTAAGAGCCTTGGCCTTTGCAGGTATTGCTGCCTTACAGCCACTGTAGGGTAGCAAATACTTGGGCTCTAAAAGGGTAGCTTCAGCTCTTAGAACTTAATTTTTTTATATATATATTTTTTACTCTCTCAACTTGGGCAGGAATTGCTTACTTGTCACAGCATGGCCTTCAAAAATAGATTTGCTAGTAATTAGAGCCTGTTTCAGCTAGCACAGCTCTGTTTCAATGCAGAAACTAAGCAGCCTTAGGAAGGTGCTGAATTCAGGCTGACAGTCCCTGCTGAGAGCTTGGTACTTCATTTTGGGCTGTATACTGCACTACTGCAGATAAATGGGACTACCAGACCTAACCTGCTCAGAGCCTAAGTGAGTATCTCACTGAGTATACATGCCTCATACACAAAATAAAGCCAAACACTGCAATATTTATCTGCTGTCACTACTTAGGGTTTAGCATATTCACCTAATACTTGCTCCGAATTAAACTGAAATTGTTAAATGGGGGTACTTAAATGTACATAGATTGCTTTAATAAAACTATTTGTGTACCAAATGTCAGTATAGATGTTCCACTAATGGTCACTTTTTTTCCTGAAAAATGTAGATCAGAGCTATCTGAGTGGCGTTAAATTAGTTCTCTCATTTTTACAACTTCTAAGCTATAGTATATAAAATTAATTTTATCCCTAACAGCAGTATCAAATTAAACAAATCTTAGACAAGGTGGAGCTGTAAAGTAACAGGTAGAGCATAAGGATTCTACATGCAGCACTGGTAAAAGAACTTGACCTGAAGAGTACAGAAGTGTATTCCCATTAAGTAATTTTATCCATTTTCAGCAACGGTCATGGTATCACGGACTGGGAAGCTGCTTCTGTCTCTCCTGCTATGCTGTCACCTTCTAAGATTTTATACAAGAGCTAGCTCATTATGCAATTTTCTTACGACTTTTTGTGCATATTCCATGACTGTGGAATATTTCACATCTTAATTAAAAAAGCTGCCCCTTGATGAAGAATATTACTTAACACCAAGTACCATAGTGATTTAAGGTGTTAACCAACCATCAGAGGAAAAACAAGCATACTCCCTTTTGTCTAGATAGAGTGCACCTAGTAATAGGAAATCCAGCTTTCTCTAACTTGTTTTGGTAGAAGACTGTGGTTTAATTAAGGACTAAAGCTCATCCTCTAAATCACATATTCTAACTATTAGATAAAAGTCACTGTCAGCCCTTTAAAAAATTATAGGGCTTGTTATTAAAAAAAAAAAAGAGGGCAAGCTTTCCCCTTTGCTAATGATTAATCATTGGTATTTATCATTAAAACTTCAGGACAGATCCTAACTCCCAGATGTATACCAAAAGTGACCAAAGCCCTTCTTCAGATAAGAGGTAAAAAGCATTTTTTTTTCCCCTCAAAGGAGAAACTGTGTCATATCAGGTGCATCTCAGCTGTTTTCCAGTTAATTCTTTTAAGACCATTCTGTTTCTCTAGAGCCCCATGACAAGGATTTTATAGGCTGATGATCAGAGTTAATTACTATAATTTTCAAATGCCATTTTATACACTACAAATTAAAAACTAAGAAAAAAATGGTACTTGTGATTGACTAAACAGCAGTTAAGCATCTATGCTTTGATCTCTTTAAATTAGATAGGTCATCAGGACTTAAGCCAGTCTTTAGCATATTTCACTGTATGAGAAGTCAGATAAAATAGCTGCTGTGTATCACGATGTTGTTGCAGTAGCCTTGTCAGCTATAGAACTACACTGCCCTATTATCCTGAATACTATAACATGAAATTCATGGTGGGGGGAAGGGAGCCTGGTAGTGATATTTTTCATTATACGTTATATCCTATACTTTTAATGTAGGACCTTCCTGAGATCTGGCTTTAGAGTATGTACTTATGTGATAATACTAAAGCCTCAATGAAAATTTTAAGGGAGCCTTTTGATAGCCTGGTGACTGCAGATGATTAATACAAATGATTTATGGGGAAAACAGAAACTCATGGTTGGTAAGCAGCTTTATTATGCAATGTGGGAAATGGGAATAACCCCTCCTCCTCATTTCCCTCCCCTAGTAAAACTAGGAAAGAATATCCTAAAGAAAAAGATACTTAAAAAATGTTAAGATGAAAGTGATCAACTATGGAGGTTTGCACTTCAGCATTTGAATGCACCAGACTCTACTGAACACCCATATCTTTAAGCAATGCATCCTACAGCCATTGTAAAACATATGTATCCATATTAATCAAGCTGTTAAACTTCTTTCTTCCTCAGTTGCTATAAACAGATGCTGTTTTGAACAAAATATTTGATTTGCCCAGGTGAAGCGTAGAATGACAATATTTGTCATGATGTCTATTTTGCTAGCAGTCCAGGTTATAACTCACACTATGTCTATGACAACTTTTTCTAAATGGTGTTCCACGTTTTTCTCTTTCAGGATGGTAGACTAGCAAGCAGCGGTGATTTCCTGTGTTTTGGAATTTTAACGTCAACACCACTTGTAATCTGTAGACAGCTGTGGCTAAAGGTGAAAATGAAAGTTCTCTATACATGATAAGCCAAAAAACTAGGAATCAGCTATTAGTATTTTAAACGGTTGAGATTTCAGGAGGTAGTTCTGTTGCTCCATCTGATACACAAGTTTGCCTAAAGACAACCCTTTTTATAGCAATAGGTGAGTAAAGAATCAGACACTGTTGATTTTTTGTTAATTTTTGCGCAAATTACATTCTGTATTCATACAAAAACAACATAACTCTTCTGACAAACTGTACATATAGAAACAAGTTTCTGTCTGGAGGTGAACTGAAATCTGTGGAGGTGCTCCATGTCTCACAACACTTAAAAAAAATTCCAGCTCTTCACAAAACAAAGTAGGTAAAAGAAGGTGAGGAAAACAGGGGTAGAGAGGACAAAACAAAGCTAGCTACAATATTGCAGCTAGTAGCAGTTGATTGATCTAGGAAAAGACCCTTCTTAGGAACTAATGCACATTCAGTTATCCCAGTTAAGAATCCAGGTTTGTGGTGCTGCAGGGTTACTTTATCAGTCCAGAGTAGCAGTCTATTTAAATACAAAGACTGGGTGTGACCCAGTCAAAGCCTCTTCTATCGGCCTCTTCCACCACCCCTAGATGCTCCTCTTCTTGATTGGCCAGAGTTCATGTTATTTCCTCTTCCCCAATTACTTCCACTCCTTCCTCCTCGAGAAGGGTTATTGCCTCCTGCAGGACCTCCACCAAAAGCTTCATCCCTGTGGAATCCATCATGATGGTCTCCATCTAAAGAACTAGACCTCCCAGATTTTGGCGCTCTCTGTGAAGGTCCTGAATTTCCTCGTCCTAAAAATGAAGCACAATCAGTTACTGATGTTGAAGTCTAAGCCGTGCCTCTTCTCAGGCATACCATGTATTTAGCTAGTTCTTCTGTGGTATAATCACAGACCAAATGTAGTTGAGACCTGTAATTTTATGCCTCCTCCCTCTATATGATTTTTCTTACATAGATTTAGTGTTTCCATTACAGTCCAGAAGATGGACAGCAATCAAGCAATTCCTTGGGAATTAAAGGAGATTATATCTGATACAGTCAGCAATCACTTAGTAAGTTAGAACAGCGATAGTCATGGTGTCCTCAAAACTGCCAGGCATACCCGATTCTTATGCTTTAACATCACCTGTGGTTCTCTGTATATTTTTATTGCAAAATACTTTTTTCTTCCCTAAACAAAGACATTGCACTGATGGATCAGTTGAGGTTGGTGGTGAAGACAATGAGTAACATTACTGTTTTGTTTCATTTGTTGCTAGAAATAATGGAAAAATGCTCTATTTTACTACTAACCAGGAACATAAACTACATGAGCTCTTACTGCCAGGAACAGGATTTTCTACTTCTCACAGATCTTTTTAGTACTGAAAGGTAAATTAACATAAAAAAACCCAAAGTCATTAGCTAAAAATAACAAGCAGTATTTTGAAAAAAAATTAACAGTAACAGTGCTTTATGGACACATGCTACAGCTACATTAGGATATTTTTGCTCCACTTTAGCAAGAGTGATTTTTTATTGACTCTGCTTGGTTCTGTGTAAAATAGAGACCAAATTGTTCCACAGAGTTTATAATTCATGAAGTTTTAATCTTCAAATGACTTTACCAATACAACTGAAGGTGACACAGCCCACATGAAAAAGTATTGTTCATGTTTTGTTTATCAGGCTTTCTGCCACTGTTCTAAACTTACTTTGGTACATTAATGAGTCGTCTAGGCAGAAGAAGTGTGGTAGTTAGTTAACAATTGTTTTGACTTCAATAAAGAATATCATAGTTATCACAAATTATTGAAGCTGGAGAAGGAATCAGAGATTTGATAAGGTGCTGGCTAGATGAGAAACACAACATACAGTTTTGAAAGGAAAAATATTGATACAGAGGGAGTTTACGAGCAGAGTTTTATTAACATCTCTGAACAAATGATAAAACCTGTTAATACAACACTGGAAATACAGTCCACACAGAGGACGACTGGCATACAGTTAAAACTAAATGAGCTTCAGGACAACAATAAGAGAAGTAGAATGAAATTCAGTGGCATCAAAGACAAAGCTGTGCAGTAGAGGTCTAACAATAAAAAATTCAACTATAGGCTGGCAGCTTAGCATTTGGAAGCAACTGAGAAGGATCTCTGTTGCTGATCACTACCTAACAGTGGGTAGTCAATATGAGGACATTAAAAAAAGACAACGGCAATCCTAAGATTTATAAGAAGAAAAAGGATCAAGAACTGGTGCAAGGCTAATAGGATGATTGTGGCATACACCGTAATAGGCTCTGAACCAGCTACTAAATCCAAAAGAATGTATTTTGTAGGTTACAGTAGCTAGTTGCATGACAGTGCCATGTGACTGTTTAGTAAAGAGGGAAATAGACATCAGGAGCTATTAGGAAAGAATGGAGAAAACAGAACAAAACCAAGTGAACTGTAGAAATCCATGGTTAAACCACATCTTAAATAGTGTGTGCAATTCCTAGTTACCCCATTTAATTTACAAAAGGATAAATTAAAACTGAAAATAGCATATACAGAGTAATAAGGATAGTAAAAGATGCAGAACAACTTCCCAGAGAGAACAACTAAACAGATCAGAGCTCTGACTTGGAGAAAATCTAGTTCAGGTTGGAAACGGTAGTTCAATGCAATCAGAGATGGCATTCAGAAATAATAGGGATGAACTTTCAACTGTTCCAATTAAAACACAAGACATCATCAAATGAAATTAGTGAATGATAGGCTTAAAACAAGAGAACAACATTTTCCTTCCTTCCTTTTGCTTTTTAAAGCATAGTCTACTGCAATTAAGTTTTAGAGCTCTGTCCATGAATGCTGTGGATTTCAAAAGTTTGTGAGATTCTTAAAGCAATTTGAGAAGCACACAAAAGGTAACTGTCAAAAGCCGTTAAATATAAAAATAATATTT
Organism: Aptenodytes forsteri; assembly: GCF_000699145.1. NCBI lineage: Eukaryota > Metazoa > Chordata > Aves > Sphenisciformes > Spheniscidae > Aptenodytes > Aptenodytes forsteri. Next base: position 3,346,531 of record NW_008795907.1, on the reverse strand, counting down.
CAGTAAGTCACTGAACTACAGATCTTCATAGGTTTAGAGAGCATTTCAGGGACATACCACTACAGACTTAGAGTGTTCTTAACACTCTTTCCTCAGTACCTGATACTGGCTATTGTTGAAGACAAGCTGCTGAGCTTTATGGACTTCTTGTCTGATCATGGATGGCCAAGCTTACACTCTTACAAGTAGAGAACTCATAAGGAAAGACTTAAAAAAGGTCAGGGTTCATTGAGTCAAACAGAATGAAGGCTGAGACAGGAGAGATTTGAGTTGAAGGTTGCTAGCACAAGCATGAATATTAACAACTAACTATTCTGAAAATTAGAGGGAAAAAAGCTCTTAACAAGAGTTTTCCAACTGGAGTAACAGGGAGCCAAAAACTAACTGCTTTTGAACAGGGCAATAAAGAAGAGGATTATATGATGCTGAAGAGAAGATTCGGATTTGATGTCCCAGAAAATCCCTCTGTTCTTATGCTCCTGTAAGATTGGTCTTCAGCTTCACAGCTGGTAAGATCAAATATTTACCAGTTCAGCTTTATCCCCTCTGAACAGATAAGGAATTCTGGATAAGCCTACTGTTGAAAAATGTGCCATTGTTACGTAAGGTTTTCAATACAAGGGGCTTTTTACCTTTGCCCCTCTCCTCTGGAGGTCCACCTGGAGCATCCATTTCTCTGTGGTCAGAGGTCCCTGGTCCATCATGCCAGGGACGTTTACGTGGTGGCAATGAGGCCATGTCCATGCCCTGGAGCGAAGAAGAACGTTCTCTGTTAGCTGGAGAATGCCCGTCATGAGGAGGGTGATCTGGACGAGGACCTGAACATGAAGAGAAAAAACAGGATAATAAGTAGTGTTCATCTGATCATTATTCCTAATTTTTGGAGGCAGTCACATAAATTTACACACTTTCCATACTATTTGGCACACAATTTTAAGTTAAAATTACATAAAGCTTCCCCCCCATCTCAATAGGCAAACAAGCAAACAGATGAATAAGTTGTAAGAAAGCTAAAGGTAAAACAGGTTTAAAAGATGATGGGAAAGAAAGAAGTGACAGATCTGAAGTGTTCTTTTCGGTATAAGATATTTTCATATATTTTACAGACAATCACATCTTCATTTATTCATGTGTCATTTGTGCTCATTTTTTCCATGACATTCTAAAACTCAGTTTTGCCCCATATGGGGTTGCATTAGTAACACAAATGCAAATACCAATAAGCTGTCAGACACTGCAGCTGAAAACATTATTTTTGCAAACAACAGAGAAGATGCCATCCAAGAGAAAGGTTACTATTGGCATTAATATACATCTCAGAAAAATCCCATGAGATATGCTTCAGTCATCCACAGGTGACAACAGGCAGTTCTGGGCTGTACAAGAATTCAATTTAAAATCAAGACTTTGAGGCCACAATCATTTTTGTTCAGTGAGACATTTGCATTTAGAGCCAGTTAAATTCTGTATAGTTAATTTTTTCCTAAATTTAGAAGTCAAAAGAACTATGTTTTGCTTTTCTTGTGGTAAAAGACTGGTAATGAGCATATGAGGTACAGGAAGAAGAGGTGATTTTTTTAAAAAATTTTTTTGTAAATGGTTATATTGTAGAAGTCTAGTCTATTATCTAAAACAAACCTCACCAAATTTTTTACCTGGTTCTCTGTTTCCATCCCAGGATTCTGGTTTCCGCCCTCCTTCAAAGCGTGGAAATTCATCTGGAGTAGGAAGTAAACCCTTCCGGCCTCCTGAGCAGTAAGAGATGCAGGGGACAGGAGTGAGAAGAGACATTGTATTCATGAAAATACTGTAATTTGCCCAAGAATTGTCTTTGCTTCCTTATCCTTGCATTTCAGTGTTGAAGAATGTTCCCCTCACCTCTAAGAGCACCACGACCTCGCCCCCGAACACCATGGTCCCTTCCTCTTGAGTTTTCATCTGGAGAGTCAAAAGTGTCATCTGGCCCAAAATCTTCAGGGCCAGGAAAGCCATCTCTCCCCCTGGGTCCCCGGCCCTCATGTCTCGAGGGTCCTCCTCTTCTGAAGCTACAAGAAAGAACACGGTACAAATGTGGTTTTTAGGCAGAATTTAGATTGATAAACTTGAGTCAGCTTCAGTTTAATAATCAACTAATTTCTGAACTGTTTTACTTAATACTATAGCACATACAGTTACTAGAATAGGATATGTAGGTGGAAGAGTGCTCATTTTCTGCCTTTTGAGCACTTTGTTTATTAATTTTTATAGTTTTCCTTCATATTTCCTTCTGTTGATAGTGTTGGTTTTTCATACAAGAAAAATAGTCAAATATACTGCATTCATTTAATGAAAACGGGGAAAAAAAAAAAATCAGTGAGTGATGATAAATATAAGGTAAGGTAAGGAAAAGTATAAGTGAATTTCCCTTAACTGTGGTGGTCTTACTTTCCCCTTCCCTTTTTTTCCTTCCATTTTAGTGATAAACCGAAAAAATACAAGCAATGAGAATCATGGCTATAACAAAACATTCCAGCATCTCATTCCTATTGATTTGGGATTCTTTTGCTAGAACATTCTCTTTTTCATTCCATTCTTCTAAGTTTACAATTTTAGCAAACGAATCTAGACTGCACTTGGCTCTGTAGGGAGGATGATTGCTGAACAGCATGCACAGTGGCATTCTACAACCTGAAGAGCAGTTTATCCAACTGCAATAAGGAATAATTTTTTTTTCAAAATGTAGTTATGACACTAAAGTTGCTAATTTCCTTCTAGTAAGTACCATGGCATCTTCAGTAATTTGGTGTGATTGGGTTCTGCATCTCATCTTAAATGAGTGTAGCTCCTCCAGTATCACACTGGGGTTTTAACAGATCTTCAGAGAGAAGAATGGTTCTTAATGAACTGTCAGTGCCATTTCAGGTAAGCCTATAGATGGCTGCGTGAATACTAGCAGTTTTGTTTTTTACATTATCAGTTTAAACACTTGGAGTGCTTTTAAAAGTGCATACATGGTCTGTGTATTACTGCAACTCCAAAAGTGCGCACTAGCACCGGTTGTTACGATTGTCTCAGTTTACAGCCCAGTTTCTGTGCAAGCACAGGTGAGATGTTTAGGTGGTGCAGGCACACTGGTTCAGGAGTCCTCTGTGCGACCCCACACTGCTCCTGCCCGCCCCTCAGTGACAGCTCAGATAATGCAGAGCACTCTTTGCCCATTCACACTGATGCCCCCACCTCCCCTCTCTTCCCAGTTCCGCACTTGCCAAACCGTAACCACCGTAATGCTCAGATGGTGTTGGCTTTGTGCAACATCCCCTTCCCCAGCTCATTAACGACACAGTGCATCCTATTACAAGCAAAACTTTAGATACTTTTATTTAGAATTTTAACAACATTAACCTTTTAATTACAAATTTAAATATTTTAACAGTAGTCATAACACAATACAATATTTTTTAACTTTTACATTTTTTTTTTTATTTAAAAACAATAGGTCTGTCTCCACCTCCCAGAAAACAAACACAATACAGAGAGGAGGCTGCTGTGCCTGTATAGGTACAACAGTGGATGGAGGGAGTGCTGTGTATGGACAATGAACCATTTTACATTAACCTGGATGATTTGGGAAAACAAACTGAACAGTTTCAGGTACAAATGGTTCAAATAACCACATAGCAATATTGTTTAGCCTTGAAACAGCACGGTCCTCTAGATGTTCTTTAGAGGGCCTCCCATTTTAATACTGACATGGTGTGATTCTGCTTAGCTTGTAAATTACCAAGACTTGCAACATGAGGTCCTATGGCTAGCAGGAATAGGGCCTTTCCTTTTGTTTCCAGGCAATGTTACGGACACAGTTTAGTTTTGAAATCTATAATACCTATGCCTGACATAGCCACAGCTCCTAATATTGTGGTATGTATATCCTTTTTCACTTTTTCGTATCAGTCACATCTAAAACCCTGCCTTGCATAGGGCTCAGTTCCTGTTTGACTGCTCTCAGATCTTCTTCCTTGAGGCCTAGGACCTTAATACACAGAACTACACACTGTGCAGATTAGCAGGCAGGAAGAGGCAGGTCTCTGCAGTAGAAGCATCATGTTGATATGCACAGGTAGAGTAAGAACAGGACAGGGATGAAAAGGACGGGAAATTAGAGAGAAACACACTTACACACACTTCCCTCTCATGCTTGATCAAACCGGTTACAATCTAAACTCCAAACCAAGTCAGCTAAACAAGTGGTTGGGATTCTTAAGTTCACCTCAGCATCTGCAGTAAATGGCACCTAGTTCACCTTCATTCAAAGGAATTAATTAAGTTTCCAAGCACAATAAGTCTTTTATACCCCTGTGCTGATTCCTTTTAAACCAAACTCTCTATACAAACACTTGTACTCTGACAAATAGACTCTTAGTTCAGAAGTCAGATCTACAGGTCACAAGGTTCTTGGACTCTCTTCCTGAAACCTTTTTAAAAATCGGGATCATAATAAAATATTTTCCAGTCCCTAAGGATTTCCAGTATAAGATTTGAAAATCTCTACTGAGCTTCTAAAAGTGTCGTCTGCTGTGTCTTAAAATTCTATAATGCAGACCATTCATCTTGGATTCTCTCTATTTTGACTTTTTAAAAATGGCTTTAATTGTTACCTTCTTTTAGTTACTGTTCATTTCTTTTCATACTCCACACAAAAGGAAGGTACATCTTTACAGAGCTAGGTAGAAAATAGCTAAAAGAAGAGCTGTATAGATGCAAAGTAAAAGGAATGTAAGAAAATGATTAAAAAGGCAACTAAAACACACAAAATTCACATTATGTGGAGACCACAATATATTTGTACAAGTACACGTTCTTATACATATAGATTTGGTGGTCAGTGAGAGGCTTAGACCTTGGAGGCCAAATTTATCTCGGTCAAACCAGCATAAATCTGGAGCAATTTCAATGACAGTTAATCTTGCTGACTTAGCGTAATTCCTCCATATTCACATTGGTAACTAGAAGCAAATTCATCCCTTTGTGATTTATTTGAAAATTGTGAGCAATGACATGGACATTGCTGAAAATTAGATTATTTTTGAGTTCTTCGCTCAGCATTAAGAAATAAGTCAGAAAGAGAAATAAAATTTCTACAAGCAAAACCATGAGAAAGTAGTCTCAACAGTCCAACAGATGCTGTAGCTCTGCCCCTTATATTTGATAGTAGGATCACTGTTCCTGCTCCTTACAAGTATATTACATCTCATTCTACAGTCTCTACAGTCATGCTGAAGTTTGTGACTGGAGACAAAGTCTCAAAATCCACTTCTAGTGTTCAAAAGTTTGTCACTTTAACCTTCAAGTTTCCTCTCAATTTTCATCAAAACGGTCTCAAATCTTCATCCTGTGTCACTGGATCTTCTCTACAAATTTCCTCCCTTCTCTTTACTTACTGTTTAAAGACACGGAAGCTGCTGTGTACAATGACCATTTTTCAAGTTTTCTTCTATTACTGAGTGATTTTTATGGACTCTATACTCAGGTATATTAGAGTTTTCATTTCCTTATTGGTTTCCAGTTTATAAATCTGAAACAGATAGACTCCTTAATGAAAAGGAAACCAGGAAAAAAAAGAGTTCCCTCCATTTACCCTTTAACCCAAAAAAGATGAGTAGATTTATTCTTACCTCTCATCTCGTCTTCCTCGGAACCGTGCATCCTCAGGATCCCGTGGATATCTATCATCTGAAGGTCTCCGTCCTTCCCAAGCACCAGGAGGCCCACGGTTTGAACCCCCTCCTTCAAATTCCCTGTGATCAGGAGGAAAGGGAGGCCCAGGTCCACCTCGTCTCCATTTTTCATCTTGCAATGGTGGGCCTCCTCTCCCCTCAAATTCCCGTAATCGATGGCCAAATCTCTTATCTGGATGGAAGTCGTCACGGAAGTCATCTGGTCGATCAAAGTCATCATGGAAATCTGGGTGAGGTCCTCGTCTATCTGGCATGCCCCTGCTGTCTCTACCATCACCCCACTCCTGGCCACCTCGAAACAACCCTCTCTCAGGCCCATGATCAGGACCACCACTGTTCTGGTCGTGCCTTCTATCTGAGAGAGGGCCCATGTGATGGTTTGGTGGACCACGGGAGTCACCTTGAGGGAAAAAATCATAGCAGATTTCTTTAACGTTTTCTGAAAACGCTCTAGGATGCTCTAGTTCGTACAGTTCTACAAAGCATACACCATACATTTCACATTAAATAATTTCTTGGGGAAAACTTTTCCTCTATATTCCAGCCCAAGTCTACGGAAGCTTTCCTCTCAGCCAAGGCCCTGTGCTCTGCTGTAGCCTTTTCTGTCTAGAGGCAATGCACTAGAACAGCCTCTTTTAGGAGAATTACTCACAGAAGAATGGACAACATATTTATTTACCTTTATTAAGACCAGGTCCTTGGTTGTGAGGGCCAAGACGACCTTGTCCTCCCTGCTGCCCCAGTCCCGGTATCAGTGGTGGAGGACCTGGGTTCTGTCCGTCCTATGAGCATATAATAAGAAAAGCCATGTGAATTGCCATGCATGAGTATTTTTGCTTTTAAGTATTTTGTAAGGGGGCAAAACAATTTTCTTTACATAAAGACTGCATCTTCACAGGTCTTACAATAGAAACAGCTGATTTTCCAATGGTTTCAGCCCAATTTTTCAGACATTCACATCAGTAATGCTTTTCAGTCACTGTCTGAGAAACACATAATTTTATAGGAAACTTAGCATTTCAAGGACTAATATTTTACCCGTAACAACCAAAGATGATAAAGCTCATATTCTAGCTGCCTGTTAGAGAAGATGAGGAAACTGTGTATATTTGTTTGAAAAATACCAGGTACTGATTTATATGCAGTTAAAGAGCTGCATAGACCAAAGACTTCCTTTGGAAATGAACAAAAAAAATGAAACAAGGAAAAAATTAAAATATCACGAATGTCAGGACGGGGGGGCAACAACAGGGTCATAAGAGAACCTCTCCTATAAACCTTTGTAAACTGTTAACATGGAAATACCTGAATTTCATTTTTAATATGCCAGCAAAGTTTGTTTTTCTTAATTCTAATTCTAGGATCAAAAGAAAGTACTAATATTTGGCTAAGCACCAAGAGACAAGTTGTTAATGGGTTATTAAGCAATGACAGGGTTAAAGGCAGAAGCTGCAGTCACCTGCTTTTCTCAAGCAGAAACAGTAGAGTGAGCAGAAGTTTAAGTTAATGTGATCCCAAAGGAAAAAATAAAGTATATGTAAGTCTTCTGTTATTTTCTCTCTTTTTTGTGAATTTTAAAGGATAAAATAATGTTCTTTAAATTCAGCTACTGTCATAGACGGTACCATGTTCACGCTGGACCCACTATGATAACATTGGTTGGGAAACAATGTAGTTGAACTGTCCAATTCTGCCTTTAAACAGCAAAGGCCAGACAAAACGTCATGATTTGGGGATTGTACTTGACTGGAAGTAAAAGGGGGCTCGTACATAATTTACACTGTAGCAATGAGATCCAACAATAGAAGTGTATCACTGTGAACAAGACAGAGTTGAAACTTGCAAGATTGCTATAAAAACCTTTTTATGTTGACATCACCAAAAAAAAAATCCTGCCAAAACCCATACCAGAAAACCCTAACCACATAATATTTTTTTCCTAGACATGTCTAATATGCAAGATTTAGACTTGGCCTTCATATTGGCTTGTAAAAAATCCTCCAGACTGCAGGTAGTTTGTAAATACTTGAAAACCTATACTCCATCACTATCATTGTACTCATAATTACACTGCTTAATCTCTCCATGAATCAAAGTAAAATAATTTTCATGCTCTAGATTTTTCTTTTTTTTTTTTTTCTGGTTGCAGGGAAGCGATAAGTTCATTTGTGTATTTTTCCCATAGTATCTTGAAATACTGGTTTTAAATTAAACATACTCAACTGCAATATAGGTGATAAACACAAAAAAGCACACAAATATATACTACAATCATCACATTTGCATCGAGTAATTTTGTAAGGACTTTGGAAAAAAAAGCAAAATAAAAGGCCTGGTCCAATGCCTATTAAAAAAAACAAGAAATACTTTCCTCGTGACTGAATGTTGACTTGAGTCCAGGACAAGTAAATTCCCTGACTAGGTAAGATCCAGCTATCACAGTGCTTCTGCCATTCTTGACCAACACCTTGCTGGAGCTCCATGATTACTCATATATTTAGCATATGCTTACTTAAAATAAACTTTACTGAACTTCTTAAATTTATGCCACTAGTGTTTAATCAAAGCAGCAGTTTTTAGCACTCACTAAATGAGTTTCCTTAGCGTTTAGCAAAAACCTCTACTCCCAACAAATCATGCTTTGACAAGATTGGAAGACAGAGCCGTAACACTGCATTTTCACATGCCTTTCATTTCAAAATACATTCCGGTCCCCAAACTGGGCTCCAAACTGAAAAACAAATATGTACAACTCAGAAGGAGATACCGTGCTAAAAGCTGTAAATGGCCTTGCGTACCCTGCACCTCGAGGTGGGTATGTCTGGAGCACCTCACACCACCTCCACCGTCAGCTCAAGGATTCCCTAACGTGGGCTGAGGTTCTGCACAAGTCAGATAAGCTGGTGCAGCAGAACACAACTGCTCCGCATTACCAGCGTATCTGCCCTAGATATGCAAATGGCACAGCCACTGTATGATAGCCATCTCTATTAATTAAAACTATGCACTAAAAGGGGGAAAGAATTCTTTGTATTCACCCGTAAGAAATATTTGCATTTCTTCTAAAATACTGCACAAGCTCCTGAAGTTTGTGTCTATGTGGACAAGAGACTTATCCCAAAGCATTCATACCTCACTCAACCAGTAAGCGAGATGAAATTCTGCATATCTATCTAAAAGAAATGTGACAAGATGAATTCTAAATTAGCAATAGCAAAAGAGCTCCGAAGTACTACTGCTAACTTGGGAATATTCTGTTTATCCATCTGCATTTTAATACCAATATGCCTATGTCCAGAATAAGATTTTGACAATCCTATCTCAGGCAATTTCCTTCTCTATTCCGTTTCACATTTGCAGAAGGTAGCAGATCTCACGTTCAGGAAGAGATGTACATCTCGCCCACACACTCTGCGGTAAACCTCTGCTTTCCAATGTATAGCAGATGCAGGTAATAGTGATATCTTACATGGAGATCAACCTTTACAAACATGTATAAATGTTCAGTATTAATGTCACAAGCCCTTGATAAAGCAGATACATATTCATACACTCCTGCTACTGAAAAGGAAGGTAAGTGTTTTGTACAAGTTTACAGAAGATAAATGTCAAATTCAGAACAAAAGCTAAAGCCTATTGTTTAAAAAAATCACAGATAGGGCCTTTTTAAATAGGAACTACTATTATATTCATATTAAAGAAGCAAACTGGAGCAAAAACTGACATTACAAATTTTAAAATCTGTTCATTTTTAAAAGACATTACCATACTAATGTAATACTTTCCTTCCTGCACAAGGAAGGAAAAATGGTCAAAAATACCTTGCTTTGTCTTTTTTTAATATCTGTAAAAGACTTCAAGATAGCAGTATTCATTGAAAATAATTTTTGACAGCCACCTGTCAAAAGCAACTTACTGAATTCTGACCAGAGTGTTAACAGCAGGGTCAGACAGGGACAGCTCTACACATATATGTAAACATACACAAGCTTTTATACACACACAAGCTTGGTAATTATTCTCAAAGCAGAAAAGTTAGTCTCTTTGGGATAGCAATAAAAACCACTATGCTAGTTTAAGTTGGATAGCTGTGGAACCAACTCTCGTTCACTTAACTTTGATGCTTTTGAAATCTCAGCAATAGTGTCACATTAACAGAATTCTGGAGGGAATTACTGCTGATTTGTAAGGAAAAAATATTCAAATAAAACCACAACTTGTAGGGTACTCTGCCTCAATCTGAAATGGAATCACCGAGCTAAAGCTCATTTCAATATGTCACCACCCATTGTGACCGGTACTGGACTACACATTAAGGACTATATGCATACCTGTCTAAAGCTTTAACTAGAAACTATTGAGTGCAAGTCTAAAAGAGTTAATTCTGTTTAAAAAACCCCAGACATTTTTTTAAAATTGAGTAAGTAGAATTTCTTTCCAAACATGCCCTTCAAAATTCACCCTAAAGCTGAAAACAATCAAGAGAAATTTTAAGTACAGAATCAGTGCCATACAAATAGGACTTGTAAGAGCTAATAAATACAGACCGCTCTGCATTATCTGTGGTAGATCAGAAGACGGAATAAGCCTGTTACGAAAGATGCTGAAGACGGCAGAGCAGGTTGCACCTGGTACTGAACCAGGCTTAATCAAAACCTGACTTGATTCCTGCAGAATTAATTGGTGTGTCTACAAGTGACACTCTCCAGTATTCCAGGTCAGCTAAGTGCAAGTATATTGCTGAACTCGTGAACCCTCCTGGAGCTGAGTGCCAAGGCAGCACAGCACGGGGACATCCAATTGGCAGCGCAGCAGTCAGCACACATCCAGGCCATGCTCAGCAGTTCCAGCTCAGTGCTCATCCTACCAGACCTGGGCTAGTCCTACACAAACCTGTGATACCTGTGCTCCCTCTCATGCTTCTCGGCAAATGGTGCAGTAATGAGTTAATGGTGTACAGTGCCCATTTCTTAACTTGTGCTCCAGAAAGTACAAACGTGGCTAAACGATTTCTATACCAAGGTAGGAAGCAGGATAGCTGTGTTCCTGTGTGCTTAGTTTGAACTGGTAAGTTCAACCAGACCTAGGCTGATTCCAGGTGTATCAGCATCTATGGTAAATTCATCCCATAGTTCGGATTAACTACTCTGGGACAACTGAGAGTTCGCAGTAACTTGCTTTAATTAATACATATGGGTCGTCTTATGTTCAGTTTGCTTAAATTCAACCCTTATTAGTGCTTACCTACTCCCCAGGAAATTCCCCATTTAAGACAGCTCAGTGTCTTTAAATTAAAAAACCTGGAGTTTCTCTTAAGGTTACATATTTTCATAGCAGACTGATTTCTGTACCAGTATTTCCAATAATCCCTTTTCTACAATTATCTCTGCTGTTTCCAAACTACATAGCTCTTTTCATTATCATTTAAGCTTTCTTGAGGCCTCAGTCTTGCAAGTATACCAAACCTCCAGCCTCTCAGCTCTTGCTTTGCATTTCTACCGCGTGATGTTATCATTCCTACATTCTTAACACTCTTGTTATACAGACCAACACATACCTGATTAAATGGGGGACGAGGCCCATCACCCAACAGAGGTGTTTTCTGCTGCTGGAAAGGCAGAGGGCCCTGGGAAGCGTGCGGCCCCCTTGAAGGGTTCGGTTGTCCCTGAGGTCCTTGCATGTTTCCTTGAGGCCCTACTAAAGAGCCTTGTGGAGGTCCCTGCTGGCCTTGTGGACCTGGTGGCCCACGCAATTCTTGTGGCGGTCCTAACATTGTACCTTGAGGCGGGGGTCCCTGGAGGCCCCTCATCTCCTGGGGACCATGTCCTAGTAAACCACTTTGCATATGAGGACCTCTCATTTCTTGCGGATGACCCATCATCATCCCTTGTGGAGTAGGTCCCTGGTTATCTCTGGGTCCTGGTGGACCCTGCATCCCTCTTGGATTAAGTCCCATCAAAGGCCCTTGAGATATAGGGCCCTGCATCCCTTGAGATCCTGGAGCTCCTTGCATGCCGTGAGGAAGAGGTCCTTGCATTCCTCGGGGACCAGGTGGCCCTTGCATTCCTTGACCACCAGGGGGACCTTGAGGACCCAAGTGACCTTGTGGGCCAGGCGGACCCTGCGGTCCTAAATGAGTCTGAGACCCAGGTAGACCCTGCGGTCCTAAGTGGCCTTGTGGGCCAGCATTACCCTGTGGACCTGGAGGCCCCATTGGCCCATGAGGGCCAGGATGTCTCTGCATTCCTTGATGTCCATGTAAATCCTGAGGCCGTGGCATCCCTTGTGGAGGCCCTTGGGGGCCTGGAGGTCCTTGTGGTCCCATGAACCCTTGTGGACCTGCAGCTCCTTGGTGTAATGGAGGACCTTGAGGTCCCATTTGTCCTTGGGGTCCCGGAGGTCTGAACTGTCCTTGTGGACCAGGAGGTCCCATCTGAGGCATATTCATTGGCATCTGCTGAGGTGGAAGGGGCTGCTGAAATCCTTGAGGCATCTGTGACATTGGGCCTTGCCCTGGAAAAGGCTGGGGTCCGTGAAGAGAGCCTCCGGGAGGTGGTGGCTGCACTTGCTCAGCTTGTTTTTGTGCAAGTCTCTCAATCTTCAATTGCTGTCCGAAAAAAGAGACCCAGAAAATCAACTAAAAATCAGAAGCAATAATCTCATTTCTCAGGAGTTTAAAAAGATTTAGTGCTTTTCTCTTAACTAACAGAAATACAGCTAAAGAGATCCATAGGTCAGTATTAGTTAACTGAAATGTGGGGGCCTCACTGAAGGTTTCATAACATCATGCATTAAGTCCAATATCCTGTTCAATTAGACTTTTTTTTTAAAACGGTGAAAACAGTACTGCAAAAGCAAGCTACACATTTTAGTGTTGAGGTCCAAATACATCACACAGAGCACTAAAACAAATTTGCTAATAACTGTCTTTACATACATACCTCCAAGAGTTGTGGGTTTGTGTACTGAAGTGCTGCCATTTCCTGTTCAATCTCTGCCTGTGTCTTCTTTTTCTCCTCCAGCTTAATATCTTCTTTTCTATCATTCAGTGGCTCAGGTGGGGGAGGCAAAGGAACTTTATTCTGCATCCATGCCTATAAAGAATAGTAAACACAAGATGAATTCTGTGGAACAACATGTATGCAATATATTGCTGCATTGGGAAAGGATATGCTGGAACGCTGCGTAGTATGGATATTCAGAAGCTAAAAACAACGCTGAATAAAACTTCCATACCTTATAACATCCTATTTTCCAGGTACAGTTACAAGATATAAGGGATTTAACCAAATATTTTATGCTTAAATAGTAATTAAACTAACTACTGTTGTAAATTATTTTGCACTGGGTGTTGATATGAAAGAGCTGATACTGGAAATCCAAAACATTTCAACAGCCACACACTTTTTGAAGTTGGGAAAACAACAAGCTGTTCTCCTGTTCACTGTATATCAGGTACTTACCTGCTGAAACTGTGCTGGTATTGGTTTTGCATAGGGCACTTTTTTCTGTGGCACCTTCTTTTGGTCCTTTTGCATTACTTCCTCCATTCCCCAATCCAGTCCTGGGATTGTCATTTCAATATCATTCGAATCATCTTTCCCTTTAGCACCAGGGAGACAAACAGTCAGAGCAATGCAGGTTTACAGAGAAATTCTGTTACTCTCTTTACAACTTATTCAGCAAAAGAGACCAAGAGGTTCCTTCTTTACATGGGAAATACACACAATACAGAACTTCAGAAAAAAGCGTCTGTGCTACCAAAATACATGAAAGGAATGAAAGAGAAGTCACACAGTATCTGGATGGCTCAGGAAAATGCTTCCCCATAGCTACTACTCACCCATCTGCTCTTGCTCCATGGCTATTTTCAATTGTTCAGGTATTCCCATCCCAGGAATAACTGCTAGGCTGTTGGGTTCCAGATCATCTAGAGAAAAACAATAAACATTTATACTTGGAACATTTTTCTTTACAGTATCATTTTATCCCTTTGCATTCTCACATGCTTTTACCATTGGTATCATTACATATTTCACAACTGGTGGGTCACTTTTTAATTCCATACATGAATTACAGGATATTAAAAGAACTGCAAATTCAGATTCATAAATACACACCAAAAGGTCAGAAACTATGTCCTTTTAGGAAAGTTACATTTAGGGTAGAAGCTCAGAAAAGAAAATAATAACCCATACCCATTCCCATTTTTGTTATAACAAATCTATATATTTTAAAACTTAAATTAGATTCAAGTGTTGCATTTTAATTAACATTCCCAAACACAAAAGAGCAAATAATCAAAAATCTGAAGAAACAGATGGAACCCCAGAGATGAAAAGGTTGCTGAGGCATGCCATAGAGCTGGGCAACCCTGAGCAGCCTAAAATTACCAACATAAATCCTTAAGAGGGGGGTAAAGTTTTAAGATTTTAGTCAAATTCAATAATTTGAAAGATTTTCCTGCTGTAGTTCAGGACTGTGGGAAGTCTTGAAGTCACATGAATTTTTCAGGAAGAAAGGTAAACTGGAGATATTGCCAGAGGGAGAGCCAAACCTCCTTCCTGTGATTGACAGAGCAGGTCTTACCTCCCGGAGCTGTGGAAACAAAAGAAAACTCATTGTTGGAATGGTAGTTGCTGGTAACGTGGATAGTAAAATCATCCTCGTAAAAAAATATCTTTGTCTAGGTAGTCACCAATGCTATAATACTGTTTCACCATCTTAGCCAGAAGCTGCGCTCTAGTTTCAGCTAATGACCTAGACTTGTTCCTGACCCCAACCCTCTTTCTTCCGTATTGAGGGAAATTGCCTTACCATATTCCACACCATCCTCTGACATCCCAGGCAGCAGATTCAAGTTGTAACGATCTCGCATTTTATCTCCAGGTCGATTTCTAGTCCAAAACTTGCTGTCAAAAGGAAGTTATATGATCTCAATAAAGGGTCAAGAGTATTAACTACTTTTAATCTAATTAGTTCTTTAATTTTTAGCATGTTCTCTTGATTACGTAAGGATTCAACTCTTACTGAATCAAGTTCAGTGCTAGATCTGAACATTAGGTGTGAGGTTCAAACCAAAAATTAAAACACCAACAATTATCATATTGAATTATATAGTTACAATTCAGAAGATACTTCAAGTGTAAGGGGTGTAAGTACAAAGCATCAACATCAGATCCTGAACACAGATATATTTCTAGTCCATTCCAAAAACTTCTCGCTCAATTCAAATATATTCTTCACATACAACTAAAATGTGTCAATACACACATCCACACACAAAAATTTACTCCATTTATAAAATGTTCCATGTTAACAGCATGTTCAACCTAAAAGCACATACTATATGCCTCCAAACATGTTTGCAATGTGAAAAGACAGACATGACCAGCAGATGATCTGCGGGAAAAAATGCTGTAGAGATAAGAATATTTCTTCAGCAAGAAACTACAGCAATTCTTTTATAAAAATTCCTTCAGGAGATTTCAAAGCTCACACAAACCCAAAATCCTAGTATTTTTTAAGGCTTCCTTAGATGAAGGACAAGAAGTTAGACTCTACCTTTTGATGTAAAATGTCAGTGCTTTCCCATTTAGATAAGTTTGTCTCTCTGCTTTGCCCATTGGTTATGTATCAGAATCATCCCAATGTATTCTTTGTTCACTGATGCCAGGCACCTTTCTAGTTTCTAAGTTATTTAGATCTTTTCTTTAAATAGTTGAAAATACCTGGTGTGATCATTTGAGCCTGAACAGAGAATGTGTCCAAGGGGATGCCACGCCAGACTCCAGATCATTCCCTCATGGGCCATTTCCATTCCACCAACCTCCTTCTCAACCCTGATGCATCAAAAAAAAAAAATCAGTCATCACACAGGTGAATATTTGCTACAGATACAATACAAAACTTTTGCTATTCAGTTGTTCCTCTTCCTCTATCCCATATTTTGCTAAAAACTTAAGCCTCTGTAATTTTTCTATTGGGTGAACTGATCGTTTCCAGTTGTTCTTAATAGGGAATTCAGTAATGTAGGGATTTTTAACTGTACATTTAGAAACAAAATAATTACAACATTTCAGAACAAGCTCTAAGAAACTAGGAGTTTCAACCATTCATCACCCTCTCAACAAAAGACTGTCTTCTGTGCAAGCAACTGTATGCTTTAATATACATTTGCACAGGAAAACTTCTTCATAAATGAAGCATATTCACAAACTTCCTCAGGTATAGAGAAAAACTATACCATAAACATGCATGTTAAATACAGATTCAAAGGTGAAAAGTATATTTTATGTTTAGCATAATAGCTTGCATATCTGACCAACATCTTTCCAATGTGCTGATGAAAATGCCATACCCAACATGCCAGAACAACAGAGAGCCATCAGATCCTCCACTGGCAAACAGCCCTTCATGAACAGGATGCCAGGCCACAGCTGAAATACAAAGTAAGCCACAATCAGAAAGTATAACGCTAGGATTTCTAATGAATGGAAATCAGGATCTCAAAAACTTTAATTTTTAATCAAAACTTATTAATAAAAATCCACATAATATAACAAATTCTGACCTGTGGCCTCCTTCTTATGACCCCTGAAGACCTGAAGTTCTTCTTTCAGATTACGAATGTCGAAGAGCTTACAGAGATGGTCACGAGAAGCTGTTAGCAGCCAGTTGCCATTCAGATTCAGTTTCACCTCCATCACTGTGTTTTTATGAGCGTGTCTGCAAGCAGAGAAAGACAGACTGTTTGTCCAGATACTGATTTCTCAGACACAAATAAAAACATGATAGTTTACCAGTCCCAAATATTCAGGTCAATAATAAAGTAGTTCAGGCTACTAAACCAGAATACTGTGGCTTTCTGAGCAAAGGCCCTATGCCTTAATCCTGTTCTTTTGTACTTCAGAGTAACTGGTAGTGCTCATTGAGACAGTATTCAGTTACTGTGCATGTTTCTATTCTCGTCCTGGTTTCGTCTGGGATAGAGTTAATTTCCTTCCTAGTAGCTGGTACAGTGCTGTGTTTTGGATTTAGGACAGAACAAAGTTGATAACGCACCGATGTTTTAGTTGTTGCTAGGTAATGCTTACACTAGTCAAGGACTTTTCAGTTTCCCATGCTCTACCGACCGAGAAGGCTGCAGGTGCACAAGAAGCTGGGAGAGGGCACAGCCAAACTGGCCAAAGAAACATTCCATACCATGTGACGTCATGCTCAGTACATAAACTGGGGAAAGCTGGCCAGGGGGGCCGCTGCTCGGGGACTGGCTGGGCATCGGTCAGTGGGTGGTGAGCAATTGCATTGTGCATCCCTTGCTTTGTGTATTATTATTACATTATTATTACATTATTATTATTTTATTTCAATTATTAAACTGTTTTTATCTCAACCCATTTTTTATCTCAAATCTCAACCCACGAGTTTTTCTCACTTGTGCTCTTCCAATTCTCTCTCCCCGGGGGGGGCAGCACGGGGAGGAGTGAGCAAGCAGCGTGGTGCTCATCAGTTGCCGACTGAGGTTAAATCACAACACCTCTTAGAGTACTCCCCCGAAAGCAATACTGAAGGAGAAATATTTCATACATTA
>NW_008795907.1:3277761-3329104 GCF_000699145.1 Aptenodytes forsteri | reverse complement strand
CTGGGCATCGGTCAGTGGGTGGTGAGCAATTGCATTGTGCATCCCTTGCTTTGTGTATTATTATTACATTATTATTACATTATTATTATTTTATTTCAATTATTAAACTGTTTTTATCTCAACCCACGAGTTTTTCTCACTTGTGCTCTTCCAATTCTCTCTCCCATCCCACCGGGGGGGGCGGGCGGGCAGCACGGGGAGGAGTGAGCAAGCAGCTGTGTGGTGCTCAGTTGCCGACTGAGGTTAAACCACAACACTACTGCAGCGTAAGAAATTTTTCCTCAGCCAGATGAAACACCTCATTTGTGTTTCCATATCTCAATTCTGTTTTCCAAATGAGAACTGTGTGAGTAGGACATCTATGGAGAAGTACAAAGTAAATTTAAATAAGGAATATTAAAGTCACAATTTTCCAAGTATAGCCTTGACTTCATCTAACATCTAGATTTTCTGGCACAACTAAAGCACTAGCTTTACATTTGAAGCAATTGTGTATAGCTGAAAAGATGTGAGGCAAAAAGCTGAGAAGGGAATTAAAAAAAAGATTATGTTATGAAGTTAGCTTATATTTGAGCAAATCAAAGTCTGTGGGCAAGAACTTACAGTGTGGCAAGGCTCTGGCCAGTCTTTGGATCCCAGAACTTGATGGGTTGTTGGCTATCTTTACTTCCCGATACAACTAATCCCTTTGTCGGATGCCAGTCAACACATTTCACATCTGCTCCATGTCCTGTTACGAAGATAAAAATTGTTCATTTTGAGATTTCACGGACACTGAAAAGACACTGCAAAATTAAAGGGGGCACACCTTATAACTGTAATGTAAAACTGAATGAAAAACATCACAGAGCACAGGTCACAAAACAAAATCAAACTAAAAAAAACCTCTTCTGAGTTATTTAGGTTGCTTTCCTTCCCACTAATCACTGGGAGCATCTTCTCCTCAGATTACACCCTCAAACCAAGCTCACTTCACCAACATAAAAATTCTCTAGGAAGTTTCTGCTCAAACCGCTACTTTTCTTTAGGCTCTGGCCCTATACTATTACACAGTATTTTAAACGTTATACTGATGAAGTGTTTGTATGGAGGTGGTAAGGGAAAACAACACTGTGACACTTCACTTTCTGTGAAATATTGTAGAAATGAAAGGCAAATACATATTTGTTCCTATCCTATCAGTACTACCCTTTTGCTGTCCTGTCAGAAAATAAGCAAAGAAATTAAATTATGGATCTGAAAACTAAATTAGCATATGATGAAATCTTCTGAGGTGTAACCTCTTATCAGGTCAGAGGGATTCAGGTTTCTCTACGCTCAAGAGTTAGGAGAGAAAAACCCTCGTGATATAATTTCGTTTTAAACAGACTGACTGACCTTGACAGAGAATCAGTGCTGCTCAGATGATCTAAAATCTGTCAGGAAGAAATGCCTGTTCCTACTACACAACAAAATGAGGTTTCTGAGCTGAACTACAGGGATTTAGACAAGAAATAACGAATGATAATTTCTTTCTCCAATCTCTCTCCATGCCAGCCCACTTCAAGGGAAAGCCAACAGTAATAGTCAATGCCAGAAAATGAGGCAGCATGCAGTAACTAAAGAAAGAAGCAAGATGAGAAAGGAAGGGCTGTCTGCAACATAAAGGCACTGAAGTTATAAAATGATATGGAAGAATGGTAGCATGTTTCATGAAAGACAAAGGGTTGCCATCAGACAGCTCCCACAAGTACTACACGGTGCTACATGGTGGAACACCTAACTTCAAGCAGCACAAGCTGTCTTAATACAGGCCTCAATTCGACAAGACATTAAAAATTATCAGTCGAAATTTTCCTGAGGCCACACACAAATCAAATTAGAATAAGCAATATACTTCTATCTTAAAATAAAAGCAAAATGTTAACAAGTAGAGCACACTCTCCATCAAATGAGTGCAACTTTCCTCCTCTCTGGAGGAAAGGACAGACAGGGGAGAGATTCTTGACCCAAGAAGAAATGAATACAGCTTTGGTAAGTATATGGGGAACAACTTTAAGGATCAATTGACAATACAGATGAAGGAACCCAACACTCCTCCCCCAGCCATAGCAGGTAGAATTGCCCTTGGAAGATGTGGGGTCTCAGGGAAGAGCAGGATCCTCAAGTTGCAAAGACTATAAATGTGCTCACAAGCGCCCACTCTGGTGGTCTGTCCTACCAACAGAGGGGCACTTTGAGATGTATTGTCTCCCTTCTCTCTGGCTCTTCTGATGCAGAAAGAAATGAAAGGCACTGTCTATCTGGATTTGCTCTTACTAAATCTCTCTCAACTAAAACATGAAGCTGAATGCTGAGCAAACCTTGCTTCCAAGTGTTTATTTGGGAGGAACAATTTGGCCAGTAGTAAGAGAGAAAGCGCTCTTTCTCCACAGTGGAAGGCAATTAATGCTTGCAGATTTTCAGCCGATGATATCCTGTAGGTACTTGCTATCCTGCAGCCCCCAGGGAAAGACAGGGGATTTTAATTCAAGGGCAACAATAGGCCCTTATAGAGAAACGTTCCATTACAGTTAATAACTGGTTGAACTGTACGAAAATGTGTTCAGACTAGAATACTTGAGTACTATCATAAATATGAAAAAAACCAAAGCCCAGCAAAACCATAAAAAGACCTACCCACACGGACTAGAATTACATTGGCCTTGCTGCTCCTGAAATAAAGACAATTAGTAACAGAAGAGCGCTGAGAGACAAAGGGCTACTCTGTTTAGTTGGTAAGATTGCATCTGGAAAACGAGTTATGCTTGTGAAAGGCCATCTCTGGATGACAGCTCATCCTCTGCAAAACCTGATTTAGGCTTTTCTTTTGAGACCTAACCTGAGTTAAACCAGCCCAAATACGTACCCTGAGGGAAGAAAGGCTCAGCGTGGGCAATCCAGTTCAAGTTCAGAGCCACACTCTTAAACAGAGCAACCGAAGCACCCATCCTCTAAAAGTCTTCAAAAGGGAGCAACAGTGACAGGACAGCACAGGACTGATGGGCTTCTGAGAAGCCAGGTTTGATAGTCACTACCCACTAGCCCCAGACCACAAAGCTGAAAGGTAGTAAAAGATGCCAGGACACTCAGAACTTGTAACCAGAGCAGATAAATCATTAGGTACTTAGCAGCAGGCTTCTGACCATCATCAGCACATTAAAATTGACCACAGGGATCAGAAGAAACTTACCATAAACATAACCATTATAAAGATAGGTAACTGGCATTTCCTGCAGAGAGCAATCTTTCAACCAGTGTGCTCTGGACTACAGTAATAGTGGGGAAAAACTGGGACCCTCCTTTGTAATCTAATCAAAATGATCTGTCCTGCCCTCAAGAGAGGCATCTCTTAGACAAAGTTCTGCACCAAATGGGATCATCATATATACTTAGCTATAGGTTCCTAATGCAATGAAGCTTTCTAGAGAGAAAATAAATTCTTTCCTACAACAATGATGATTCAAATAAACTATTCCCAAGGGACGAACTAACTCAGAAGAATTACATAAGGTAACTAAGATAAGTGAACAGCATCATCTAGTAAGACCCTTTTAAATTTTTTTTTTTTTTTTAATTGGAGCAATTGACACTGTATATTGCTTTTCCTTCTTTCTGCTGATAGATGTACATACTACCATCTGTAATGAGACAGATGATGCAGAAAATACGTTTAAAATAAAACTCCAGAGAAAAAGAAGCCTGGTAGCTCTTACTTCGCAGTTGTTTTCAGTTCTTAGTTCTAGGCTAAGACCTGGGAATCGGACTCTCCTCTGGTACAGAACCCGTCACCAAGCACCACACTCAGAAAACCTTAATTCATGCAAATCTCTGTTGTTTACATTCCTTATTTGCTGACTCTAAACAGCTTTTGCTCAGTAACTTCAGCAGTCACACATATGTATGTCCCTGTGACCTAGGACAGCCAGGATGGGAATTCCTCTCTGAACAATGCTTGCACCCTTTCTGCCCCCTGAGCCCCCGTCTGTAAAAGGCATAGACGTTATATCATTTCCCTATCTTGTAGGGACGCTTTATGGATAAATGAATTGAAATGTGTGAATTGTTCAGAAGTCATGGCAATAGAAGGCCTATAAACAAAGTGAAATGAAAGACTGAAGGTAAAGATTTTTGATAAACTGAACTCGTTTAAGATCATGAGTTAATGTCTGAGCATAAATCAATATACTAACACTTGTCAGTTTTACTTACTACAACTTCTTCTAACCTTTTAAAAAATCTGCAGAAAAAATAAAAACAAGCATATGTAGATTTTTAAAAAAGTTTAGATACAAAAGTATTTCTCTAATAATACTTTTCAGATGCATAATAAATTTTTGAACTGAGTGACTGTAATCACAACCCTGTTAATTAAAATACTGATTGTTAATACTTCTAGCCAGCTTATTTGAAGGGTTGTTCTTTAAAAGACACTGAACAGAAATACTGGCTGGTGAAAGGCGTAACAAGCTATAAGATTATGTGTAACAGTGTTTGAGCAAATCCACCATGTTACAAGCCTGGAAAAGTACACATAAATTAAGGACTTGATTTTTTTTCCCCTCTCACTCTAATTTCTGCATATATGACTTAGTGAATGTAATACATGGTGTAAAAAAGTTGGTTTGGATCACTGTCTTTTTAATTACAGCCTAGCATATCTATATATTTTATAATGCAACTGTGTATAAACTATCAATTATGGATATATCAGGTTTATTGCTGTAGCTAATTTTTTTTCTATTATATCCTTTCCCCTAGGAATGAGCCCCATTCTGAAGGCACATAAATTGGAAAGGGGTTTGATTACATTGTAGGATTTCTAGATCCTTCTCAGCAATTATTTGGATGTATATACACATACTGAGATGACACTCTTAAGGCATCTTCTTGTACTTTTTTAACATCCACATTCCAAAGAAAATGGACATTTGTAACTATATATATTTTAAAGAATAAACATAATCGTTTAACTGCAACAATACTGTTTCTCATTTAGAGAGAAATCTATTTGCTTGGATTTTTTTTTTTTTTTAAAGACACATGGTTCTCTCATGCTGTTTTAAATGGGGAGTAAAGAGAGCTGTGTATCCTCCACTTGAATTGGTCAGACTTGAAGCGTTTTCATCACCACACAGTAACATTCACCTTCCTGTAATCTGTATCCCCAAAATAACAGAACACCTCTCAGAAGAGCAGGCCCTTTGTAGGGGACTATTTCCAAGGGATCTGCAAAGAAACATCAAGTCTTACTACTGTTCAAGCTAAGGTTCTCCAACCCCAAAAAGGCCACGGGGGGGGGGGGGGGGGGGAAGGACCTGCAAGTCAAAGATAACGGAAAACAACCACGTTAGCAGAAAGGTGTTCTAAGTTTTCTACATAATTCCCTTAGACTTTGTTAGTTGCTTCCAGCCTACTTGGCAGATTGGATTATTCTGCCTGTTCCATTTTTATGGAAGGCTTTTAAAATGTTATCTGATGGTTACCCATTCCCCTAGCAATTCCCTGCTTCTATGTAAAGCTCACTTAGGAACCGAATACCTCGTATCTACAAGAACCCTGGTACTGTTTTGATAACACCAATCAGGTTAGCAATAAGGGTAAGAATATATTTTAATTCCAGTAGTGTTCTTTGCCCTATCACATTATGCGAACTATACTCCTCTTGAAAGCTGTCCTATGAGGTCTTTCACTTCCTATTCTCCACTCTAAGAATGAATACCACAGAAACCCTCCATCTACAGATACACAGCATGCTTTTTCTTTGTAGCATAATGTGAGAGGTTGGTGAATAACAAATTAAGGGAAAAGCTCCTTTCAGTCTTCAGTGGATTAAGAACAATGCCTCCCATCATACTTTCAGACCTCTGTCCCATGAAACTCAAGTTTTATTTTCCTTTATTTGCTCACAGTCTTTCTCTAGCTCTCTGCTAGTTTATTAAACTTGGTATCTAGAGAGATTGCTAGAGTTTTATTCTACCTACAGGGAATGTCTCCTAGATCATCAGTATTCCTCTAAACCAGCAGCAGAATGGGACATAATTAAGCCTTGTTTACAAATCCCTTTTTTAACAGTTCTATAATCATACTAAGTTTTCTTCCCAGACAAAAGCTCTTATAACAGGACAGCTTGTTTTTATTCTCTGTGAAATCAGAAGGTTAAAAAAATAATAATCAGTAAACACTAATGAAACAGGTGTGGGTAAACAAACGAGTTTTCCCAAGACTACCTGGAACAGGTAATCAGCCCCCAAAATGTGTTTCCATAAATGACTTCAGAATTTATATGTGCTAGTCCCAACAGAACTTACACCACTCAGTGAATAGTCTGAATTCTACAAAATCCTAAAACACTAGCAATAAAAAGTTTTAACTTAATGCTAGTTGTGTGCTTGCACAGCTTGCATAATGGCAAATGCACTGCAAAGAATCATGAAAAAATCTTGTTATATTCCATGTAATTACCAGTAATAGCATGTAGTGATCTGAATTCGTTACATCTGTTGAAATTTGATGACAATGTCTTCTGTAAGGGTTTATAGCAAGGGGAAGAAATCCAGCTGGGTCCCAGTGTATGTGGGAACTGGGTCATGCAGGGTTCAGTCTTTAACTAATGGGACCCACATGTTAAACTTAAAGTGACTGTTTAAATTCTTCAGTGAATTGAAGGTAGAATACTGAGCAACTTCCAAAGCTGAAATGCATTGCTTTGAACAGAAACAAAAATTGCACAACTGAAAATGTCTGCTGTTTTAGATTTGTAGTGTCAGGTGGGTTGTTTTTTTTTTAAATCATTTGAGTATCTTCATCCTAGAGTCTACAAACTCTATAAAGACACCTTTCCTTTTAGACATATTTGCTTTTTCCTAACTCCTGAATTTATTTTTGAGCGTTATCACTACCTACACCCAATCAGGTTATTTCCTGTATATGTTGTAAAACATATAGAGACAAAACAAGTTTCACAGCAGGTTGTGCAACAGCACAGTAATGGGACCAGCATCTGTAACATGCGAAGAACTGTTTAACATTCTCTTAGAACTGAGAAATACACAAAAATCAATTAAGTATGCATGTTTCACAATTTTGAATCATGACATAGTTACATCATATCTAGATTGATCACAGATAATTACCAACAGAAAGTTACTTTAGTATGTAAAAATTACAAAGTTTTCACTAATTTTGCTTAGTCAGTGTCCACATTTTCTAACTTACCACCACTTTTATGCACTTAAAAAAACCCCTATGTATAACATTAAGTGCATCTCTGTCACAGAGAGTTTGCCTATGTGACGATGCTTTAAAATGCAGCATAACGCTTAGTGCAATACAGTAGTCATTACTTCTAATTAAGAAATCATTATTAATCTTAAACAGAAAGCCATCAGGAGCCTCAGAGCTAGCTCAAGAGAAATGACAGGAAAAATCGGGCAGAAAGTGTAAAAGGGGAAGATACACCACATTAAAACTGTCCAACACCTTCTTATTCAACATATATATATGCTAGTGCTTGGCAGTAATGGCAGCTGAATTCAAGGACAAAGGCAGGTTTTCATCACAGAGTTAAATTATTTAAGAAAAGCAGACCGGATTCTACTTTGCACTTAGGCACAGTTATCTATTAAAATTCTCATGGCATATTACTTATAATTCCTTTGCAGGTATTCATCAGAGAATTAAGAGGGCTTTTTTTTTAAATTGCAAGAGGTAGAACAACATCCTTTTTTTTTTTTTTGCTGGTTACATTATCTGTAAAGTAGCTGGGACTAGATGTTCTTTTCTGTTCAAAAATTACCCAGCCTACTTTGAAAGCAGCAACACACTTGCTTTTCATTGACAAAAAATATTTATTTACAAAGGTATTTACATTTAATGATATTAAAAATAAATGTTGTACAAGAAACATTAAAAATGAACAGCAATTGTAAGAAAAATTCTCATGCTTCATAACAAAAACAGCTGACAGGAGCCGAAAAAATACTCCCTCAGAGAGAAACTGTCCCACAGTTTTCTACTGCTTGTTTTCTGGCACCTCCTTTTCAAGTATCTGGTACTAGTCCCTGGATCTGAAAGAGCTTGCACTGCCTCTAATGAGTGTTTACTGTCTTAAGCCATCAGACAAGACTGATCTTTAGTCTAATGCAGCATAGCAATTACTACATAATGCCATATAGAAAAGGGGAGAGTATAGCTGTGTCCAGGAATAGAACAACTGGTGGTCCTTCAAGGGAAGAAAAAGTTGAACTTGAAAGATGAGAAATTCAATGATTTTGTCAATCATTAGTCTGCAGTTCCCATAGATTTGTGGCTTTATATCTGGGTACAGAATCAGTTTGCTGGGCAGCATGTTTTTTTGTAAAAACAAAAAATATCCCTGAAAAGTGCGAGCTTTCACGTTAAAATGTTCCCAGTCACGTCCTCCAAACATGAACTAAACAAGTGTTTTGGAGTCTGCTCATAGCCTGTACCATCAACTTTAAAAAAAAAAAAGATGAATCTGATTAGAATGTCAAATAATTTGAAGCCTCACAATGATGGTTTATCTCAAACATAACTATTTAACTACTGGTCAGTCAGAACATACACTTATTTTATGAATCAAGAACGAAGTGGGGCATGTGTTAAAAACTGGTGCCTGAAGCTCAGCTTCTAGTTAAGTGATGTAATTTTAAGACGCACTGATCCTAGAGTAGCTTCAGTGATGTTTTTTAAACACATACTTAAGAAACTAGTTTTATTCACTAATTATTGAAAACGTTGACTGGTGTGTTCACTTGCTGCCATCAAGGTGTCAAAATCCCCAGCCTTTCTACCTGCAGACCTTTGTCAAGCCTTTGCCTGTTACACCTGTGTGAAACACCACTAAGCAAAGCCAAAGTTTGATATTTTTACTGAATACTACAATAAGTAATGGAAAGAAGGAATGTCAAAACCACAGTATTGATTTAGACATATTTTTAAATTAACCTGAAGCTAATAAAGAAACTTTGGTGCATCCTAAAATTCAGCATGGCAATTTCATGAAAGGCAGGAAGAGGAAGGAAATCAGGGGACACACTGCAGAACTGAGTACCAGCTTGCCTCAAGCTCTGTGCTCTGATCATAATTTCAGTCAAGGTTGTAAGCGGTCGAGTTGGAATACTTAGTTCCCAACTCAGGGAAGAGAACAAATACTTCCAGAAAAGCTAAGAGTAATCATCATTAATCATTTTGAGCACTTATTTCCTTTAACATCCTGATGGATGTTCATTAAAGTTCTGCTGGCGACTATGGCTGTTGCAAGAGAAAAGCATAGTCCAAATGTCTAGTTTAGAGGTTAATCCAAGTTTCAAACCACTGTCTGGCCACATGAGCAGATATCACTCTCAGCAACCTGCTAAAACCTAAGAAAAAAATTGTGGATCCCTTCAAAAGTAGTAACAAGAAGTCATAACTTGATATACCCTTACCCCCAAGTGAACCCAGAATCTTTTAATAAAAACACCCAACACAGAAGGCCTACCAAGATCTTTCAGTCAACTTGATCTTCCTTCATTGGAAGAACAGGTTTCAGTGTGTTTTTATGGTTAAGACTACAGGGCAGGATCTTACTTTCTTGCATCCCATTGAGAGGTACGCTCAACTCTCTTCTCCACCAGACAAATTACTTTTAAAGACAGACATGTTCATCTGGCTAGTCACAGAAAAACAACACTTTGTCCAGCCAGCTTCTCACTTTAAGGGATAGTAAGTTTGCAGGAAAACTGTTTTCCTTCTTGCCAACCAAAAAAGCCATGTAAGCTACTTTTGATAGCCAGTTTACCAATACAGAACATCCATAAGTATGAGCCCATTATCATTTTAAGCAAAAAAATAATGAGTTTAAGTACACAGAAGTTAGAAAAGCTATTTTCTTTGGTTCTAGGGCAAATACTGCATGAGCACCTGCTCTCAGTAATAAGTGAACAGCAGTTGGCCCAGGGGTGGGGCAGGGGGACAACAGAGAGACTATCAAACTTTGTATAGACTCTAGGAAAAGATTTGTGTCAGTCAATAATCCAGACAATTAGCAAGTACAAGAGATCCAAGAAGGGATATGCAGATAGAGGCCATTTAACTTGCTCTTTGCATTTTACAATACCACCAAGATTGAGCAAACTAGGAAGCAGCGGGTCTACTCAGGCAAACTGCTGGTAGAGAGCAGAGCACATAATATTGGCCTAATCTACAAAGCACTACTCTTTCTATACAGAGGTGAAGCTGAACAGACAGGAGAATTTTAATCTCAAGCACAAAGGACCAATTTTCAAGCAACTGAAATATGAAAGGGCTGTAAATTATGAGGACAGAAACACACACAATGAACAGAGTACCATGAACTAAAACAGAAAAAAACCCCAGCATGTAATATCATACGGTGACTTACGAACATGTCTAATCTAGTGGTGATCTCAGGGCTAATGAGAAGAAACACAGCAAAACTAAAAAAAAAAATTCAGTGCAAAAATGTAATTAAAATGCAGGAGCAAAACAATGATTTAGTGTTACAGACAGAAACATAATAGAGATAATACCTTCCATTGAAATTTCAATCAAGCAGCAAAGAAAAGATGAGCTCAGGCGAGCAACAGAAACAAGGAATGTTTTATCACAGTCTTACTTCAAATTTCTGCACCATCAGTGCTCTTATTTCCTCTTATTTTCCTGTGCTTTCCTGTATCACCACCACATCATCTGTGGACTCAGACCTCTTTCCTGCCACCTATTAATTTTGAAATTTAAGAAAATCTTTTCCTCTTTCTGATTTAAAGATAATACTGAAGTCCCTATTAAAGTAGAAGAAGCCAAATACTTTTTAGTTCTGTTTCAATTCTAAAAATAGGTCCCTATTAAGCAACTGTTTTGTAGAGTGTGGCTGTATAAATATCTATGAAGCTCTCTAAAATACCATGCATCCCCATATATCATTTTAAATTCCACAAGCACACAAATGGATCAAATAGTAAGGCTCTTCACACGTGATGAACAGAGACACAGGGAAAAAGATGGTGTTGAAAACTTACCAGGGATTTTGTGCGATAAAACCTAACAAAGAAAGGGAGAGATGTCAACAGGAAGAAATGGGATAAAACAATCCAGAGTACTTAAATAACTCAGATATATCAAAACCAGGGGAAAAAACATGGACAACATGCAAAAGACAACAGACATGGTTATGAGAAGAAGAAAGGCAAAAGGGCCCGTCACCAGTTTAAGTGGGGTTCCAAATGAGAAGTGCTGGTAACAATTGGTGGAAAATGCTGTTCTCAGATTCATCTACTAACGTCACAAGTAGATGTGAACAAAACAAGTGGTATTTGATTTAAAGTGCAGGGAAAAAAAATACTGTTTCTTCTTCATGTAAAAAAATAGCTGTGAAACAGGTTTCCTATGACAACGTATTAAGGGACTGCTCTTTCAAGACCAGAATAGCGGGTACAATAATTAAACAGACCACACCATATTACGGATAGACTGAATACTTCTTTGAACCCTGTGCTTCTTGAAATGACTACCAGTTAGATTTTTTCACTGCTGACTTCAAAGGAGTAAAAAAAAAAAAATCAGACAAGATACAAATACTGTACTGGCATTTAAGTGTGGTGTTTCCCTCTGTGATGCAGTCTATGACTGAATTTGTATTTGAATCTACAGGTACATGCACTCAGTAGCATGTTACAAATTTCCAAAATAAGCATAAAGGAACGATGCGGAGATTTGCATGAAAGTATCCTAAGAGCATACTGCAATTGTAAATGCAGTGTATGTTCTCATGAATTAAGCAGAACTTTAATGGAAAAGAATGTTATTAGAACAGGAAAATTTTCTCCCTAGAAGAAGAAAAATATCCAATTCAAATGCCAGATCTACACTTGGAGCAAATAACTCCTGGATGTTATTGCATACCCCTCCATGTTAGCACCAGAAACTGTCTAATATTTCAAAATGAAAATTTTCCAATTATAGGATAGACAGAAACTTTGTCAAAAACCTTACACTCCCAAGGAAAAAAAGTTAGTCTGAAATACTTTTTGAACTCTACAATAAAGTTTTAAAAAAGCTTTTAAAAAAAGTTTATACAAAATTCTAGAAAACACATAAAAAGCCAAATGACGTGGACAAAAGAATCCAAGACAGAGAATGTCCATCTATTTGTAAGTTCATGCACAGCAGAAAAAGAACAATTCAGACCATCTCCTCAGCAATGCTGAGAAAAAAGAAACTTTTACATTTTTCTGAAACAGTGATCTTGCCTGCAGTATTTTAACTCAATCTTCTTTGTTACAAGACTAGCACAAAAGCAGTAATATTAATACTAGATATTTTAGTTATTACTATTCTGGAAATAAAAGTTGAAAATATAAACAAGTTATCTATGGGACTTTTTTTTCTGGGTTTTGGAGAAATTGTTATATGAAAAACACCACCACAAAAGATACCTGCTAAACTTCAATCATGCAAATCATCTGCAGCTGTGCAAAAAATGTGGGCTCAAACCACCAGAAGAAAATGCCAACTAGATAATAAATTTAAAATAAAAGGCAAAAGAGAACAAGTGTTTACTGGGCAGATGTGATTCAGAAAGCAGCTCTTTCCTAAGGAACCTTTAGACTTCTCTCAGTGCTTTCTGTAGCAACTTTTAAAGTTTTTAATCTTACACACACCAAAAGAAAGGAAATAAAAAATATCTTTCCAGTCTCAGAAATGTACAAACCATCCACATAACAATGAACTGGGTCCATATATGAAACTACAGAGAGAGAAGATAGAAGCTAAAAAACAGTGCTTTGGGGAAAATGGCATACGTTTGCAAAATAACAGGAAAAACAAATAAGTTAGGCACATAAATAGCGAGGGGGGAAAAAAGTCATCACCAGTAAAAGGTTGCTACCCTGACCTCTGAGTGGAATTGATCTGTGCTTTTCAAATAAAACACCTTTTACAGTGCTGTCTGTGCTGTGTAGAAATAGCTAAGCTGAGGAATGGAAAACTGCAGTATTTCTCTTCTAGGAAGTTGGACTTTAGAAATCTTTCGTAAAATAAAATTACTGATAAATTGAGACCGTGACTGTGGGGGAGTTAGTAAAGTCTCCTCTTCACTTGCACAGCTAAATCTCCATACATAGTCTCATTCAAATACTAACAGAAGCAGAGACCAAAAAAAGATGACTTTCATGAAAGAAGATGACATCATTTCTGTTTCAGAAAAGGCTATGTAAAAAGCATGCCATTGCTACTGAAGTAACCCACTGAGGAAACTGAAAAAACAAAAATACATTTGTTGGCAAAATGATGCAAGATAACAGTTCTGCCAAATTTACATTTTGATTTTTAATATTTTTGTTAATACAGCAACCCTGTATTGGGAAGCAAAGTGCATTTTTAACCTTAAAAAGTTAACAAAAAAAAAGGAAGCTTTAACAGGTATAATCCCATGTCAACAGTTTATTTTCAGTGCAAGTTAAAATACAGTTATTGCTTTAGTACACAGAACACACCTTCATTAGACTAGT
This sequence comes from Aptenodytes forsteri, assembly GCF_000699145.1. Classification (NCBI taxonomy): domain Eukaryota; kingdom Metazoa; phylum Chordata; class Aves; order Sphenisciformes; family Spheniscidae; genus Aptenodytes; species Aptenodytes forsteri. The sequence goes on along the minus strand of NW_008795907.1, from coordinate 3,315,551 downwards.
CTCTATTTTTGGAATACATATTCCCTTGTGAATTATCTGCTGCTAGAAGATGCAGTTGTTACAAGCGCCAAGGTGTCATGAACATGATCAACTGCGACACAAGCACTACATTGGAGAAAAAGGTACAGCAGGCTGAGAATCACCTGGCTTTAAGAATAACAGATTCTTCATCTTTTGGAGACTGGGCATTAATCATTTGTACTCCATCAGCAGCATCCTAACCTCCTCAAGACGGCACATCAATGAGGCTGGTTGTGCCTTTGTATCAATGCATCTTTCACAGAAAAGAAAACACTAGGGGTTTTAAGTTCTTTTTACATGACATCTACAGTGAGATGCAGTATGCATGACAGATACATTCTATGGCAAAATAAGCAGCAAAACCCATTATTCCTGCTATCACGTACAAACAAGTAAACTTTTACAAAAGCTATAGTAGTTTTTAAATAAAAGCCTGATTCATCTATCACAGAATTTTATGAATAGTCTTTTCTGCTACTGGGTGACTGAAGAGAAACTTTTTTTTTGTGAGGGACAGATTTTCAGGAAGATTAGTGCAATTTACCACCTTTCACTACCAGATAATTTATTCAGTCCGATTGGAACTAGAATTATCACACAACATCTGGTCATTAGAAAATGTTACCTAAATCAGCAGGGTTACCGGTTGCTACCACGCAGATGTCCAATTCACAGTAACTGGCATCAAAGAGCCATGCACTGTAGCAACTGAAAAATTAATTCACTTTTCACTCCTAAGCTCGAGTCCTCCTTTCTGTGCAAGGATGGCAAAGAGTAGACACATCAGGAAAAATATTCTGATACTCTTCATGTCTAGTAAATGCAACATTAACTTTTAAGATTTTTAATATGGCACTTCAAAATAAAAGTCAAATTAAATTCTAATTAAAATTCCCCAAATTGTTCATTTTCAAATATCACTACTAAACTATGTTTGTTAGATACTCGTGATAATTGCTGCTTTAACAAATCCTTCTAAGTATTTTTCAGGAAAACCTGTCTCATGCCTATTCTTTACTTGCATTTTGACATCTTGAAAAAAGTTAAAAAAACTTATTCAAATGCCAACATTCTATTTGAAGAAAAGTTACTAATTTGGTCAATAAAATATTTTGCAATGGGTTAAAAGTAACTTCTGGTATTTCTAGTAAATAATTTCTGTGGAATAAAATACCATTCTTTAGAACCTTCTTTGAATTTCAGTAAGTGCTAGGGCTTGCTACATGTTGCAGTGATGATACCTGATGGGACAGAGTTCTGCAGAAACTAACGCAACTTCAACCGTTGTGCACAACACAGACTTAATTGCCAGTATTTCCATCCAGACTTACTAGGAACAGACATCCTCATGGTGAAATTGTAGACTGAAACATACACAGTAAGTGCTCTTAAGGAGAAAGACTGTATATTCCTTGAAGAATTCCATGACGCAGGGAAAAGAAAATCGCAAAGTGGAAGAGAAGCACGCAGCATGTGAAGAAGCCTTTGAGCAAGCAGGATGTTTTTTTCAGACAGGAAGCAGCAGTTACATGTCTACAAAAGTGGCCATCAGGATTGCACCTGCTATTTAAAGCCTCCACCATTCCAGTTTTATAATGTGAACACAGAAATTCTAAAGTTTAATCTAGCATTAAAATTTCTGATTGCATTTTTGTAAAAGCCCCGTTTGAAATTGTCAGCAAATGCAATACATACTACAGAAATGACAAATCTAACATGCTTATGTAGGTGATTGGAACGGTCATTTTTTTCTCCATTCCTTTGGAAGCAAAGGATATTCCTGATAAGCTGGAAATAGTGTGAAAGAGAGAACCTACCTTTGCCCAACGATCTCCAGAATACTACTGCAGAGTACAAATCAATTTAATGTAATAAAAGAATTGTCTGAGTGAATTTAGCTTTTTACATTCCTAGTCTTAATACCATATGCTTACTTGTAAGTCTCTGGAGAACAGGGACTTCCAAAAGAACAGTGATCCACAGAAATCCATATTCATCAACATTATCAATATTCCTAATCACTAGATTTATCAAACTAGCCAAGAGAATAATGATTTTGAGAATATATGTACCACCAAAGAGAAAACACCTTATACATTCATTTTAAGTAGGTGGAGTTCCTGCTAGGGAAGCAACAGAGAGTCGTTGCTGTTTGAGGATTTTAAGAGCATAAAGCAAGATCTGTAGGGAAAAGACATCGTATTATCCAACTATATTAGCTGACCTAAAATAAGCAAGTTTGTGTCCTTAACACAGGTTGGTGTAGCTTTTAAAAAAAACCAAAACAACAAAAAACAACCCTTTTTTCTAACTATTATAAGTTGGTCTAATTAAAAACATTATTTCTGCCCACAAATTATGCATGGATAAGAAAGAGCAGAAGGCAGATGTAAAGAAAAGGCAGGATTCTTCTTGGCCAGGCACAAACAGCAAGCAGTAACACACTGCACCATATCAAGCTGCAGACCTAGTCAACCTTTAGAAAATAGAGACATCTTGCTAAAAATTTTTAGATCTTATAATTATGCTATATACAAGTATGCTTGATAGCTGTCCGGATAGTATTTTCCATGTGCAACTGTTCCTTTCTACTGATTAAGTACAATTCAGAAGGGGGAGTTTTGTCTACAGATTTTGGAACGTGGTGTTATTCCTTTCTGAACTCATCTATAGTAGAAACACCAGAACAAATCTGGCTTGGACTTTTCAAGTGCTTGAAAAGCAGCACGTTTCAAGACAAAACAACTTCTAATTTTCTTTTTAAGATAATTGCAGTCTCAAAATTGTATTTAATATTGTGCAGTCTTCTGTTAATATGCTTAAGCTTGAAAATTAATTATGTAATTTCTTTTTAGACATAAAGGTCAGTCAAAACGAGGGATAGGTGTGGACATGAACCCTGAAATACACTATGTAGACCAGCTTTAGCTTGAAAGAAAAAAAAATCTCTAACACCCATTTCATCTAGACATAAAGGCTGATGTTTGCAAACACACCAGGTCTACTTACGGCTCCTTTGGAGAACTTCAAAACATGATCTAAAGAAATGCACCTTCAAGAACAGTAATGACAAAGCAGATGGACAAACCTAGGCTGCATCAGTTTAGGCAGTGAAGCGGCTACCTAAATTACTTTCTTTTAAAGCAAACATTTTCAATGTATTTTAACTGTGCACGTGCTTTAGAGCTTTGCAACACTGCCTGCACAATCTATTTCAGGACTGCATAATTTTGAAATAAACAAGAAAGCAGCAAACGAATATTAAGTCCATAAAACATTCCAGTTGGCACCATTATAAAGGCTGAATACTTAACAGAGACTGACTGAAATTACATATGCATATAACGATTGCATATATATGTATATCTATATATCTGTAGATATCTTTTTACCTCACTGTTATTACATAATCAGAAGAAGCTTCAAAGATGCTGACAGCATGCTACCACATCTTCCATCTTAGTTACAACAAATTTTCATTGCTTGTAGGAGGACTCTAAGCAATACTTAAACTTCAGTAATGATTAAGTTGAACAAACTATTAATCACTATGGAATGACCAAACATTTATCATCTCTGGAAAAAATTCCACTAAACATTAAGAAATCTTTCCAATCCAAATAGATAGCGTGTATTTCCTCAGGCATGTTAAAAGCTGGAAGAAAACTAAAAAAATAATGAATTTTTGATACAGTCTTTTGAAGGTCAGTTCCTTATGTCATACCTGCTGGTGTACAGCTGAAGGTAACTAAAAATTAAATCACTAAGATTTTTTGTTCCTTTGTTTCCCCTTTGGCAAAACAGGGGAATTCGTATCATAAGATCACAGGATAAGTCAGGTTGGAAGGAACCTCAGAAGTCTCTTGTTTGACCTCCTGCTCAAAGCAATTGGGTCAGACCAGCTTGCTCATGGGTTTATCGTTTTATTTTGAAAACCTCCAAGGACAGAGACTGCACAATATCTAAAATTATGTAAAACTCTCACACTGTTCTACCGCACTAGTAAGAGAACAGCTAAAAAAAAAAAACCACCTGAAAATGAGACCCTCCATCTCCCCAGTAAAAATGGCATTTCAATGTGTTTTCCACTGGATTACAGAAGGAGATAAACTAAAATATTTTCTTTTTTAGAACTTTTAACTTTACCATAATACTCATTTTTCTAGTGGCAACATACCTGGAACATCAAATGAGTTTGAACTCAAACTTCCGGGGATTCCCATTAGACTTGCACTTAAGTGGGAAATTACTTACCTGTGAATACCATTTATCCATCAATTTGTGCTATGTCTCTCCAAATATTAAAGAATCATGAAAATTCTCTTTTCAAAGGAAAATGTTTTACATTTATCCGAAACTCTATGGACAAGTTTCTCCCACGGAAAGTTGGGGGGGGGAGGGGGGGGGAATCAGCTCTTCATTGAATTGAAAGAAGATACTCAGATTTTTTTAATCTTTAAGTGTACTAGTCATTTATAAAGCCAGGAAGAACCTCAACTTTTGATGAAAAATAGTTCTCAATGAGCATTAGGCCTTGTGTTAAGCAAGGAAGAATGCTGAAGTCTTGCTATGCAAATTATCAATCTGAGGACAGTAAATACTTGTCAGAGCTACTCCCTCCTTCAATCTTAACACACACAGAAAAATAAAGCAGAACAGGATCATCTTGGACAAGAGAGAAGAGTCAGCTATAAAGAGAGGTTCAAATGTAGAAGTATTGTGTAAGTATTTAGACTTGATTTTCCCTAACGTATAATAATAGTAATAATAGACTGGATCCTGAGCTACATTTTTTCATCAATTCATCCTGCTCTCTGAGGGCTAGAATAGCTACAGTTAAGTTCTGAGTTTATCAGGTGTTATAACTCTTTTTAGAGGAAGGTTTTTTAAAGTGATGGAAGTTTAAAAAGTAAGATTTTAACGTAACATTTAAAATATTTTCATGCTCCATTATTCTAAATAAAAAGGCAAAGAAAAAAAGCTGTTGCACATATGGTAGAAAATACGCATCTGCCAGCACACACCAGAAAGCTGGGTTTGCTTTTTACTAGAAGATAATGTTTTTCCCAATTTTAAGCAGCCAAGGGAGCACATTCCTCAGCTTTTTTGAATGGAAATTTTAAGTTTACTCTCTGAGATCTTGGGCACTTGGTAGAAGCACCTATTCCAGTCCTGTTACAGTTAACTTACAGTTTCTCAGGTCAGGCTCAAATTTAAACAGCCATGATAAGTTCCCTTTAAAAGCTTATTTTGGTGAGCAAAAAGGTACACACACAATTTCTATGAATGGTCAAAACCAGTTAAAGATAACTTTCTGTCTTCAAAGGCAATATATGCAAGATACTTGCAGTCCTTACCTTGTCTACACCAGAAAATTATACTGAAGTGATGCAACCACTTCTTTATGTGGCTGTAGTTGTATCTGGAATAGCTCTACCTAACTATCTATCTTTATGGGAGCAAAATCAATTTATACACAGTATGATCAATATTAAGAAAATACTGCGTTTAAAAAAAAAGATACATAACTAAGCCACACTTTAAATTGAACACAAGCCAGAACTTGACGGATTGTGTAATGTATCAAAATAATGTCTTGCAGAACTAGAAATATCAGATGCTTCCACTGAGTTAATAATTACAAATAGTAATCCAAACTGTCTGAGATGGAAGAAATGTTAAACTTTGTCTGTGAAACTTTTTATAAGATAAAAATATGTTGAAAAGTTGTAGTTTTCTCCTATATAGCTGTACTTCTGATGCTTACAGCTGTGCTTCTTTGAAGCCAAGACATTTAAAAGCCCTATCATTTAATTAAAAAAAAGTAAAAATCCTTTCCTCTATAAAATGAATTTATAAAACTTCCAAGACACATGCTTTACCTGCAATACACACATACACTTTCAACAGTAAAAATCAAAACGTCTTCCCTTGAAAAGTGTTTTGTTTTCAACAAAAAGCCTTTATCTGTAAATAGCAAAATTAAATGACAGTTTGTATTTTCACTGTGAAATAAATTTCAGTCACTTGGAAAGTTCTGGCACTGTACTTTGAAAACTAATGTTTATTACATGTTTGCATGTTGAATCTAATCAACAACTTTTTGCAGAAGCATGCAGCGCGTACGTGCCTCAATTCTCAACTGAAGCAATACAGAGCTAGCCTGCGGTCTGAAGTGCAACTATTAGATATTTCAGTTTTAGAGCTGTTAAATCGACAAAACTTTAAAAAAGAAAAAAAAATCCACACTACTTCTTAGGGACTAATAAAAGCCATAAAGGAATTTTAATCAACTGGTAGAGACAGCTTTTTCCTAGTTACAGTAGGAATGATGGTATCATTCACTCACTAAAATAGCACTCCATACTCATCTTCCGAATTAATACAGAATGTGTTCCTAACGCTACTCAAACTCATCAACTTGAGTCTCTGAGACTCATGACATAGAACATAAATTTTAAAAGAGATTAGGGGAAAAAATATGTGTGTATATGGGTACTATTCTTACACGTGTCCACACACACACACTATAGTATATATACACAAACTCTTGGTACATTATATACTGTCCGCTTGTGTCCAAGTGTGTCATTCAGCCATAAAAACCCAGCCTCTTCTCTGGCTGCTCCAGCAACTGAGTTTGTCCTGATTTATCCCCACAATGCCAGGAGCATAACTTCTGTTAGTTTCCACCACCTCATTCTCATCTCCTTACTCACACTGCCACTATCTTTTGTCAAACATTACACCAGCTGTTGTTTTATTAAGTTTTTTCACGCTGACACAGCCTCCACACTTTCCTTCTATTTGCCATCCTTCTCATTTCCAGCCACATTTCACCCAGTTTTTTTCAGGATTATTTATCCCTTTCTCCTGGTCTGCTACACAATCCCCATTTCAGCACATTCCCCAGTTTCTCTTTTGACTCTGTGTCTTCCTACAAACACAACGTGTGATGAGCAGGACTAGCTTTCTCATGAGAATGTAAGGCCAGGCAGGTAAGGAACAGAGAAAAAAATACCACCGTATTTGAGCTTGCAAATAATTTCCCTATCTCCGCATCTCCCAGTGCCTGGCTGTCCATCTTAAGTATGAGAACTGCAATGTTATTCACATGATAAAACTTGAAGCAAAGTGTCTCGCTACTAAAGCCAGAATATCACTCAGAGCTAAATGTACTATAATAGGAAATAACTTGAGTATGCAGAATTGAAATGATGCAAAAGAAAATATCAAATGCTTTGCAAAGTCTATGCTTACCTAGGTGCACAGAAGCTTTTAGTACAGTAACTACAGGATATGAAAAAAGAAAAACAAAAAGAAAAAAGCGGTCCGTTTAATCCACACACAAAAGAGAAGTGGAGTAAAGAAGCCTGCAAGGAAAGTTTCTACGGACTGACATGGATTATTTTCACCAGGAAGTTGTGGGTTTTGTCTTGTGAAGACTTCTACCATTTATTCTGAAATAGCATATTTCTGTAGTTACGCTCTAGTAGGAAATGGTATGTCAGATGAAAGATTCCATTAAAAAAAAATAAATGAAGTGCCCAATTCCGAGTATTTATCCGCATAAGATTTTATCAGAGAAGATGAGTTACTAACATAGCTTGCATAAGACTAACTCCAGATGATTTTGTTTCTGTTGAGAACCTTTAATATGACAGAAACTGGTGAGTAGATACCAGGAAGCCACCATCCTTAATGCATACAACCTCCATCCTTTTCAACAATTACACTTGCGCTGAGAAAGGAAGACTGGTTATCATCTTAGCATCAGTATTTAAATGCCTCTGTACTTTGGGATTTTTTTCATTAGTGTCAACGTAATCCGCTTAAAATAGTGTTTTTCTTTCTCAACAATGATGAGCAGGGCTTGAGGACAAAGCTCACTGCTGCATCAGTAGGTGAAATCCTGACCACTGTGCAGAGTATTGTGCCATATTATGTTTATTTCTATATGTAGTCACAACAGATGACAGTAAAGTTCTCAGCACTAAAATATTTATACTAACAAACCATAAAAAAGGTTTCACCCAGTTTAGTATTTATCTACCTCTTGCAATTATCAAACACACAAAAGGAAGCAGATGCAAGAAATCTTAATGACACAATCATAAAACTTCTTAAGGAAGTATCGTGTATTTCAGCAGCACTAAGTGTCGGCTGCCCTGTGAAACACTAGGGTTTCTCAACAGTCCTCCAAGCTTAACAAAATATATTTATTATAAGTATTAGCCTTTTTAGTGTAAAGTTTGCCCTTGGACTCAACATGAGAGATTATGTAACTTCCAGCTTCAGGATAATTTTCAGGGAGGAAGAGAGATTTCAAAATTGAATCTGAAATAATCTCATTCTTGCACAGAGCTTCTTCATTCTTGTCTCATGAAAAGTGTTGACAGAAGTGTCCGGTACAACTTTTTTAATAGCATCGTGCTGTGGCTCATCTCTCATGATGTCTTTCATTCATTCTTTAAGAATTCTATATATTCTTAGTTATTAACTTTTCAGGATTTTTAAAACACTAGATTCTAGATGAGAATCAGAACTCTTAAGACTTAGTATGTCATACTTCAATGTTACTCAGAACTGAACTGCAATATAAACCAAATACTTTTAGGCATATCAGACACAACCAGCTCCAAGAGCAATCTTCAATACCCTCTAATTCTCCTGGCATTGTTTTAGGGAGCAAAGCAAAGGCATCATGACACTACCTCCTAATCACCACCTTTTAATCACAGAAACCAAGGATCTCAAGTATAGTTGATCAAAATAAAATTTTTCTCCAATCCAGAACACTTCACAGAAGAAAACTGGTATTAGTCAACATAGCAGGAAGTTTCTTTCTCAACTCTCAGATGGATTTTTACATTTAACACAATTAGAATTGGATATTTTAACAAGTCTACCTCTAATAAAGTTTCCTATACAGAGAAAACCAAGATGCTGTAACCTTGAAAGTCACATTCAGGAATAAAACTGCGTTGCTAGATGACACCTGAACATTAGTAGCCTCAAGCAAGAAAAGACTCGATTCTTCCCATCTAGCATAGGTTATACCCACCACCCTAGCAAGCAGCAATGACTGAGGTTACCTATGAATTCAGGAACGTGTATATGTATTCACACTCCAAGTCCTTGGTGTTACTTAACTCTGGAAAAAGTGTAGAGAAAGATACTAGGAAAATATATTTTGCATGATAACTTCCATTTATGAAGCCAGAAATTGTATACAGTATTTCTAACTCAATCTCATAAAGGCAACAGAGAGGTTTCCTAATGAGATGAAGTGAATGAGACTGTGTAAAGAGCATCAGGGCTGGCGCAACACATACAGCAGAACAAAAGGGCTCCTGCATCACCAATTGTGCAAGTGATTTGAACTGTTCGTGAAGAAAAAAAAACCCTAACAGATTCACTATTAACATCCCAGTGAGCAAGTTCCCTAACATTTTTTGTGTCTAAAACACATGAAAAGTTTGATGCACAGCTAGTCAGAGTGCAACTGTACCTCAAAAGACTTAGCTGCAATTTATCCCTCTCCCTCATCCCAAACTTTGCTTTGGCAATGAGGTTTCACAAAGATCAGAGACCTGCAACGTAAGCTGCCATACTTAAAATCCACCAACAAAGGTATTTAGCTGATTTAATACTAGCATTTCAAAACAGCTCAATCTTTTTTAAGTTCAAAAATTCAAGGACTTGCCTTCTCTAGATTGATATGGTTGGTGCCAATATCAGCCAGGTCTCATCTCATCTTGGGCTTTTGTTCTGAGGAAAAATCCTTCTAATATTCATTCATGTAGGGATGCATCAGTAGACTAAAAGACATATCAGATATACCTGAAATCCTAACAGCACAAAGAAGCAAGCCCCCACAAACACCTGAAGATTTAAACACTACGTCTCCTTACAAGAAACACAGTATCAACATATATGCATTTCTTTAATTTTCTGGGTTTTCCCCTCCCTCCTGAGACAAGGAAAACAACAGAAAAACCTCACATAAAGGGAAGAAAGACGGAAACAGCAACATCAGGATTTTTTTTTTTCTTTTAAATTATCCAATGTAGAGTTCAACTACATTCCAGGAAAAGACAACAGTTTTAGAAGCTACATGCTTCAAAGGCTAAGAGCTAGTTACTAATGTATGTTTAAAAGTGAAGGACCAAACTGAAGATGTAGTTCTGGTTCCCAGGTTCCTTTTGACTACTGAACACATCATCTCTGAATTTAGATTACAGGATTTGCTATTTGACTGAGGAAGCAGATGTCAAAAACTTTGAAGAGATCCTTCACTTTCAGGCAGAAAGTGCAGAGTATACAAACCTTAAAATAGATATAAAAAACTAAAGACACTTCACAGTATTTTATTTGCTAATGAAGATCCAGAAACGGAGTAGAAGGAAGGAAGAAATAAAAAATTCTCCAGTTATTTCAGTATGACTAGCTGTGAAGACTCTTTTTCAGAACTTGTGAGCAGATGAAAATATGTTTACCATGATTGCTGTGACTTCTGCATGCATGTACACACATAATGTTATTTTGTAGGTGATGAGCTTTTGCACTGGTGTTATGCCTGAACAAGAAATTCCAGGCAGAACAAGGTTATAAAAGATAGGCAAAAGACTTTCCTTAGAGTAATTTCTTACTAGTATGTGATTTACATGTTGTTACAAATTGCAAATTTTAAATCCAGACAGAATATAAAGGAATCATGATTGCTTTTAATTGTTCAAGTTAGGATAAGAAAAATCTTTTGCCAAATCTACCATGTTGGCTGGAAGATCATTTAGTGTCTTACTCTATTTTACAGCCAGAAAATAGAAAAACAACTTATCTACAGAATATCTTAGCAAATTCTGGGTTACCATCCTTCAGAGAGCTGGGTAGTCATCCTCCCCAAAAGACCTATTTAAGCCAGGCAACTTTTGAAATCCTGGGAACATATAGCTCATCTAGACTTCTGAATGAAAACCTTACAGTCCTCCCAAGCACACATTTCTACTGGATTTTGTGTGTGTGACTGTAAAAGGAAGGAGAACGAAGGACAGTGGAACTGACAACACTGAAATGTGTTTGTAGCCTCCTAACCCATGATTTCATGCTGGGAATAATTAAGGAATCGTGTTTACTAATGATCTACCTGAAATGTTCTCAGGGATACATTAGCACAGACCCAATACCCAAAGATTCACAGCCACCAGTCAAATCATTGATAACATTAATTTCTCAATAGAAATAAAGGGACATCAAGCTTTTACTGCATACATTTCTTTCCACTAGATGTAATTAGCATTATTAAAAGCCATCCGTGTGTATGTTCTCGTAGAAGTGGGGACTGTTTACATGAGTCCTGGCATTAACTTCACTGCAACTGTTTAGACTAAAGACCTGATAGTGTTTTGTTATAAATGCTATTATTGGAAATGCCTTTCAGGGTAACATTATTGACATGAAAACAACATATTGCTATACTATAGACTGTTTTCCGTGTCTTGTTATTTTAACAAAAAAAATTTTATCTTAACATCAGTTCAATTCCTACCAGTGTATTTTAGCAAGTGCACCAGACTGTACTTGTTATCATCATCAAGATGGTAACAGTACAGAAATAACATAGGCAAAAACTACCAGTGCAGAATTAGGAGTATAACACCTTTACTTCAAGAGAAGAGACAGTAATTGGGCTGAGGGGAAGCAAGCAGGTAAGTGACTGTGACAATGCCATTTCCCCCACCTTCAAGTTCTTCCAAGATAATTCACTTGAAGATTAATTACTTAAAGATGGTTCCCCAAGAAATGGAAGACTTTAATATTATTTATTTCTTTACAATATTAAAAAGGACCCTGATAAACTTGCACATGTTTCTAACAAAATGCCCAAACTCCACCTCCTATGACCTGGAAAGCCATGATGGTAGAAACAGCAAAGTAACATAAATTAGTGAAAAGCTGGGCAAAGTGACTCTGAGCCACATTAAAGAAAAAGATCCAGAACTTCTGGCATTATGTATGAAGAACAAAACAGGGTGTCCTGTTTATTTTCATTTTGACAAATTAAAAGGAAGCTGGACACAGTTATTTAGTGTTTCTCATGCAGCCCACATACTCATGGCTTTAACTACTGAAAAAAATTGTGTAGCCTACTGTAGACAGCCAAAAGAACTCCAGCAAAACCTTAAGAAGTAGTCCCATGTAATTTACCACTTCCAATTTGTTTTTCCAATCTTCTTTGGAAGGTAAGACTAGAATTGTTCAGTTTCAAGCAAAGTGAACCATTTCATCAAATAACAGAAATAAATTATATTAGTTCATTCCAGTGCAAACAAAAGCATCTGTAATAAGTCTATAAAATTTTGTCCTTTCTATATCAGCAAAGCTTATCCCAGTACCTTTAATGCTCTTTATAGAATTGCTTTAAAAGCATTACTTAGTATTAAAGTCCTCAAGTCTGTTTTTTAAAATATGTTCCTTAATTTGTTACTGAAAAATCACTAGGAATAATGATATATTGATATTGTATCCCTGTGAGTGATAATCTTTTTTATGAACACATCTGACTGTAAATTGATAGTTTCATTCAATTTTTATAATTCAGTGTGATAACCTGAAGAATACCTTAACACACTAAGTGAAGCTTTGGATCTAAACTATACTGTAGAATCCCTTCAATTTCACAGCACCAGAATTAACCAGAATAGCTGAAGCATGGTTTGTGAAAGTAGGAAATAAAAACCATTCCTTAGCATGGTATTTGATCTAAACACTTTTTGTATGTAATGAAATATATTTTTTAATGAAGTGCCACCAGAATTTTAATTTACAGATCACTAACTTTGGAATGGCAAGGGCATGAGTATTTATACATTTTGAAGGCTGTACTAAGCAAAGTTTTACAGGTCATACTCCTAAATATGTAAAAGCAGAATGCATGTGGAGAAGCAAAAAGCAAAAGACCAGTTTCCTAAAGCCATAAGCTCTAAACTCCAAATAACAAAATGAAAGCTTGTATTTTCCACCAAGAAAGCTACTTAAGTGTTACCCATACAGCTCTTTCAAATATGTCTTCTGATCATATTTAACAATAGTGCTAGGGACCAAAAACAAATGAAACTTGCATGTTTTGCAGAGACACCCTCCCACCCTCAACACTCAGGGTTTTGGGTATTGTTTTTGTTTTGTTGTGGGGGATTTTTTTGGTGGTGGTGTTTGGTTTTTTGTTGTTGTTTTGGGTTTTTTTTCTTATCTGACAGCAGAAATGAGGAATAATCTGCCCTGTCCAATTTTATCCAGAGATGTAAAGTTTTCAAAGTATTTCCAACTTACCTAAAAGATTAAGTGTATTGTGGGTACATCACATAAGTAGAAGCAAAGATATTCTTTATAGAGCTATTTTGCAAACTAAAAGGTGTATATTGAGATGTATAAACTATAAGAAGTTAAACCATAATTCTATTTGAGATATAGTCACAATCACAATGTTCAAGTACTCAAGGTAACAGAAGGAAGTGTAATGCAAGTTCTGTTCTTTATGGCCTAAATTAAATGCTTTACTCCTACTACTTTATGTAGAACGTTAAAAGAATGTAGAAGAATTGGAGGGATTTTTATAATCTTGACAATTCTGCATGGAGGCAATCCCCATTTCCTCCACACGGTTTAAATGAGTAGTTAGTACAAACCTGGAGGAGGGCATAGAATGTGTTTAGTGCAGAATGATTTATTTTGTAAAGCATCAAGCGAAACAGTCCCAAATCTGTTTGGGTCCTTCCAGAATAACAGGTGTAAATGATATAGCCTAGAAATTTGCTTGCCAGCTCCTGCAAAGAACACATCTACGCATGTCTATGCACAGATTCTGTTAGAATATCATCATTGCAAGAATGCTGGAGCCCAATGTCTTTTCAAAGTAGTGGTGTTTAAAAGTAATGCATTAGTAAAATAAGAAGAGAGCTTAAGAGTCAAGAGAAACAGGGAGAGCTCTACTTCATAAATACATAATGCAGGTCCAAGTTGGAAGCACAATTTGAAAAAAGAGAAATCCTTAGTTTAAGAACGCATTGAACAAGCTCACACACCTAAAACTGAAATTCCATGTTTTTATTGCATACCTTCTTTGCAATTTATCTGCATGTCTACAACCCCCAATCTCATGGCAGTATTTAATAAATTTTTCTATTAAATTATGTACCTTTGACATCTTCTGCAAGAAAGGAATAGTTGTCAGAAGCTATTGTTATTGCTCAGTAAGATTGCAACAAGAGGAGAAAGCTCAACAAGGCCAGTGGAAAGGCACCAGAAGTTAGCATACACAGATGGTGGACAGAAAACTACTGAACTGAAGCTAGGATTATTTGCATGTGCTATGCATGATGTGATCAAAATTTACTTGTTTTCTCTACCTAAATGCTCTCCTCCTCTTAAGGACTGAGAAAAAGTAACTACCTTGCCTCTGAAGAAATCAGAATGGAAGGCACTCCCGTGAAAAGAATGGAATCCTCTGCATGAAGATGTCTCTTCTGAAGTAAAAGTGGTCACAAAAATTAAGCTTTGGAGAAAGATAAATGTATTCCTGATCCAGAAACAGCTATTTCTACCAATGTTAGCAGTAGAAAAAATGTCCTCATATCCACCTCCATTGTTTAAAGCTTAAGTGGACAGTAAACAGAGTAACGCCATTGTGAACTGCAGCCTATCTAGATATTATAAGGCACCTACAGCAGCAGCCAAACAAAAACTTGTTTGGAGGATTTAAGACAGGGATGTAATACAAAAATGTAGACAAGCTGATACTTCTGTATTGTGAACACCTAGTTAAAAAAAGGTTTTCCCCCTCCTGAAATACCCCAATCAGTACTTTTGGTACACATACCTCGAAGAATTCTCTCCTCATGGCAACGTAGAAAGTCCCAGATTCTAACAGTGCCGTCGTCAGAGCATGTAGCAAATTTATTATCCGTGGGTGAGAAACTGTTACATGAAGACACACAGCAGGGGAAAGAAGTCAGCATTTAACAGATTATCTATGCTTCTCAGACAGGGCAAAATTATACTGTAATGTGTTATACACTGAAGGATGCATTTGAACATAGGGACTTTTAAGTGAATACAGTGCCTGCCAAATGACACTTCATCACAAGACATGAATTTAGCATAGGATTACTATTGCATTGCAGTCCCCTGTCAAACGAGGATAAAATCCGGAATTTATTCTTAGCACCTTCCTACCTATGACTGCACACGGTAGCGCCTTCTCTGCAGGATGAGAAGCAACATCAATATGATTTGGTAACTGTCACCCTAGATTTTCATGTTTGGTAATACCATTAAGAAAGTGACACTGTGTAGAAGCACAGGAGAACAGTTCTTAGGAAAAAACTCCTCTTCAGCCACAGGTGCTTTGCAGCAGAGAAGCAAAAATAAGGGAAAGCTGGTCACAGGAAAATGCTAGTTGGATTAACTGTTGAAAAAAATTGTATATAAAACAAGCGTACCACTTATTGTGAAAGTAATTTGGAAAAAATCCCTCTTATTACACCCCATCAACACCACGAAAAGAATGCTACAGACACAGAAGCAGCTTCCAGATTGAGCAGTCAATATCGCTTGATGAAAGTCACTGGAAAAGCAAGGAGTTATTTAGCCATGTGATTAGGGCCAGAACATCTCCAGCAACTGACAGGCACTCACTTCCTTTCTGGTGCAATGAAAGACCATGAGGGAGCCCTTGTGAAATCCTAGATCTTTATGATCAGGAAGGGGCTTAAAATAGTAGAGAAATTCAGTGTATGGCCATGATAGTCAGACAGTAACTGAATCCAATGTAAGCACTTCTCATAACCAAACTCTGGCAGAAAATGCTGCACCCTATCAAAGAAAAATGGTGACTTTAGTGGAAAGTGGTTTTGTGGCAGTGAACCTTTATCGCCAAGGGCCAGCACCTGAACCCGAAGAAACACTGCTTTAGCTTCATTTTGGATCTGCAGCTTCTCTTCAGGCTTACTTTAAAAACATTTCCATATCTTACTAAAGATTATGTGCAGGTTTGCTTTAGAAACATCCTTCATGTACATCTTACTGATAGTATCACTTTAGATTCCATTTTTTATATAAATAGACATTTGCACAACTGAGGCATCAACACTGAACCAAGAGAATATCCTACAGTCTTCTTTTCAATGGCTTGCTTACAGTTTCAAGCTTGAAGAACCCATTCAGTATTAACATTAGACTTCTGTATGTGGCAGTCTGCGTGGGTATTTAGTATTACTGGAAGTCTTGGCTTCACCAAGCCAAGCAGTTCTTCACTTTATTTAGTGTTTTATTATTTTGTGAGAACTATGCAGGTGTTTTATTTCTGAAGGCTTTATATTTTATTCAGTTAGATTATTAAAGACTGAATTCTTTATTTGGAATGAAATTGTTGTCTTACACAGTGCGTATAAAAAGGAATAACTGATACACATCGTCACCATATAAAAATGAAAAGAATACCAGTGCAAAATGCGGCAGACAAATACATCTCTAACATATTGCAGAGGCGGATACTGGGACAATACTAATTCAGAAAGGTGCCAGCAAAACGGTGAGAATGTGGAAACAAAAGAAAATATTGTGTTTATGTGGTGCAGGAAATTTCCCAGAATCTGACAGAACCCATGCATTTCTGCACCCAGAATACACTTAGAGAACAGTCTAATCATGGCAATAGGTACTACAGAAAATGGTATATTGTTTATAAACCTGGCCTCTCTAATCGCCTCCTTATGTGCCTGGAACATCTTGACGTTGTTCATGTTGGACTGCCAGTATTTCACATATCCCCCGTGGTCTGCTGTCAGCATCCACATATCATTGTGTGACCAAGTCATAGCCCTTACAGGGCTGTCGTGAGCCTGTAAATTCAGAAACAAAACTTCTAGCAAACATGTTCAAATACTGTCTGACCCACACAAACAGAAAAGTTAGTAAAGTTCCTACTTAACAGCTGCAACAAAGAAATTAAAACAATTATGATCTAGTTAGATTCAAGATGTTATTGTGGGAAAAAAAAATTCCCTTACTTTGTATACAATGGTCTTCCAAATAATAAATTAAGAGTATTTGCATTTTGTTTCCAAAATGTTTCCTTATTACAAATACTCATAGTATGTTCTTGAGAACAGTTAGGATAGCATATGGAGATGGAATGAGAAGCATTAAATGAATTGCCTATACCCACAGTCTGACATGGGGTCAGAGCAGAATTTAAAAAAAAAAGATCTCTAAGGCTCCCATTACTGCACTTTGACCACAGACCCATGATGAGCAGGGTGAAGATGTATTCCTAAAACATGCTCCAAAACCTCAAGGAAATACACAGAAATCTTGATAAATGAATTTACCTGCAATATCGTTTCAAAATTGAAAGTCAGTCCATTCCATAAAGTGAACTCTCCACTAGATGCACCAGTGACCAAGCGTCTCCCCTCAGGAGTCCACTGCAAAAGAAAAATTTAACTAAACTGTGCAAATACAACATTCAAATATTTCTTCACAATCCTCCAAATAAATCATAAGCTTCTTCCAGGGTATCTGCAGAACTGGAATTTACTAAATGACTTTCTAGAGGATGTAAGATAGACAAAAATGCAAAACTGTGCCAGAGGGCTTTTGACTTTTGTAACAACAGGACAAAGCCCACTGTAAAAGCAATGAAAAAAATCTAGTCATAGAGAAGAAACAGCTTATTGGCACCAATACATTTCTAGCACACAATATCCATACTGAACAATACTGCTGACATCACAGAAAAGTTCTTTAAAAATGCTACAAGAGTCAAACAGCACAGAGACCGAATTGCCTTTTTTTCTGTGAGTCAAGATATATTAGCCTCCCCCCCGAAAAAAAATTAAAGTGGGCAAGTGCACCTCAAACTCAAGAGTAAGAATTATTTTGTACTCAGACCTTACCATTTAATTTCCTAAAACCCTCCACAGAAAGACTAGACACAGAAGTAGTCCATATATCCCACATGCTAGTTTTATTTGGAAATGCTTTAACTGTTATCTTGTTTCTTTCTTCAGTTAAGAATATCACTCTAATTTAAATTAAGACAATACAACTAAGTAAATCCAACACTATACTCACCCTGACGACAAACACTGGGCATTTTACTTTATTAGTAGATGTCCGAACAAATTTTGTTGTTACAGCATTCATCGGGTTGTTCAGCATTCCTATAGGAGGGACCAACTATGAGAGAAGAAACAGAAGATTTAGTAATGACATTTCTAACCAGAAACTGCAAGAAAAGCATACATTCTGAACACCTATTTCTGGAAAAGCAAGTTTTTCATTTGCAGGGATATTATCAGAAGTCAGTAGGAATGTTCAAAAGTCTGCATGATTTACCATCTAGAACATCCAGAATCAGCATCTTCAAGAGCAGCTTTGCAAGCTCAGTGCACTATGAGAGTTCTTACGTCCAAAAATTAAAAGCCTATCCAATTTCAGGTTCTCTTCATGGACATGGATTCCAACAGAACAAAATAATGTAGAGTGAAGATACCCTTTGTATCTTTAAGGCCTCTTGGAGACAAAAAGATAACCTCAGCTGACAGTTGATAACCTCAGCAAACAGATTACTGACACAGTAATCAGTATCCACAGAACTTCATCAGGGAATAGAAAGATTTTACTTACGTCATTATAATATCCTGCATCAGGCTGGATTGCTCGCATATCTCGCTGGTCTCTCTGCCATACTCTATTCTGGAAAGAAGAAAACAGCTCCTAGTTCATACCACCACTATACTTCATTGTTAAGCAACAGACAATAAGGAACACGTTGACAGCCTGTTTGGGAAATTCCAAAGATTTTAGAATAAACTCAGTTAAAAGACTTTGGTCTCAGGAAACCTGTAGAATTTGTACAGCAAAAGCAAAAGATTCAAGAATGTTTAAAGTCTTAATTTCATCAGACTAAAGCAGCTCATTTAAAATTGCAGCTTAACAATATGAAAGGAGCAGCCCTATGTAATAAGTCACATTATTGTAACAAAGACAACTGGTACTTTGCGGTCCAGGCTAATAGGTACTCTACAAGAAGTACGTTCAGTCTTTTCAAAAGCTTTACTTTTAGGAAAAGTTTACACCATTAGGAGCTCTGCTGATGAACTCTAAATGAAATCCCACACAGTGACACGAGCTAGAAAGGAAGCTTCTGTGGCTGAAGCATAAAGATAATAATGCATTCAAATGGATACAACTTAGAAGACCAAGGGATAAAAATGCCTTCAATTAGTTAAATTTTGTGAGCTGTCAAACACAACCTTTTCAAAAACACTTTATGTGAATTAAGAATGAAATTATTTCAGCTTCACGCTGTAGACTTTACCAATTTGGATCTGTGTACATATCAGAATCATACGCTAAAATTCTAGGTAAAACATTTCCAGCATACACTACTACACTTTGCTAGCATTTCTTAAGCCAAGAGCAAATTACATATAAACCATTTTTCTCATTTTTTATAGAACCACATCAAATTAAATCAGTAGTATTGAAGCTGGGACTCAAATGGAATTCTGGTATATCCTAGTTTTGTGTAAGTGTCCAAAACATACAGATCTGATTTTTTTTTTGTTTTAATAAACAGAAGTTTGAGGGTGCTTATTTCTGCCACAGTAAAAACGGTCCTGAACTACTAGAATTATTTTTTTAGAAAGTCCACTACATATCAGAATCATACGCTAAAATTCTAGGTAAAACATTTCCAGCATACACTACTACACTTTGCTAGCATTTCTTAAGCCAAGAGCAAATTACATATAAACCATTTTTCTCATTTTTTATAGAACCACATCAAATTAAATCAGTAGTATTGAAGCTGGGACTCAAATGGAATTCTGGTATATCCTAGTTTTGTGTAAGTGTCCAAAACATACAGATCTGATTTTTTTTTTGTTTTAATAAACAGAAGTTTGAGGGTGCTTATTTCTGCCACAGTAAAAACGGTCCTGAACTACTAGAATTATTTTTTTAGAATTAGTCCACTACTAATAGAATCTTGTTTGGGGCATTCATAAGATGTAAGAATATGTTTTAAATGTTTGGTGTTTAAGCAAATCATAGAAGATAATTTAAATTTATTATTAAGAAAAACCTTCCAACTGTTAACACCTACAACCTATAAGCATTCACTGGCCACAGCAGATAAAACTCATTTCATCATGTTTTTGCAATGTTGCTGTTGAGATTCCAACAATTTCTGTATTTACAGATTTGATTCTATTTCCTCTGAGCTAATATCCAGTACTTGTGCAGTAAATCTTGATCATAAAATTATATTTCTTAAGAAATTAATACCACCCCATCAGAAAGCTAAATAAGCATTTTTACAGAAACATTTCTTCAACATAACTTCATTTAAGTTGTTCTGTATCTATTAACTGTACAGAAAGGGATTTTCAGAGACCACAGTGCAAGCTGCAGTGCTATTTAATAAAATGATGAGAAAACATTTTCATGGTGCCCTGGTTTTGGAGGGGAAGGGGTAATGGTTTATTTCCCATTTCAGAAAGTTTCTATTTCAAACCAAAAATAAGAACAATTACATTATTTATAAAGAGTTTTCATGTTCACTGAAAAGTCAGAACATCACATGACACTCAGTTGCACTCCAAGTTGGAATTCCAAGACAGAATGTAAAAATTGGTGTTTACACAAACTACAAAATCAGCTGTGTATGTGCAGTTTTATAATCAAGGACCAAACCCCTTTGTATTCATTCATACTATACCAAATTTACAAGCATTTGTCACTTAGTTTGAAAATGCAGCAGTAGATCTCCCAGTATTCCAGACTGCTCTATGGACACTGAAAAGCACAATCACAAATTTCAGGAAGGAAAAAAGTTTTTCAAACAAAACCAGAAAATTAACTAACCTCCAAATATTTAATTACAGAGGGATTGTAGTCTATGGTCTTTCGGTTCACAGCTTTTCTCATCCGCTTTCCATCAAAAGTAAGCTGTTGCATTGCTTGCTGCTGTGCAAAATCAGGTCTTTTGTAGAACAACTGCCGAGGCGCCTGGTGCTGGAACCTCGGCATATGGAAAAATCGTGGCGGGGAGCCAATTTCTGTAGCCATGGCTATCTTGTTTCTGAAAGACTGCAAAAAGTGACACACTAGGTTACTACATAATAATGACAAAAATCCCACATTAGTATCTCCACTAACTTAAGTTTACAAGGATGAATAACAACTTCATAAAGCACTGTTTATTGGGAAAAAATATTTGGAGGTTCCTCTGAACAATTATTGTTCTTCCTCTGTGCCACATAACACTGACATTAAAGTGGTTAAATACATTGTCCTCTATCAAGAGGAATTTTGTATTGAAACAGATCACTATAAAGTTTGCATTACCATCCCTAAACTAGAACTGCGACGGAAAAGAATGTCCTCAGTAAAAACAGCGTAAGTAAATGCAAGAAATGGTAAGACCCTTCAACAGATGATGACACTTCAGATTCAATATACAACAGGAAACACCACATTAGTTACAAATTAATTTAACTATTAACAAGGAAAAAAGTTTTAAAGGGCTGCCTCAAAACCTTATTCTAGGACCTGAAAATAAAGTTACATTCCCTTTGCATAACTTACAGTAAATACACCACAGATCACATTCTACCTGTAGGTATACTTTCAATTCCATTATCACAAAATAAATGGACTACATATTTATCAAGGATTGATAAATGTAACCGAACATAACTTCCCCCCAACAAGACCCACTGAGAATGTTAAGAAAATGCGAGGGGCAGGGAAAAAAATTTCAATATTCAGATTTTTTTTCTGACAGAGGGAAATGAGTCTAAAACCCAATTTTTCAGTCTGTAAAATCCTTAAATGATGAGATCATAGCAACCTCTTTAGAGCTGAAAACTACAAGTTGCCCATTAAATATCAGTTTGTTGGCACAGGACAGGGATTAACCTTCTTCACAGGCTTTGCAAACCTAGAAGTCATACACTCCTTTCCACTGCTAACTGAAAGTGTGTCAGGCCAGCTATAAAACAAGCCATCTATGACACCTGGCTGTTAGCTACACAAACAACTCTAATGTACAAGGGGAAAAACCAAACTAAAGCCATTACAACTATTCTCCATTCAAGACAAACAAGTCCAAACTAAAATAGCATGTTTCCTTAAACGAGGTAAGGAAATTTAAGACCTTTGGCAGGAGTAGCATCTTTTATTAGACCAACTCATTAACTGGAAAAAGAGACCAGTTTTCAAAAAAACAAACCTTCATTGTGTGGCTGAAAGGCTCATTTGCCTGAAAGCTGCCCAATACCAGCTGGTCTAATAAGACACCATGTCTACCTCCAAATACTGCCACATCCATAACACCACTGTAACAACATAATTACTACAACATTAAGCACATCTGAAACAAGAAAAAGGTATTGAAACTTTCTCAGCAGGAAGTATGTCACATAGCCCTAACACCATCTCAGATTCTCTTACAACTTGTCAGAAGGTAGCTAACCGTTGTACAGAAAGTTTCAGATGTTAAATCTCAAAGGTAAAATTTAAAGGACAGGAGCGTTTTTATATCAGAAAAGAAAAAGCAGCTTCTTCAAATGAGCAAAGCAAGCTGGCATTAAACACGCAAGTCCATTAATAAAGTCTTTTTAATGTAGTTTTAAAGCGTATGCATTACTCAGGAAAGAAACTAGAGAAAATTTCCAGTACTAATCTCTCTCAAGTCTAAAGATATACACTCCTATACCAAACAGCGCTTTAAACCAGAGGGAAAAATATTTTTTTTTTCAAAGCCACACATCTGTACTCTCTTACAGGCAATGCAAAAACAAATTTCAAGAATCAAGACCAAGAATGCAGACAAAGATATATGCTAGGGCTTCCAAAAACCTTTGATCAGGTATATTTGCAAGAAAACATTACATAAAAATGCCTTTTTAGAGAAACGCTCCAAAGCAACAAGTTAATTCATCATTTATTCTCATCTTTCAGAAAACAAAATCTCCCAAAGAAAATTTTTCAATTACAAACATAGGTAAATAAAGCATTAGCTATGATATGGATCAATTTAGATTGGACATACCTAAAACTATCGCAAGCAGTGTCCAGCTTAATTAGCACAAACAACATTCACTTAACATGCAATCAACATCAGCAAAAACTACTATTTAAAAGGTGACCAAAGGCATAAACATGTTAATTACACCTCTTCACGCCTACAGACCCTTCCAAGTTCATGATTATGACAAGAATATATGTGACATCACAACTACGACAACATGACAAGCGAAATGACACAGGGTTAGGAAAGTGAGGGGTTTATGTTCCAAGCTGTTTCTCCAACTTTTGAGATCACTGCCTCTATCAAACACCCTCCTACTTGCAGTTACAAACTTTGACAAAAAGATTTTTGTTTACCCAGCTGCTCATGATAATTTTCTTCTAATAATGCCTCAAATATCATGCTTTTATCCATGTTAATATCCTTATGCCCAAGTCATGTTTGCATACCATATATATATGAATATATATGTAAAAAGAGTGTGTGCACATGCATATAGATGTGTGTATATACTCACTGAGTGAATCATAGAATAGTTCGGGTTGGAAGGGACCTCTAAAGGTCATCTAGTCCAACCCCCCTGCCGTGGGCAGGGACATCTTCAACTAGATCAGGTTGCTCAGAGCCCTGTCCAACCTGACCTTGAATGTTTCCAGGGATGGGGCATCCACCACCTCTCTGGGCAACCTGTGCCAGTGTTTCACCACCCTCAGCGTAAAAAATTTCTTCCTTATATCTAGAAGCTTCCAAACAAAGAAGCTTTAGAAATGAAGGGGGGGTTTGGTACAGATTCAGTTATTAGGTGAAAGTGGAGCATTTATTTCCAAGACCTCTACTCTAGTCAGACAAATATACCCATTTAAGTTATCAGTATCCTACTTCGTATTTTGCTGGGACAAACCAATGCCTCAACAGGCTCTCCTTTAGATTTTATGTATCGGCTAAAAAAGTGTCTGAATTCAGTGCATCTATAGCTAAAGCTCCTGCTGTATTGGGAGAGTGAGTAGAAACATGCACACAAATATTAGAGGACAACGTGTCATCCAGAGTAGTAACATCCAAATTCCTATTTTAAGCAAAGTACCAAACTTTGTTTTTATTTTAGAATCCATCAATGAGAGTTTAAATGGAAGACTCAATTTTTTTCCTTAATGCACAGAACTAGAAGGAACAGCAGGATTTTTTCCAACATCAAGGTCAGCTCTTATTTTATTCTTTCTGGATAGTAATGTTACCAATTAATTGCTATTCTCTTCTAGTTCATTATAATTTTATCACAATTTGAACTGTGAATTGAATTTTTTGTATGCCATTCTTTCATGCATCCTTATTGTTTGCAACAGAAACACGATTTTTCAGAGAGCTGACTGTCAGCTTCCCCCTTTCTGTCCCCATAAATACACCTTGAAAGCTGACTAGTTTTCACACATTTGTGGGGTAAATATATTTGGGAATATACAGAGGATATATAATGAATTTACTGAGCAAAGATAAGGCCATCCAGAAACACTAGAATATAAGTAACTGGGCCTACCTTTCAGCTAAGATGACAAAGAAAGCCTGGAAAATGCAATCAAATTGGGGAATAAATGAAGGCACACCTGACATGAAACTAAAGGCAGGAATAGGACCAGATGGACAAAAAAATCCAGTGACAAGTTAGAAGAAACACAGTAAGAGTGGGAGTAATTATAGAAGCAAAAACACTAACTGAGGAGCAAGGTCAGTCAAGAAAGAGAGAGTAAACAAGAAACCTGACAAATAGACACAGGTTTAAAAAAAAAAAAAGAGAAAAATAATTTAGTTGAGAAGAATTGGGCAGAAGAAACTGCACAACGGAACTCGAGGAGCTTGTGATAGGACCTGAGATGTCGATATTCCTTAACTGTCAACAAACACACTCGCAACAGAGCAAGCCTTTTATTCATTCCTAATAGTGCCGTAAGGATGGCAGGTTTACCAACATCTGAATAAACATACCTGTTCTGAAAAAAAAAAATCAGAACAAATACAATTTAAAGTTATTCCTTCCCCTCTTTTACAGAGTATCAACACCGAGTTCCAAAAAATTCTCCTTTCTTTCGTCCTTTGAAAGAACATGCATCTCTGCTTTGGAGACAAGTAGTGGATCTTTCCATGGCTTCCCCTTCCTGAAACATTCCCACCATTTTCAGGCAAGGTCTTTCTTGGTCTCATCATCCAGTCTTTTTCCTTACCTGGGAATCATACTTCTTCCCAGTGCAAAAGAATCATGTGGAAGGATATATTCCAGACATAAATGTTCTTTTTTTGCCACCTGCAGCATTTTTCTTCATGTTTTAGAAAAGAAAAAAAATAAACAAACATGCATTTACACACATCATTTCTCTATTACACAGCCCTGATTAAGGGCTGAAAAGAGTGAGAGACTGTTAAGACACACAGGGATTTCTTGAAAGCATAAAATCACCAGGTAGGGGGTTACATAGAGAAAGGATTCTTCATTTTTGCAAACCATGTAATCTTAAATAAATGGTCTTCCTAATATTTTAAACTAAATTAGGCATTCCCAAAATAATTCCTCTTTTAAACAGGAAACGAACCTGAGCAAAAGATTAGTTTTCAATGAGTGTTTCTGCATCTCCCCCATTTCATTCACTGAAGCAGATATGCTTATAATCTACAAGTATTAGAAACTCACATTACTAAAAACGCTGGAAAAACAGCACTAGCAGCAGCAAGCTTCCACCACATTTTTCTGAAGATGCACCTGAAATCTGCTGAAACTAATTTTCATGTCTGCCAATGAATTAAACTCTCACAGCAGAGGTGACTTTGCTTCTGCTCTATGCAGATGTCATCATTTTTCTGAAGAAGAGATTGACCGTAAGTTTCCTTCACAGTACATTAGATAATTTTTCTGTGTTTTCAGGGTGGAATTATGAAAAAGAAAAAATGATGCTGATTTGCAAATCTAGTGAAGAATATATTAATTTGACCAATCCCTTGAATTACTTTCTGTTTCAATTTCCTATTGTATTGGAAAAACATTTAATCAGATTTACAAAACAAGATCACCTAAAGTCTGAAAATTGTACATTTGTGTGAGGCACTCAGGAATCTCAAATAATTTCACCAGTACTTTTTTTTTTTAGCAGTCCTTTTTTAGATCACAGATTTTGGACAGATAAAGCTGCTTCATCAAAAGTGCTACATCTAAACAAATGTAGTCCAGAAAGAATGCTATGGATCTTTACTGATTTACAGTTCTATAACTAAATGGTATCTTTCCCACTAGTTAGGAAAGATAATGGCTGTATTAAGCAGGAATATAAAACTAGTTAAAAAAAAATACACTCATCTTCAAAGCCACTCTGTGACCTTTCTTGACTTTGAACTGCGTTAACAGAACGTCACTTTTTGTAAAATGAGCATATACCCCATTGATAAGGAAAGTCTGCATCGTCAATGAGATGCAACAATGAAGTACAAAGTTGCCCAACTTAGCCCGGTGGTCATGAAGTGATATACTTTTGTCAAAAGCAGACAAAAAAAACTTAACAGTAGAAAAAGTTGCATAAGGTTCTTGTTGAGTATTTAAAAATCTTATTCGCACTTTTGAATTACATAAAGCACGGCAATAGCATGTAGTTTTCTGCATTTTTATATGCAGATCTCAAAATTTTCTAGAAGACATGCAGATAGGACTATACTAAGTTGAAACCTAAAAAAATAAGACCATTCTTAGAATCTGAGAATAGACTCAATTATCCACAGGTGCTGGAGGTCCATAACACACCAAATCACAAAACTCAAGACAAAAATACTGACCTATATTATACAAGACTGCTATTCAGCAACATTACTGCTCACTGCAACAAGCAGATTTCCCCAGGGCTCTACTGCTGTACTCCCAATATACAATAGAGAACGGATACTAATATATTCTATTTGTGAACAAAACTTTCCCAGAAATGGGTTTTAAATTCTGACCATGCAAAGTGGGGGGAAAAGGATTTGGCAGCTTTCCCCATTCCAGTCATTCTGTTCCAACAGAAAATGTAAAAAAAAAAAATCTCCTACATCTTCATCAAAACACAGAAACAGATACTTAAATTAATCATTGGCTAAGTCAAAATAAACTACTCTGCCCAAAAGGTTCAACAACCTGTTCTTATTTGGAGACACTTCAAAGATTTTTTTCATACACAGCCCTGAATCTACTACACTGGCATGATCAAGGACCTAAAAATGCGGAAGTATTCCCCCCCCCCAATCTTCTACTTCAGTTCTGTACTTTCATTATGCCCAGTTTCAACATAAAGTTTAAACCTTTGGATTTTTAACACAACCCAAACACACACATACACGATATGGAGTCTGAAAGGATAGAACACGTAACATTTCTAACATATCTATCAAGAAAACAATCATCTTTCACTATACAGTGAGCTAGACCTGGCAAAAATGTGATTATTTTGATACAGTTCAAAGAGTTTATTCTCTGCAGGAAGAGAAGCAGTGCTGATATTTAATTGATAAAAGCACTACACCTTTGAAGTTTCACATACAAACACACTATGCTCAAGAACCTCTGAAATAGTAGAGAAAGCATACAGACAAAATTTGAAATGAAGAAATCTAAAAGCCCAAGGGAGAATGGGCTATCGGGGAAAAAACTTCAAACATCTAGTCTGGAAGTCTCAGGTTACAGAGCCTGGGAGACAATCTTCAACAGTTGAGTCTGCTTAGCTGCACCCAAATTACATGTACATTTAACACTTTGTTCAAATTTTGCATTTCTAGTTCAAAACAAATACCTAATAATCAAACAAATCTCAAACATTCCTCATTTTATGTTCAAACTAAACCCTTGACTCACTCGAAAATAGACATATTTACAGAAGATAGGTGCTTACATACATCATAAAAAAGTCAAAATACTTTAGTTCACAGGACTCCAAGACAGGTCCTGCTTTACCACTTTGGCCACAGTAGAGAAGACTGTTTTCACCAGTAAAACAGCCTAGAACGATTCCCTTTCTGCACCTCACAAAAGCAACTTGTACAGCAAGTTTCTTGAAGTGTACTTCAAAACAAACACGGAAGCAACCAATTGCAGTAAGAGGATGTTTGGAAGACTGCACCTAAACCTCAGTTAGAAGACGCACAGGATTTTGTCTGCTGCCGTGATTTCAGTACTACCGATTTGATAGTTTTGCTTTAAGTTAAAGTTTACTCACAATATTTTAATAATTTTTAATAATAAAAAAAATTCTTCCTCTCTCTAAACTACCAATATATTCCTTTATCTTGACTCCTGCTTAGCATTTGTCAAGACCTGCATTTAGATTATAACCCAGACTGTCTTTTACTACTGTGAGTCACTGTGACAATAGCAATTCATCTTAACTGGCTGAAATACATGCAGCTTGGTTTTCACGCTGAAGTGATTACTGATGCTGCCTTACCTCCGAGCTACCATTTTGGCAGGTAACAAAACTTTAGGACTAATTTTTAAATCACATAACATAGCATGACAAATACTAAAAAACAACAAAGGAAAAGCAGTTTAAAAGCAAAAAAGGCCCCTCATCCTTGCTAATCCTAAATATCAAGATATTCTTCAGCTGGTTATTACATCGGGACCTGCTGAACTAACACTAATCTCAGTGAAAAAAATCACAGCTGAATCTGCTTGGCATGCTCCTCCTAGTTTCACCCAGTATGCAGTTCACCTTATTTATAAGGAGAACATACTGTTGGTTCATATTCAACTTGGCATTCATGGTCACTCTCAGGTCCTCCTCAGTGAGACTGCTATTCAGCCAGTCACTTTGCAGCTTGTACAAATCCATGAGGCTATGCCAGCACATGGAGAACTCTGCACATCTCCTTGCCAATCTTCAGAAGGTTTCTGCTGACCCATTCCTCAAGCGTATCTAGGTCCCTCTCAAGTGCTACTGTTTAGGTACATAAACCCCAGATCACCAGACTATCATCATCTTTCCACCTCAGCTCACTTATGATTGAGCTGGAACTTTACTGGACTTTAGAGATAAATTCTTATTTAGGTACCATATGGAAGAAATGTGGCCATTTTGGTTTCATTTGTCTATACGCAGCTCCTGGCAGGAGAAAAGTCTTTAGAAGACTCAAGCCCTCATTTGTATAAAACACACAAACAGCACGGGGGGGGCGGGGCAGCAGACCAGCATGGCAAGAAATCCTACAAAAAAGTCTTCAGAGAACTTTATGATCAGCGGAAGGGAAAAGGACTAGAAGGACTATAGCAGTTTGCAGTACAAAACTTAAGTAGGGAAACACAGCAATGAGCATCTTTGTTTCAGAAACAGTCTACTGAGATTCTGATGATAAAGAGAACAAAGTCCACACAATCTAACAGTTTGATTCTCTTCACACTATGGAACAGAAACATACATTTTAACGTATTAAACAAAGTCAAGTACCTGAGTCCCCAAGAGTTGCAAATTCAATGCTGACAAGAAGGTATCAAAGTCTTTTTAGTAAGACTTGGGAATTAATAAGAGCTGGAACTTGTTATAAAGATTCACCTTTCATAACCTTTATCTATTGAATGCTTAACAAATATATCCAGAACTCTTGCAGCTTTTATGTAAAAGCAAATGTTGAAAGCATCAGAAGAGAAGAATTAAGAAAATCTCTACTTTGTGACCCAAAGCATGCTCTTTGTTGTTCCCTCCCCCCCCCGCTTAGTGTTACTTGGGCCAGTCTTCTGACAAAGCAATGCTGTTTGCCATAGCAATTTGTGGGCCAAATAAAGGTAGAAGAATAGTGTCTTAAGTTTCCATAACTGAGAAACTGAAGTCCAGAAGGGGGAGCAGGAGGAAGGGAAATAGTGCTATTGTGTGATCATGTGAAAAAATGTGCCTTTATATGGTGAGAAGTGTAAGAAGGTAAAAAACCCCACAACTAAAAGCAATGTTTTTCAGTAGTTATTAACTGTATTTCAAAGATTCTTTTTCTACTTCTCTCTCCAAAAAGAGATTTTATACTTCAGTAGAACACTTCAAGACAAAAGAACTTCTTTTTATTTAATCACATATTTTAATGGTAAAAGCCATTCACCACCCATGTCTACACCCGAACTCACACCCAGAAGCGGAGGCTTTGTGTAACAGAGCCTCTATCTTCTGCACACATCAAGGTTATTTACATAATTCATGTATTCAGTACAAGACAAAAAGATACTAAACACTATTACAGCCACACTGCAGAATAAATGCCCTATAACATAATACCCCACAGTATTTTCCTAGCAATATCCAAGGAGATTTTTTTTTCTCAAAGGTTTTTGGTTCTCTTGATAAAAAGATGTAGCAGATGCACACAGAAAGATTTATCCAACACAGATTTGTTTGTTATCCCTGCCAAAGCAAAACTCAAGGTTTTCAAGCAGTTAAATTAGCAGCTATGTTTATAGCAAAAGACGAAAATTAATACCTACAGTTGCTATGCCCGGACATTGCTAATACAGAGACACCCTTAAGCAAGAGTAGCGGAATTGGAGAGAACAATTCAAACTTTATCAAATCACACAATGTTGCTAAACAAGCCTTATGGACCCTGCTAGAGAAATTCAAACCATACTTACATTAACAATGCTTCCCATTATTGACTTACTGGTGAATCAGACACATTTAAAAAAAAAATCAAACACACACCCCCTAAATTATGGAAATAGTGAAAACCAGCACTTCTAAATTACTTTGATCAAGTAAAGTTCTGACTGTAGATTATTTATGTGGATAAAGGCAGAATTCAAAAGTGTAGCTTCTCAGTATCTGCTCCAGTTAAGATTGAAAAGTCTAGTGTATATCTAAACTACTCTTTTTGCCACAGTTTGGTGTGGAAGACCAATGCATAATCCCTGTTTGCTACTGGTTAGGCTAGAAACAGTTTAATCCAATGAGGAACAAACTTACAATAGGAAAAAATAAACAGTGGTAACTATTGTAATTTTAAGGCCTCAGTATTTAAAAGTCTACATAATATCACTCAAGCAGTTCTAAAACTTTTGTCAGAAACATGCCTATTTTAAAGCATAGTCAACAAAGAGATTCTTCTATATAAAAGAACTTTCAATACTACAACACTTTCTAAAATTGATGGCTGATGTATATACCACTTGCTCACACACTGAAAATGAATTAGAAATACACTTGCTTTTGACTGGAATCACACAGCCAGCTCTTCCAGGAATATAAGTTTTCTGGTCTCTCCTCATGAATTACAAGCCATGCAAACGTCTGTATATGATTATGAAGATATATATACACTGCAATGACCACATTCAAGCTTCTTTAGTAAACAGCCTTCACATTTGCCATTTAGTACTATTCAATAAAAGCATGTGTTCATCTTCTCTATCAATACATTTTTCAGTAAAGGAAATTCAGGTTCACATACATCAATCCCACACAAAGCCTTTCAAAAAGCAAGGGTTCAGTATAAGGTTTTCCCCAATTACAGGAAGAGTCAAGCTCCCCATGGGAATGACAATTCAGTAGAAGTGAATGTCACCAGAGAGCTTCAGTTTTGAAAATTAAGTTCTCCAAAGGTCTAAAATCCCTTGGCATTTCTTTCCTACTTCATATCACCTGCCTTGAGAATATCAGCAAGCTTTCCTGGCAAGCAGCACTTCAGTCAACAGTTCTAGGTCAGTATTTCATCTTACTGTACAGAAAGCTTGGCAGCTGTGGTTTATTATATTAGTCAAGAGTCTACAAAATATATTATTAGAAATAGATCGTTTGTTTATTTATTAGGCTTAAATTTGCTGAGGAGACTAAAATATTTACATCCACCAGTAGAAAAAGATTGCAAAACATGGTTTGATGACTCAATTATGAATTTAACTCCAAACTGCATAATTTAGGAACAGTGCAAACGTCTCAGAATGAACATACTATATTAACACTTACTCAGTCTGCAGTCGTCCTACTTGCAAATTTGGGCAATCTTTAATTTTTCTTGTGATATAATCATAAAATTTCACTGGTCTCTGCAAAGAAGTGTAATGATTTGCTTACAAACACGCCCCAATAAGAAAAAAGGCATTTTCAAAGTTAACTGGTGATTTTTACTGGGGTTGGGGGAAGGAGGACAATGGTAGGAAGCACGACTGCTCATCATGGTCACATAACTTAACTGCAGCGATACCTATTGAGTGAACTTCAGCATTGTGGGAAGAGTCTAGAGGATTGCTGAGATCAAGTTCCATAAGGACTCGAACCCAACCTAGAACTGCTGACACAAAAAAAAAGCAGTCCTGCCTTGACCCCAATTGTGTGCTCCTCTTCTACATTACCCCTCCTTTAAGCCAACATGAACATCTGGTGACCACACTGGCCATCCACCTAAGAAACTGCTCTGTGTTAAGATACCCTTTTTGCCAACGTTAGTCAAACCCAGAGCAGCTTCTCAGCCAACGTACTATGGAGTTCCAGGAACGCCTCTACTGACACAGAAGAAAAAACAAGCGACCAGAAGCAGGGGAAGTTACCACTTTGGGCTGCAATGCCAGTTTAGAAGGCTGCAAATGTACACTGGACTGTAGAGCTGCAAATAACATACACTGGACTGTAGAGCTGCACCATTACGCAGTCCTCAGGCTGTAAGTCAAGCACTTGCATCAGCTGGAGCTGTGGCACTACTCATCCAACTCCAAGTGCAGCTCCTGCCAGACTCGAATTTGCAGATGAATACTCATACACCCATGGTAAAATACAAATCACTCCATTGCCAAAACTTCATAATGAACACGAAAACTACACCAAACCCATAAAATACTACAGACTCCTTGTTATCCAGCATCTGGCCTCCCTTTAAAAAAAGGACCCATATTCTTTTTATCACGTTTCTTTTGGATTTGGGAAAATGATTTAAAGGAACCCTCAAATGTTTAAACCCAAGAAACAATGATTATTTCAAGTATCTGTGTGCTCATCTTGAAGTGTATAAAACACTAATATACAGAACTGATCAGTGTCAACACATCTATACTTTTAGTTGCAAAACTGCTTTTGGCCTATCCTGCCACACTGTTCAACTCAGTGGTACTCACTTTTGGGTAAAGTTACAGGTGAGTGACTAAGAGCAATCTAAATTCAAGCTTCATGACCAACTGCCTTAAATTAAAACTTGACACGATTTTAAACATTTAGGGATGTATTTTTTAAAGAGCTGATATATCTGCCATATTAACTAAGAACAGAGCATACTGCCTCTCAACACGTGGTTACAGTCACTCAGTGCAGCGTAAGTCAATGCTACGGCAGAGACAGACAGTTCCTATCACCTCCTCCTTCCCTACTGCCTCACCGGTTCCAGAATGAGTGTTTCTAAGACACAGGCCAAAACAGAAAACTAAGCCAGATTAAAAACAAACAAACATTGTACGTCCGCTCACAGAAGGGGTCCCCCTGTACAGCAATGAACCATTGCATGAACCTGGGTACCAAGAAAAGACAGGCAGAATATTATGATTTTAATTATTTAAAAGAACTAAAAATTCTAGGTTACATCAAATTTACAACTCCACTGATAACATTTTCAAAGCTTCAAAAGTTAATAGAATTTATTTTTTTGAACCAGCACATTTCATTATGGTGAAGACTAATTAAATAACAGCAATGAGCTCGTGACAAGCATGTTGTTGTTGTTTGTATCAGAATGAACTCACTAATTAGAATTAAACAGAAAGTTAGAAGTGTTCGGATTTAACAACAGTGTATGGGAAAAAATCCTATTTAAATGAAAAATGAAATTGAAGATAAACCTCTAACTCCTTTTTTGATAGAAAAAAATGTACCAGGGTTACTTTTTGCAGTATATAAGTGCCCAGAGAGGAAGAGATGTTTTCATTTGTGTCTGAAGAATGAAAAATTGCTTATGCTTTTTACATTCTGTAAATATATATGTAAATTCTGTATATACATTCTGTAAATACATATGTACAAGAACACTCCCATGTAATTGTTTGAAACAACACTTGTGTACAACACAAGTTTTATCAGGGTTAGTCAACAGTAAAGTTTAATACTGTAGAGCAAGTCTTTCCTCCTACAACTGACAGAAATTGTGATAAAAGCAATGGCTCGTGAAATTGCTTAGAACAGAACCCCCAATTCCTCATAAGATTTCATTGCAACTTACTCAACACAATTCATTATTATTACACTTGGTACATTTTTCAATCCTTAAAGTATATTTACATGGATTTTCAGCATTAAAGATTATGCCATACTATGGAAGTTGGCACTTATTCTTCCTGTTCAACAAGGTATCTTAATGAACAGGGTTTGGTTTTCTTTTTTTCCCTCCATTGAAAACCAGGTACACAGCTTCCTAGATAAACTGGGATCTGTTTATCATGGCCACTCTTGCTACACAGAATCAAACTTCTGCCATTTTATAATTTGGTGCAGAGGTAAAACAGGAACAATACCGGTTAGCTTAGTTTCAAAGCATAAAATAATTTGGTCTCTAGTATCCCTCCACATTCAGAGAATGCCTTACAAACCGTAACTGTGATCACTCTAAGCAAATAAGAAGGAACTGTACCAAAACAGTATAATGGCTCAAGGGAAAGTATTAAGTCAGTAGTAGATTTAAACTCGTATGTTCCGACTTGTGCTTAAGGTATTAAGAAGTACTACAGTTTTCATGTTTCTTTCTGGGTTAGTATTTTGTTTGGTTTTGGTTTCTTTTCTTCTTTAAATCAAGTCCCCTTCAGACAAGGGAAAGAAGCTTGAAATAAAACCTTTTAAAATAAGCAAACAATGAAGGGCTGGAATACTTAGCCACTTTTCTAATCCCCCCCTCCACAAAAATGCAGGCTATAAAAAAAACTATGCTATAACACATTCAGGCCTTACCTTTTCCCACCATAAACTTTAACCTACACTACCACAAACCGAAGAACAATTTTAACCAGTATTTCATGACACTGTGCATGCACTGTCTTTATACTAAATGTGTATCAAAAGTAATATTGCACAACAGAAGAGTAAATAGCTTATTTTCTTTCCTGGTAAATATATACTTCATATCACATTTCAGGTTTCACAACAGAATGATTGGTACACCCAGCCTGAATGTGGAGAGCAGGTTGAACCAGAAATGACATTCTATTAAATGGTGAGTAGTTTTTTTAAAATACTAGTGAGCAAGAATGGATTGCTGGTAAGTTTAGCACTATTTTAAAATATGTGATCATGGATGCTCTAAATTGAAGCGAAATGAATAACGAAATACAAACAACAAACAAGTGTTTAGCTACCAAAAAGTCTACTTCTCTGCTCTTATTTTCAGAGATTCTCTATGATAAGATAAGAAAACTAAGGTTATTTTAAAGTTTTAATCTTTTGAAAGATCTTTACTGTATCCCCTCCCCACCATTAAGGTCTAACAATGTCAGTTTAACCTGAGGTTTACTTATCAATGACATTTCTTCATCAACTATACCAACCAAACCTGCATATCTGTATTTTTTCTTTGTATAAAACTTTCAGTAACAAAATGATACAATATCAGGAATGAAAATACGGCAAATAAAGAACAAATTTCATAAAATCCACAAACACACAACAGAAAGTTTTCAGCTTGTTTTTACAACTTTCCTGCACAAAGATATGAGTAGTTTTCTAAATTATAAGCTAGACTAACATCTGGGCAAGGCTAAAATTATTCTCATTTCCAGCATTAGTGAACCAACTATGGAAATTCCCTAGATATCAACCCTGTGGCTAGAAGATGCAAAAAGTGAAATATTTTGCATGGAATCATCTCCGTAAAAAGTTAAACTGTATTCCTTCCATATTTGTACTCAACCAAAAGTCTTCTCCATGATATTTTTTGGGGGGTGAGTCAGAAGACTAAGACATGTGCTAGGGATGGGAACAAAACAGAAGCTTTCTCATCCCCTCCTCAAATCAAGGCGCCTCTTTGCTGCAGCAAAAAAAGGCACTTCCAGTACCTCTATCTCAAGCGCAATTTAGTATTACTACGTTATTACTTCCTGTGCTAACCTCTGCTGCTAACAGGAATACAAAACTGATGAGAAATTTTCAATTCCAACAGTCCAAACAGTCTAATGTTTACTGCTGCAAGGATTCAATGGAGGACCAACACTTCAGGTAACAGGGGAAGACTTTAACTGTTTACAGTGACTGACATTTGAGCTAAAAGCTTTTAGTACTCTACTCCTAGAGCTGCTAAATTAAATGTACAGTAGTTACTAGCACCTAACATTCTCTGCAGCTCAGAGATTTGGGGTTTTTCCCTGTCTCTCAATATTTGTTTCTCAGAATTGATGCTCTTAATATAATCTGGTAGTTCCATCCACTTCTGAAACAGTCAAATGCAGGAAGGTTGTGTAAAGCTTACCTTCTAAACTGTAGAGCAGTTGGGCAGACAACTCCAAAAATGCTAACAGCAAAGCAATTAAAGATGTGCCAGATTTTTCTTATCATGCTGAATGTTTAAATGAAAAGTCTTTTAACTACATTTTAAGATCTTCCCATTAGAAATACTACAGCACAACTGAACAAGATGTTAAGAACCGGATTTTGAAGTATGTTTTACGATTATAAATTCTTATCTTAAAGATGACGGCAGAATATTGCAGCAAACTGTTCAGAAGTAAAAGTCAATTTAGGTGATAAAGAATTCAGGAAGAGGGAACCCCAAAGTATTTTGACACAATATTGTTTGCATACTATAAACTCTCTGAAAAATATGTATGTAGTGCTGCCTTTCTTAAAGGAAGAACAGTTTGAGATAGGAAAAGCATAAAAGAATAAATATCTGTTGCAAGGAGAAGGATGAGGGACTAATGTCTACATAGAAAAACAGATTCCCAAATACTACTCACAAATTGCTATTAAGGATATAATGAGGTACAAAACCAGTAGAGTACAAAACTACTTACCTATGACAACTTTTGTAAGACAAACAGATGTGCTCAAATGAGTACCAATATTTCAAAATAGCTGTATGGTTTCAAATACGGTATCTACTTATAACAAAGAAGCTAACAGCAAGAGAGAAGTAACATCCATCTTCAAGAAGGCACAAAGTTTAATGAGTTCTCTCCAATGGAAAAATGCTGAAGTATTTTTTCGAATTTAACAGGTCACCTAGGTTTGCTACCCATGTCATAATCGTAGACTGGTGAGTCTCAATCAGTGGAATGTGCCACCATATCGTCATTAAATCCATCCACCCTTCCAGAATAAGCAAGTGCCTGCTACACATGGCTGTATCTACCCGTAATGGCCAGGGCTTCCCAAGCCATATCTTCAAGCAGTCACAACCCGATCTCCGCTCAAATCCAAGGCAGAGAAAATAATAATAATAGTTTAAAAAAAAAAAAAAGTAGAAAAAGACAGGATTGAGAGTCTCGGGCGAGGCCACAACCAGACACCTATGCAGCAGGTACGAAAGGGGACCACCTGCCTGCTCTCAGCCCCAGCTTTCGCCGCCACCTCAGCCCTCCAGCACACCCCACCCCGTGGGCCCGACGCCGCGGAGCTCAGCTCATCCCGCGGACAAGGCCTGGGCCCCGCGCTCCCGAGAGCGCCCCAGCCCGGGCAGCCCCTCACTGCTGCACCCGACCGCCGCCGTTGGCGGGCCACTCCGGGGC
>NW_008795907.1:3272671-3277275 GCF_000699145.1 Aptenodytes forsteri | reverse complement strand
CGGGTCGCGCCCTTGGCGGCGCTTCGCTGTGGAGGGTTGTGCCCCGTGTCCCTCTTGCGTTTTGCTGGCAGAAAAGGATGGCTAAGATTCAACCCGTGAACCCGCCGTGGCGGGGAAGGTGCGCCCCCGACCCCCCGCTGCCTCCCCCGGGCTTGTGCTTTGACGACGCTGTGGGCAACAAGGCTTCTGCCGCCGTGTCTGCTGGCTCCAGCCTCTCCAAAACGGGTAGTACCGGCAGCTGGACAAAATAGTGCTTCCGAACTGCATCGCCTTGCACATCTCGCATAGCTTTGTATTTCTGTACTGCTTCACGTTAATACAACGCGGTTAATTAGAAAGGCACGTCTGGTTTATTGGCTTGCAGGAGTCGTAATGTCACTAAAGCACAGGAATAAATGCTATTTGCAGTGAGGCAACGTGCTTCAGTTGAGGTAGCCCAACCAGTTGTCATAAACCAGCTTAGCCTTCCAGCATAGCAGCAACATTGTTTCCGGTAAGAGCTGAAATAATACTGTATTTCTCTTCCTTTTGCAGTATCAGTGGAACTCTATTGCTTATCATCACAAGCAGCGCCTTGACTTAACACACCTGTCTTCCTCCTTGTCCTAGCTGTTCTTTCCTGCAAAATTTTCCTTCTTCCAGGTGTGGTGGTGAAATTACTAATTTTTAAGATTTGAGAGTGCTGGCTAAGAAGTTTATCCTAACTAAAGAACGTTCCTTTCAACTAAAAGCTAATAGTCTGTGATTGTTGCCAACTCCCCACTTCTGAGCTAAGATAATACTGGGCGTGCCACTCCCATGGCTCCACCAAGAGCCATCCCTCCAGTGTCATGTTATTTATTGTTTGATTCCTTCTTACAATTGTGGCAGTTAGCAAGCTACTTAAGGAGCCCATCCCTCCCAGGATGGACACCTGGCATTGCCAACATCGAAATGATTGTTTTTCCTCATCTTTTTCTTTTCTGGAACAATATATTGGTTGGGTCTCTGTGATCACTTGGCAGAGAACAGGGGAGCAGAGAGGGAGATGCTGCCCAAATGTTCTCTCACTATGATCATAATTAATAAAGCTGCTGTCTGACCTGTCCTAAATCGCATTTGCACTATTACACATTTGGAGTCCCCAGATCTCCAACACAGGTTAATAATCACAGGATCTGTTTATCAAAAAGGTCCTCATTAATAAAATCATAATATGCACCTAATGTTTACAAAACACACAGCCTTAATTACAAATATCTTTTAATTTACACTAAACAATAATAGAAAATTATTGAAGCTGTAAAAATCCACTGTCCTGATCAAACAATAAAAAACCCAAACAAAAAAACCACCACAGAAATTGATGCCACCCATCACTAAACCTTCCGAGTCAAGAACAATTTTCTCCATCTCTTTTAGAAGTTCACAAAAAAAAAGGAAGTCACATCTACATTTCTGCTAAAAAACAGAAACGTTGAAAATTCCCAAATCGGGGAGAGGGACTTGGAAGAAACAAATACTTGAACCACTGGGAAAAGGCTTTTCAGGTTCTTTGGCTCTCAACACAGGCGTCCTTACTGACATACACGTGGAACAAACCAAAAGGACTACACTGACCTCCAGTCTGAATGCACCTGTGGATGACACAGCACTGGAGTACCCTGTATCCACAACTCCCCTTACTCAGCCAGGAGCTGGATTGGTCCAGAGGGCTGAGAAACAGTCAAAGTTCCCATTTTTTTTCTGTTCAGATAAAGGGTTTGAGGGTTAACCTTAATACTGGAAGCTACGTTTAGTCTGAATGTCGTCAAGAATCTGCTGTAATTCCTCATCTTCAAATCGGCCCTCCAGGCTGCAAGATAAGAACAATGAGGGTACATTAAAGGTTTTAGAAACATTCTCGAATCAGTATCAACACCGTCATCACCACCTGTATGGTACCACCAGGAACCGTCTGTAACATTACCGTACAAATACCACTCTAATCCCTATGCAGTGCCTCCTCTAAATGACAAAACTCCATCCTTCCCAGAACCTTCTGCTGAATCATTTCAAAACGTATTATCAAAAAGGCAAGGCAGGTGCAGGTTTAAAGGAGACCTCTAAATGAAGTCCATATAGCCTCATGCTCATAAGCCAGTCCAGTCTTGCTATGAAATCTTAGCATACAAGGAAGAAACTGTAATTCAGATGAGTGTTTTGTTCTCTCTATCTCAGGCCATGAGGTAACAAATAAAGATATGAAGTTGTTACTGCTCCCCTGTACATTATCCACAAAACAGTTCATAGGAGCATGTCATTTGCTCCAACAGAAAAAAAAAACAAAAAACCAACCAAACACAGCTGGGTGGGCTAAGAACCCAAATTTAAGCTGTTTCTTAATCCAGTAAATGTCAGAAGTGTCATTAGGGACACATACAAAGATTGCCTGACTGTCAGATCAATGGGTAGATGAAGAAAGACCGAGACCAAAAGTTTTTCCATCAACAGAGCTGGACTGAAGAGAGGGCATCTGCCCATAGCTGGCTTTAGATCACAAGAAAGTATAAAGCAGTCCTTTAACGATATATAAATGCTCACCTAGGAATCAAAGCTTTTGCTTCCTCAGCTGTTTCAGGACACAAGTTAGCCAAACATGCCAGTTCAAATTTATGGAGCTTTTTCTGGAGCAGCAAACTGTAAGGAAAGACAGTAACTTGGTGAAATTACAAGTAAGCTAGAAATATAAAAGGGCATAAACCAAACCAAATAGATAGCTTTTTTTCACTCTGCTTTTTGCACTGAAGTCAATGTTTTTTCAGGAGGAAAGACTCATTATATGACTGCATAGAGAAAAAAAAGTCACGTCTGTTAACTCCACTTCCCCAGAATTACTCTACGAAGTCTAGAAAATCCTCCCATTTACTGCAACCAGCTGTCATTTAAATATTGAAAACAAAGCAGTTCAGAAGGCTTGACCTAGACAAAGTACAACCCTCCATGAAGAATTATGATCAAATTTCTTGCCTCTTCAGAAAGACAAGATTCAGAATTGTAGTACAAATCAGGAAACACCACTAAACTGTACTTTCATAAAGCAACATCAATATTACACACCAAATTCTCCAGTATAGTCTTATACCCTAACTTTTGCACTCACCTACGGACACTGGCAATGGTTTCACGGTTTTTGAAGCGGCTGAAGCGCGCTGTGTAGTTCAAGGTTTTCATGAAGACTTCTGAAAGCTCCTGCTCATCTTCTGCACTCTCATTCTGTTGCTTACGATGCTCAAGAAGCATATGTACTTCTGAATTTAGGAGAGTTTCCGCAGTTTCAAATTCTACATTTGAATGAGTGAACATCAGCATAAAGAAGGTAAAGCATGGATGAAAAACTCCACTCACAGATGTTTTCTATGTAAGTTTAGCTTTGGGCGATAAGGAAATGAACAATGTGTTTCACTGCAATTGTGCAAGCCCTTTCACCAATGATTGGGCAGCATTTCATACTGAAAATGCTGACAAAAATTACACCATTTTGAGTGACAATCCAATGTGTTTGTCTTTTTGACCACACACTTTACATTTGCAGCCCTAACCTTCTGATTTGTCACATTTTTTACAATATGTTTTCTTCACCCATTTTTGGCAGAACTTAAGTAACGTATGACTTGTTTTAGAAAAAAATATTTAGAACTGTAATATTCAAAAAATTCAAAAGTGATGTCTACGGTCTTTGGAAGTCTCTGAGGAGTTCTTAAAGTAAATGTGGATGCTGCTGAATATTTTTTAAAAGGCTTCATTTACTTGAAAGGTTAATTGACCCATTTAACTTTATTATTATCAGAAAAAAAGTTTTGACCAACCTTAACAGATTTTTCCCCCTTTTTAGCCAACTGTCTTTGTTCATCATCATCATAATCATCACTGTATTTATTCCAGTAACAAGAAGGTCTTTGAACATCAGCAGTACAAGCTGTTCAAAGCAGCAGGATCAGAGATAGCATCCTGGGGTGCCCTTCAGCACTGTTTTATGAAAGCAGTTAGCTACAGGACAGTGCTAGAAAGGGACAGGCAACCTTTATTTTGCATGGAGCGGTAAAGTGACTTGGGCTGAACAGGAGTAGGCTACAGATTTTAGTGTAAAAACATCCAAAACCCAATCTTTCAGGACTACGCTTTTTGTTAAAAAATGCAGCATAATCCCCCCTCTTCTTTTTTTTCCTCCTCTTCCAGGGCAGCTCTGAGGAATTAATACAACTCTGGAATTTATACTGAATAGTTTTCTGAAAAAAAAAAAATACACAGACTGTTAATGTCCCTAGTTACAACTCAGGCTCTGGACTGCTGGTTTCCAAAAATGCTGCACTATCCTACTATCAAGAAACATCCATTAAAAAGTAATGGACACATCAAAAATCTTCTTGCTATAACCTCATACGAAGAATAATTTTTTATTCCTGTACACACATGTAGTGCTCCACGTAAGTAAGAACAGCCATATTTTAGCAATCATGGGTTCCTTAAATACATATATGATCTATTAACCCTGATATTTAACACCTGGGGCTCTGTAACTCGCGTATCTGTGACTGGTGGGGCGGTCCGCAGGCTGAGCAGCGCTCCGATCCAAGGAGCCGCTC
>NW_008795907.1:3252418-3272232 GCF_000699145.1 Aptenodytes forsteri | reverse complement strand
GCGCTGCCGGGGGGGCACGGAGGGGTTACTGTTATCTGCGCACGGCTGGCGTTGCGGAGGGTATAAAAAAGCGCGGTTACGCCTGTGGGGCACCGAGGGGGAAGCAGCGGGAACAGGGCGCCTCAGCACCCCCAGACAGGACACAGCCCTCAAAGGTGCGTTTAAGCTCGCTTAGAAATTAGCTCCTACAGACCGAAAGCAGTGGGGTGCCGGAGCTTTATTTCTGTGAAGACAGGCCAAATAACTGTGACAGACCAAGACATTGTGGGCCCAAAGTCTTACAATGCATAAACCGTGGCCCAGGAGAGCAGGCTGTGGAGGGAACGCTGAGGGAAACCACGCTCATCTTCTACACAAGCAAACTCAGAGGATAGCTCCTTCTGGTCAGTCATGTGGGAAATAACTGAAGAGCTCAAAACTCTGCTGGTACCCCTCATCAGACTCCGCACCGCAGCACGCATTTGCCCAGAAGCACTTGGGGGCAACCGAGGCAGTAGATGCATTTTCATCTGTCTGGCTTCGCACCAGAAGTGGATCAGAGAGCTACAGCCTACTCCATTTTGCTACCAAAACATCCTCCAGCTAGATAGCAAACCTTGATCTTAGAAATTCTGGTACAGCCAGTGTTTTCCTATCTAGCTCACTGTGATTAACACACCTCGCTTGGTGAGGAAGGAGTATTGATACCATTAATAACACACTATGAAAGGGAGGTTACTTTTTCAGACTATCCAGGAGTAATCTATAGACCCCTAAAAGTCATAGGTAGGCTGAAAATGATTATAGTTCTCCCAACGCTATGTCATGGGAACACTGCCAGCAAAAATAACTTACGGAGTAGTATTTTCCTTGGAGAGCTCCCATGTAAGTGCCTATCCAGACTAAGACTCTTAAAATAATCACCTTATCAGACCTTACTCTGTCATCCTGTGCCCTTAAAGAAAGGCAAAAATAGACTGTTGGAGGATTTATGATGAAACCACTTCTGTTCTCATGAACTTGCATCCGTGCCTAGGTGAATTGTTTCCTGCATGCTGGGAAAAGGAACGCGCTAAGAATAATGGATAAGAGTATGAAGGGGTCAAATCATAGTTCTTTAACTGTGGATAAACAAGCATGGCAGAGAAATGGATTGAAAACTAATTTGTTAAGTGGTACAAGCAGAAAGACATTCAGGAAGATGGAATGAAAAT
Organism: Aptenodytes forsteri; assembly: GCF_000699145.1. Taxonomy (NCBI): domain Eukaryota; kingdom Metazoa; phylum Chordata; class Aves; order Sphenisciformes; family Spheniscidae; genus Aptenodytes; species Aptenodytes forsteri. The sequence continues at coordinate 3,271,039 of NW_008795907.1, read as the reverse complement.
ATCTCAGGGAACATCTGGCAAATTAAACAATTTCAATTAGGTTTACAAGAAAACAAGGAAATCCATGCCAGATTGATGAGAGAAGCATTTAAAATCACTTGGAATCCTGATGGGTTCTCAAATAACCCATCTACTCGGAACATCATGATTCTCAGAGCAGTAGGTAGCTTGCCGAGGTTTAAATTATTAATTTAACTTTTGGTTTTCCCCAAGGATCCATTCTACTTAAGTATACAAAACCTGAAACAATTAAGAGAAAGCCAGATACTTGCAAGAGTTTATAGGTACAGCTAAAGAGGCTATCATGAAAGATAAAGGTTCATTATCACTGATGTGTTTGGTTAAGGTCTCAAGAGTCAAATGAGACAAATAAGAACATTCCTGAATGAAATCTGCCCCCCCCCCCCCTTTTTTTAAAGAATTTTAAAAATGCACTTATAAAACCACAGTAAATATTGTTCAGCTATTGCAACAAACCAAACATAACAGAGTACCTGACTTTTCCTTTGTTATTTTTAAAATGTGCTGGCTTCTTCCTCACTAATAATAACTATTTCAGCATTTATCAATTCGATTGGAAAATGTGCATAAAAAAGAAAGATGAGATAGATTAAAGTAAAGTGAATGACTGTAGGAAGTTTCAGGTCTATTTACTGGTCATATCCTAAAATTAACTGATTAAAAAAAAAAGACAGACTTGGCCAAATCTAATTTATAGCGAACAGAGCCTCTAGTATTCCATATTCCAGGGCAAAAAGTATTGACCCTTGCTGGAGACATGATATTAGATAGTGGATTGTTAGACAGACCTACTATGGTAATTTCTACATTGCCATAATTTAAAAACAGACCCAGTAACAACTAAGTGCACCAACATAGATCTTAAAAAAAGCTTAGCTAAATACCTCTATGTAATAGAATGTAGGAGGAACTAGTAACAAGGATGTTCTATTATTAGTATAACCATACTTTGTAATATGCTTTCCTTCTAATTCGCCAGCAGAAGAAATGTTATCTTCCTAGCAGTTTTTAAGCTTTCCAGCAGTAATTATGTATTTTGTGTGGAGTGTCAAAACCCCCAACTTAAAAAAAAAAAAAATTGCAAAGTTTTTGATAAACTAAAAGTAACAAGATTAGGATATTAAAACCTTAATCTCTTTTCATTATCATCAACGTTTCTAGCACGTTATAGGAATAGGTCAAAATCCTTGTGGATATAACATCACCCACTCAGAATATCATGTGCCATAATAGCCATTATTGCACAAGACACGTATGCTTTTTCATCTGTGTTCTTAATGTATAACTCTTCAAGTTTAGGTTTTCATACCATTTTACCTTTGTTTATTTTTACTCCATTTAAAATTATACATCCAAAACTATAATGAATGAACATGTATGAGCAATATAAAGTTATAGTAATACCCAGTAATAAAGTGATAATAAGCCTCTGAATGCAAAACTGGCTCTTGCATCATCTGTTAAGTTTTTGAATACATATATAATGACATCTAAACATACTATCAACTGGTTCTATAATACATAATTTATGTCAGAATTCATCTGATTATGAGTAGTCTAGCCGACTATAAAAAGAAAAAAATATGGTTCAATAATCTGGATATTGGTCAATTTGTAGAGTTACATACTTGTTTTAAGGAACATGGTAACAATAGTCTTCTGGGCTTTCTGTGTTTTGGGAGTGATCATCAAACGTATTGACAGGTCATCTTTTCCCAGATTGTAGCAAAAACAGTTTAGGAACTTCTCTATCCTACTGCTCCATGTACTACAATTCAGTTTGAGAGCGATCCTCATAATACATAGGTCAGTATAAATATTAATTTATTGAGTCGCATGGGAAAGTGTTCTGGTTTTAATTTTTATCCTCAAGAAGTGGCATTTCTCAATCACAATTAGGTAGCTTATAATAAAAATTTTGTCAAAAAATAATTTATTTTTTGTATTTAGAATAAAAATGCTCAAGTATTCTTCATTTGAAGTATCTTGTAGAGATTTCTCCTAACCTGTGATTTGTTTTTTGAAGGAAGTGAGTGCTAAGTAATTAATTCATTTTGTTTCTTATTTCAAACAGAAGTAAAAACAGAAGAAAGTGTTTTCTGGAGAATTATCCTGGTTTATATTTAGTCTGGATTGAACTATTTCCATATGCAGTCATATGTACACCCTTTTACCTGGCCTCATCTTCATTGTGAGCTGCTGAGTGTTACTGCAGTTACAGAAACGAGCATGAAAGAACCTCTGATGAAAGACACTGGACAAAGATTTTATGTCTGACTGATTCAATGTGAAACCAAAAAAATCAAGTAAGGAAAAACATATGCCATAAAAATATACCAATAAGTCACTATTCTAGCCAACAAAGAAGCTGAGAGAATATACTTGATAACTTACCTGGGCACATGACAACAGTGGATGCCAGTTTTACGGTTGACTTCAGAATTTACAATGAGTCATCTGGAAATCATGTTGGCCACAGAGTCCTCCTCAACCCACTCCTCATACTGCACAGGGGATTTACTTTCTAGCTTTACTAGTACCAGAAGCATATTTTCTGAAAATACGTTTTTGCTTTGTAGTTGCACTGAAGTCAATGAGCTTCTCAGGCATATTTAAGTCAAAACTACCCTCCCCCTTGATTTGCTTGGGGTTTTTTGGGGGGTCTTATACCTGTTCTTCATTGATAGCCAGGGCTGCCCTTCCCAAGAACCACGAACAGGAAATGCAGGATCTTTAACTATACATCTGTGGTAAACAAAAAAATGAGCAATAACCTTAAAGTGTATGGAAAAAACATTTAAGCTAGAGGTTTGTACATCAGAACTATTATACAGATCAATTGATCCTGTCTCAAAGCAAACATTAAAATATTTAGTAAGAATCTAGAAAGATGGGTGTTTCTTTTTCCTGAAATAACATTTTTAGATCACCTGAAGACTACAACCTATGAAGTACAGATAATCTGTTTTCATTAGTTCATTTTAAAAGACAAAAAAACAAAGAACAATTTTGGCTTAAACTAAGCCAGATTTACAAATTCAGGATTTTCAGTATGATACAGAGTTCTGCATGTATGCACTTTATGTATTTCACCATCATGACAACTAGTAGAGAGTTATTGTCAAGCAAACATTTCAGGATACAAAGATACTTTGCTATGCCATTATTAATGAAACATATTTAATCTTTGTTTTTACTTTTCCTACTATTTTTCTTCGCTTTCTTCTAGCGAGCCTGTCTTGGCTATTTCTGTGCTTCCAGACAGCTGTCATCCCATTCTGGCAACCTCCCTGGTTCTGAACATTTAATGTAATTTAGATGTTTGGTATTCATACAAGCAGTAAATTGTTCATCTTTCTAGATGAGAAAGATTTCATCTTATCCCCCATAAAGGCTGTGAGAAACCATATAAAGAGGACAGTACAAATAATCTTTATCCAGTATGATTTATTCTCTACAATACTTCATTAGAGGATAGAGTTCAATTATTTACACTCAGAAGTTATTATATAGGTAGGAGGCAACCAAGTGTAATACAAAGAATTGGTCTGACATCTCTGCACTGAAGGTCAAAAGAGGTCTCCTGCTTTAAGGAAATAAATTAACCAAAAAAACCCAACAAAACAACATGTAGTTTCCAGAATACAAACAGAAAACAGCATTACTAGTCAGTGAAGATTGCTGATGTTTGTTAATGTACTATGAAAACAAATTATTCTGTGCAAAGGTTAAAATGAACTCTTAGATTTTCTTACAGATTTTTTTTTGTTCTGATAAATTGTAGATATGTGATATTTTGACTGCAAAACGTTCCCAAACTGAAATGGCCTCAGTTGAGATTGACTGTTGAACATTATGAAAAAAAAAATTAAGAACTTCACAGTGGAAACATTCCAACACTGACAGACTCCAGTGATCAAAGACATTCTCCTGTAGTTACTGTAAAACAAAGACAATTCATAATTGCAGTGAGATTATTTCTCAGTTGTGGTTGTCATGAGAATAAGCCCTTCTAGACCAAAAGGCACTTGCTTCTAAGGATGAGTTAAATCCAGATCAAACCAGGTTAACAGTTGCTTTGAGAAGTAGTTCTAACCTGCTGTCCCAGCCAAGTAACCACAGAGGAATTCTTACATCAGTTGGTCATTGATTTCGGTTGCCTCCATCGTGAGGCAACTCAAAGTACATTTTGTTTCTAGTTCACCTCTTTCATCCTTATGCATAGCTGCCATGTAATGATCTAGAAATGGGGTTATTTCCTGAGACCACCTGTCCTTGTCATACATTTTTCTGAGCTAACTTAACTATTGACACTTTTCAACTGATTTTATAGCTGGACCCTTATGGGACTAAAGCTGAGAGGGCCTGTTTCTTAGGCAGCAGACCAGTGTTTCTGATTTGCTAGCTTCTCTTCTCACTGCAACAAGACAAGAACACAGTACATATTTAGAGGCATTTTTGTTTGTTTTTCTTTTTAAACAGACGGAGTGGGGAAATGGAAGTGGGAGAGGATAAGGCTTCCCCAGTCCCAAACCATCTAGCCCACTTCAGCCTTAAACCAACCAAGTCACTCAATCCTAAAATTCTGTTCTTTAAAAATGACAGCTAACCCTCCCCACCCCACCCCTTAGTCATCCCCTATTCAAATAAAATGAAATCAGGAAAACACTATACACTGTTGAAGACACAGAACAGGGCAAACATTTGAAAAAGAAACAATATTGTTGAAAAGCCTGGCACTATATGCCTGCATGACCAGTCTCACTGAGCGTGCTCAGGGGTGAAGTTTTAGCACCATTTTTTTGCTTTTTTTAAACCTTTTAGAAATTAAATTCTAACATAGAACACTTGAACAGTAATGAGTGTAGCCCTATGTATCATACTGTTTGACAGCTGAAAGGTGAATGGTATGTCCAGAGCTGACCCCACCCTCCCCCATCACTACACGGCACCTGGGAGAGTAATTACAAACCACTCGAGTTTGTAACAAGACCGATTTATTCTCAGCAGCAGGAAATCATGAAACAATCCCTTAATCTTCAATTGCTTTTCAACAACATCACAAGGGAAAAGTGGCAATTTATAAGAATGACCCAGTACAGGAGGAAAGCTGGGTCGATATTGCACCGTTATCCAGAATAGGACCCCCTCCTTTCCCTCACGTCTCTCTCCTCCAGTAGGAGGACGTTACACCAACATGAAGCAAAACTGCACAATTCTGTTTGCTTCTCTAGGACCAGAAGGAGCAGCAGCATGCAGTTCTGAGCTTTCTACCAGCCCTATTTCCCTGCCATGCCAGGAGAGAATTTCAGGCTTGAAACACCAGCCAATTTTAAAAGCCATCATTACCACACACAAACGAACTTTCAAGATATATGCAACCAAATAGCCATGTCTCTGCTATGCACTTGTATTTTCTTCCTGATCATTGTTGACCCTCCAGAAACTTGGAAAACAAAACAGAAACAAAAAAACAAAACAAATTTTGAAGTCTAGTGACCTCATTGGGAGTCATAATTTAGAGTTTATGACATCCCTCAATGACACTGCAGAATAAACAACTGGGTAAGTTACCTTCCTCTTAGATGAGAATATTTCTTGTAATCATCAATGATGGGAGAAGAAATACAGAATGCACATGAGTTTCACACAGTTTGGGTAACACAGGTTTCCCCACTCATTGCCTTGATGTGGTAATGACTAAACTGTGTAAGATAATAACTTACCAGTGAAACTACATAGCTGTATTCCATAGGCCTGCTATAAACTGGAATACTCACAGTTCTCAAGATCGATAGTCACACCAGAGAAAGTGGCTGTCCTATCAAAAGGAAGGTCCCCGAGACTGTTAGCTTAAGTTAAACAAATTTCAGTCACTAGTCTCACTTGTATGACTACAGTCAATGCCCTGCAAATCCCTCCCCATCCCTAATCCAACCAGGCTCCGTTACAAATGTTTGGACACAAAACTTGGTCGTAACAGAGAAGACTGTACAGGGACACTCAAGTACCTTGTCCTTCGCATACACAGTATGTGCCATGTTGCTCTCTTACAGGCATAACAGCATTCTATTTCATAGCAGGCTACATTACAAAGCACTGTCTAAAAACCCAGAAAACTGTAAACCAAGAGGATTTCTAGAGAATCCAACCTACAGTAGAATCTGATAATTAAAGCCTTCTAGGGTTTATTTAAATAATGGATTCATCTGCAATACCATCCAAAGGTTTTTCACATCTTTAAGTGTTTTCTGTCCATGAGGATGGGGTGCTATCCAGATGTTCAACCCTCCCCAATATCATAATGTCCGCCTGTGATGCGTGGGGACTGCAATCAGCTCTCGGTACACAACAGATACCAGAGGTTAAAAAAAATTAAAAAGAACCTAAAAAATGTTTTGTTGGACTCCGTTGCCCAGGCTGCCAGGGGAATGCTCCTACTTGATCTGGGGGGCTTCCATAACGAACAACTCAAGTTTCCGGAGTGTCAGTAACACACAAGAACAGATCAGTCCGAAGTGGCACTTTCACTCCTAGAGGTCTTCTGCACCTCACGACAGTTCATAGGCATGGAGCCCCAATCCAACTGAACCCCCGTTCGGAGGGAAGGCTGAGATAAGGCTTGGGCCCCTGAAGTTCTGTCATGCTCTCATCCTCCCCCCAGGTCAGCTGGAAGGCAGACTTGGCAACGGAAGCTAGCATCATAAAATGGTGCAGTAATAGAAGTAACTGGACCAGGAAGAGGAGGCATCTGCCCCAATGATGTCGTAGCCGTTGGCAGCAACTGGGGAGTGGGACTGGTCATGCAGCCGTGTGTCAGGAGTAATGATTGTAGAGGGGGGGGGCATGAAGAGTGCCATTCTGGAAACAATGCTGACGGGAAGCCATGTATTCTGCATAACTGATTGTCACCTTCTCACTTCGGTACCTATGGGAACAGCATAAGAAAAAAAATAACGTAAACAGACTATGCAATATGAAGGGACTAGACATAAAAACATTCATCCCAGATCTTTTAGCTAACAGCCAATAACGACCAAGAGGAACCCACTAACTTCAAAAACTACTTTGTCTGATACTGCCTCATGCAGTACTCTGAATAACCCATCTAAGCTTGAATTAGCTTCAATGTCCCAAAAGTTGACAAGGCAATCATAATTAAGGGGACTCCTGCAGTAGCACACAGGAAACAAATGATCAATTTGTATTCTTTTTATCCACTTGCTGCGGAAAAAAAAAGGGCATGAGAAGTTTGCTGGAAGAAGACTCTGTTTCAGAGACTAAATAACCAGTATTTCAGTATTATTTACTTCTGTGGTTATCTTCACATTTGAAAGGCTAGTGAAAGAAAATGATGGAGAGTTGGGTGAAGGGAGGTTTATTATAGCATGTATGTGACTTAGTCCACGTTGTACAATCAGAATTCACAAAACGTGAAGTGCCTTCTGAGAGACCAGAGATTTCCAGGTGCTTCTAAAGCATGCTACACAACAGATAACTTCAAAGTGGTTGTGAATTGCACTAAGTCCATGTTACACCAGATTTTAATGAAAACCTTCATCCTGACCTCTCCTGTTAAAAAAATCCTCTGCATACCCACCTCATTTCTCCAGAGGTAAGGAATGACCTGATAAATTAGTGTTTCTATACAAAACCAGAATGTCCCGTTTTTTACTAACATAAAGGGAGCTGAAACCAATAGGACAGCTGGGGGTATAGAAAAGCAAGCAAATTCTGAAAACCAGCCAAATTTGAGCGTGGTTTGGTTTTAAGACAGCTGTCACCTCTGAATAGCTACACCATCCACAGATGAGCACACTGAGAAAAGGAAGTCCATTGTAAAGATACAGAAAAATCAACCTTTTTAACTTTCAAAGGTTCTGCTTCTTTTGATCTGTCATGTGGATGATAATATTAAAACCAGTGGCAATTCTCTTAGAAAATGCTAACTTTGATCCTGCATGGACTGGACACATTGCACTTCATTCCATATACATAATACGCCTAGCATGTGGCATTTGTGATTTTGTCTCTCAGACTACATCTCTCATCTGAAAGAGGCATGAAGACTCACATCAAGTACAAATACTTTAAATTACCCACAAAACACTATGAAGTAAAATTTAAAGACGACAAATATATTGACTTACCTGGTAAGTTTAATCGTTTTCCTAAAATCATTGGTAATTGGAGCCTTAAAGCCACCTTTCCTGAGTAAGGAGTCTATGGTCTGGATCTGATCCCAGTCTATTGAAAAATAGAAACAAAGGAAATTTTTCAATATAAAAATATGTTTCAAAAAGGTAAGAGATGCATTAAAAGGCCTCTAGAAAAGCAAACAACTAAACAGGAAACTAAGCTTTAGTGTTGAACTGGACATACATGGTCTTATGCACGCACACTATCTGCACATGCCAACCCCTTTTAACTCATATTGGAACTGCAACGGTTTATAAAACAGTAATTCCATTTTCCATATGACCTCTCTTCTTACAAAGGTCTGTGCCTTGCTTCTGTTGCAGGGACCCCAAACTGTTTTATCACGTGCCACTCAAGTTTAGCTCTCTAAGCCTTAAAATAAGATAATACTTAGCTCTTTACATAGACAAATTGGGATCAACCTGATGCTCTAGTGATAGCACAGTGCACTGCTATGTGAGAGATCAGAGTTAAAATTCCTACCTTCGTCTTTTGCCCCAGAGCCAGGAGGATGCGACCACTCCACTCTGCTAGGTGGAGGAAAGGAGGCAATATTTTGAGCAGTTACCATGGTGACCGCTACTATATTTGAGTGGGAAGTGTGCTCCAGAGGGGCCCTGTTTCCTGCCCTCATCTGGAGGATGCTACTTTAGCAAGAATGAGGAAAGGGACTCTCCTGTTGGTGCTGTGCAGCCTGCAGTTATCCTAGTTGGTGGGAGAAACATAGAAGAGGAAAGATGCAATGCTGAATGAAGCTGGAAGATCCATACTTTGAGATCCTCTATCTCTTAAGCCCTAAAACATTTTTACACTAAGATACAGCTGTGCACAGATGTGGGATGAGAGAAAGGCCAGATGAAAACCCAGCAGCAGCTGTGTCAGGTGTCAGTTATCCAGATTAAGCCTGGTAGCTCCATGGCACTACTATGAGGATAGCATTGCAATCCAAACCCAAAATCCATAGATTTATGTTACCCAATTCTGTGACACAATGTGTTGACATGTTTGGCTGCCATCTCAAACCCACCTTGTTCCTTAGCAACCTCAGGTAAATACGTGGCTGTGCGTTTGACACCTTTCTCATTGATGAACTCTATTCTGATCCCATGGATCCCAACCTATAGATGGAAATGAATAGCCAAATAAGAGGTGTTTGCTAGCGTTGAGTCCATGATCGAGTTGTCATTCCCACAACACTGTATCTCTCTCTCTCTGGCCAGTTTGGCTTTTGCCTGGATAAGGACAGTCTCTTCCCCACTCTCTGTCCTTGCCAGGCAGGTCTCTTAGCAGCGTAAAGGACCTCTGCCCCCTTTCCCAGACAAGCCTAACCAGTCTCCCTGCTACTTCTCCTGAAGTAAGTCTTGTCAGCAGTCTGACAACTTTTCATCTCTTATGTTGGGCAAGAAAGACAAGATCTCTACACAAGAGTCATGCCTAAAATAGCCCAACCACAAAGTCTATTTAATCTTTCTTGAACTAAATGCATTTCCATGTACAAGATCCTAAAAATGATTAATACCTTTGGTCTTAACTACTTTTTGTTCTCAGTTTCTATTCACAGCGTCAAAATACTTCCCAGGTTTTTACACATGTATTTACACCCATCTCCTATTGGGCCAAATCCATAAAACACTCTCAGGTCTCTTTTATTCCCATTCAGATCCCCTCCCAGGCAAAAGCATACTGCTAGCCCACCCTCTTCCTCCCTTCTGGTTTTCCAGCCCCATTTCTTCTATTCCCAGTTTCAATGCCCGTACACCCCTGTAACGAAGGAGACACATCACCATGTACTAACCCGAACCCAAATGGAACGAGAATGATGCAGAGTTCCAAATGCACCTGTTCTCACCTCCCAGTCCAGGTAGTCACTGGCATCCTCAAAGTTAGTGAGGAGGGAGACAGAGCAGAAGAGTTTGGGCAGCTCCTCGCGGGTCAGGGGGGGAAATCGGCTGTCCTTAAGTGCACTAAAGGAAAGAGAACATATATTGCCTAATACAAGCACCAAATTAAAGTGTCAGATGCTCAATTATTCCCTTTTTGATTATGCCTCCGTGAAACATGTTCCTCTCTTCTACTGCAGAGAAAGTGATTTGCATCTCTTCCTATCTAATGAACTGTAATATGTAAACACTAGTGCAAGCTTCCTGATGCTGTCCTCCACTTACTGCAGTTGAAGAGAAATTATGTGCTACGTAAGATGTCAAAACTGTTAGTATGCAAGACAGATTTGACATTAGCCTTAAAACATCAACCAAAATTCACCTGTTGCAAAGATGTTGCACTTAATTCTGACATATTACTTCACCCTATCATACAATTCTCAGGTTTATTTTCTTGTGAAGCATACTAAATTGAACTATGTTGACCCAACGTCTTAACCTTGAATCCTTATAGATCTTCAGCAAATTAAACTAATTTCAGATTTATTTCATTTTCAACATAATTACCTGGTTAATGTGTATTCCCTGAGTCCTGAGTGAAGATTCATGGCTGAAAAGGTCCCGATGCAGCCACGAAGCCGCTTGTCTCGCCCCGTCTTCCACGTCACAAAGAGTGGACTGAAAAGCCAAAAAAGAGAAATACTCCAGCCTCTAGAGATATTTGGTTGCTAAGGGGAGACCAACAAGGTGTAAAAGAGCATGTATGCGTGCACTTGCTTTCTCTCCCTCCAATAAACTCCAATAGGCATGTTTTCTCACCTGCTATCTAGCAATAATAAAACCCCCCCCACACACACACCCAAACGCAAAAAACAGCATCTCCCCCCACCTTTTCAGCATCCTCCTTTCTCTCCACCAACACCTTCCTGGCCAGCCTCTGCACTGTCTTCTAATGAGTGATATGGTTATTTGACCCCACTGATCACCTCTGTGAGTAACAGCCTCACTTAGTAGCATCCACTAGTTTACGTGACAACCCATATCAAAATTAATATAGGTATTAATATTTTTTTATTTATATTAAAATATTTTTTTAAAAAGGGATAAAAAGCAAGCCTAGGTTTTTTTTCACTGTTCTTTCCATGAGGATCTGACTTCTGGGACCATCCCTAGTCATCAAACAGTTTATGTTCACATCTTTTGCTTACCTTACATTTGATTTATATTTACACAGATTCTCTCCGTTGAACACATATCTAAATCACTATATTGTTCCTACTCAAACATCACACAGATTTCCACTTTCCTGTCTACTATAATGAATTTACAGGCATAACAGTAGATTCTCAAATTCAGCAGGCTCATTTCAACCTGTTAAACTAGAAGCCATGATTAAGCCCCCAAAAGCAAGAAGCCTAGAACAACAGTATTCAGAAGAGCTCTATGAAGAGGTAAACAGGTAAAGACAATGGTGAATATTAAATGCAAAAAGTTCACTTCTACAGAAGTGAGTGAAGTTGCAAACAGCTGTAGAGAGAAACAGTAAAGAAAGGACAATGGTGGCTGCAGCCATACAAGAATGTCCAAACATCTGGAAAATTTTGCAAGGCAACTGATGATGCTGATCTAATTATAAAAACAGGATGACTGATATTACTTTTTCAGATTACATAGTACTGAATACAAGATATGGTCACTTTGAACCCAAGCATAAATGAGAAAGTTAGTCATTAGTGATTCCACACATCAGTCTATAGATTTCTATTGAACTTTAAAAGATAAGTAATATGATAGAAAACATGCAGTGTTAAGAAAATAATTTTCTGAAATTAAACAAACATTGGCAGGAGTTCTAAAACATGAAAACAGAATAACTGATTCTACATCAGAGCACAGACACTTTCCTCAAACTCTTGAAACTCTTGTAAGCAATATATTTTTGCAGCAAACATTACAAAAAATATGAAGGGATTCTGTTCGGACAACAAAACCAGCATGGCGTGTGGATGATTTCTCAAATACAGGCAACAGAGCTTCTTATGTCTAAGTAGTTAGAACATAATTTAAACTGTAGTGGTAAAGCAATGCCCAGTGATGTTCCTCAGAGCAACAATGGAATTAAAAAACTCTGTCACAGCATAAATCCATTGTTCAGGATCTAGTTACCAGCTGTGACTGACGGCAGAAGTACTACCCAAAATAGCAAATAGCCTTTAAGTGATAATTGTGAAGTACTTTGCCCACAGAGGAAGTGGAAACATTCTTCCACAACCATCAGCCACCTTCTGGTTGCTTGACCAAGACAGAGGATTTACTGTTCTAGTTTTCCAACACCACTTCAAGGCACTTGCAGAATATCATTCCTCTACACTTTCATCTAGCTACCATATGTTGAAGCAGAAAACAGAAACAGAGTGTAAGAAAATACATTAGAAAGCTTACCAAAAAAAAGATACTAAACTTACAAAGGAGATTTCTGAGAAACATTACTGTCAAAAGCTCAGTGGAAATTTAGCTTAATCTAATTAAAGTTTTGAAACCATTAATTAGCCCATGTGACACTCACCCCAAACAGAAAAGGGAAGGGAGAAAATGAAAAAACATCACTGACAATACAAATTTAAGTAAGTTCCTTCTCTTCTTGGATTCAAATTACAGGTTCACATTTCCAATGCACCTCTTTCCCCTTCCAAAAAACACTCCCCCTCAAAAAAAAAAAAAAAGAAAAAAAAAGATGATGTTTCCACTGAGCTGTGACACAGCTTTCTGCGTCTATAATAGAAGAGATATTACCAGAAAGGGCAGGATAATTACATTCAGGAGGCTGTCATATTTTAAAAGATCTTAAAGCACATTTTTAACAATTTTTCACCGTGGTCATAACAACTGAGGCATAAAAAAAAGATTATGATTTTGTACAAGTATATAAAATTTCACTATTATAAAGTTTTTCACTGTAGAAAAAAATGTTGTTTCTATACCTGAAGAATAAATGCGCTTTGCAAAATGCAGGTGCAGCTGACAATAAGCCAATTGTTCCATAGCCCCTCCCTGAAAAGTGTATTTCCCGGATGTACCGAGAAAAGTCATGACAATCTTTCGCCCATGTTCACCCAAGAGCTCTTACCAGTACTTTGCAGTCATATCCTGCGCAGATTATGGCAACCATTTCTCCCCCAGCCACAACATCCTATTTAGGTGTGTTTGATGAGAGTTGGCTGGGCTGAGGGGAGGGGAATTTCAGCAACTAAAAAATAGATTCTCCAACTGCAACTGCAAAGGGAATTTTAAAGTAGCAAAATACAGTTTGTTCAAATCAGAATTTAGCTTGTACTAGGAAAAAACCTGTTACAGTACAGATTTTATGATGCAAGTATCTTATTATTTGTCTTGCATACTAGAAACTTGCATGGTGTGGTTTTAGTACCAGTGTGTAATACCTACTATTAAAAAAAATGAAAGACTTAAGTACAAAAGTGGAAGAAGTAACCACAGTTAACTATTGGCATGCTATACAGGTTGAAAATTGTCATTTTTCAGTAACCTGAACAGCAAAGGGGATATTTTCTTCATTTACCAAGTTAATTCAGACATAACTACAAGTCTTGCAATGCCACCTTCTCTACATTGATTTGTGAACTTCGCTGCTAACATATATGTAAGGTTCGCTTACTCCGTAGGTATCTACCACCTCCATAATTCCCACCAAGATTGTTGTCCATGTGCATATCCTCTCAAGCTGGTAATTGGAATTCACGGTAGTTTTCAAGTCATAACCCTGTAACTTTTCTGTTATTACCCTGTCTGTGCAGAATCCTGACCTTCACGACCACTTCTATCTTTACTTTGGGGTTCAGCACCAATTTAAAAGATCTGTTTTCTGAGAAATAGGTCCGGACAAACCTGTGCATCTTTCTGTTTCTTCCACCAACAGTCTCTTTTCTGTCTGTCCAGAGAGACTTCTGGTATATACCTTTGTTTTGTTTGATGATCTCTTACATCGACATTAATTATGTTACAAAGGACAACAATGCAAATTATTTATGTATTTTCACTTTGCTTACTCTTACATTTGATAACATTTGGCTTGAAGCTCACTACATTACTGTCTCAAGTGTGACAGATCATCCCTGTGTGCTGCTCTACAAGAGAGCAAACCCCATGCTTTTCCCTGGGGTACATACAACTATTTGCTAAAAGCAACAGCATAAATGCTGAAACACAAGAAAATTCAGGTAGGCATTTGTCTGGAGGGGAAGAGAAGAGAAGAACTGGTTTTGCTTTGGAGTGCTGATCTAAAAGACTTTTAAATTATCAGCAACAGAAATGCCCAGTGAATGATTTTTTACTTTTCAAATTTGGGCATAAAATTCAAACAGCTGAGATTCCTGAAAGAACACCCTTTTTGAAACTAGTCAACAGAAACAGCAACAAAATCCAGCTAGAAACCTCCTTGAACACCAAAATAATGAATCTGTATAAAATTATCTCTCTTATTGACTTAAGAACAGAACAACAACAAAAAAAACCCCTTTGCATTTGTCAAGTGCCAAAATAATAAGCAGACTAATGTATCATTTTCTAAAAGGTGTCTACTTAGCTTAGGTATGAAAAACAGCAACAGAAATATTTCAGTTTGGGGAGTCCCTGGAACTATTCTATGTTCTAGTCCAGAGTATTTCTCCATTCAGTTGTATTTATAGTATTAAACAGCTTAGTCTGCGGTAACATTCAGAACATGTATCCATAATCCTGCTCAGATAATAACTGCATGGATGCACAACCTACATCTACGCTGACAGCCAATAAGGTGGGGAGACATTCAATACACGGAAAAAGTCCTTGACCTGTTTAAGCCATTGTTCCTTTACATCAATTTAAAATTCATTAACTTAAATTAAGGATGTCAACAACTTTTTATTTTATCTACTGTTCTGGAGGTGGCCCCTGGAGGAGTGTCAGAAGGCGTATCTGTCATTGATCTTTCCCATATAATTCTTCCACCAAACATTTTAACAACATTAACATTTCCACACCTACGCATTCAACCTTCAGATAAACATTAGCTAAACCTCACTAAAGCGAAATACCTTCATAAATCCTTCTCCTCACTTCTTCTCATACACACCTCCTTTCTTCTTAACCTTGGTCTCGTCCTTGAAAGTTAACTCTCTTTCTCCCCATATTGCCCAGTTAGCACTATCTCCGTAACACTGTTTTTTAGTTCCACAACTGGCAAATTTTTGGTTCCCCTCCCTGCTAAACCCATTAACTCGGACAACTGAACACCCTTGTGAGTGTCCCTGTCCAATTCTCACCAGCTCAGCACTTGTTTCAGGATGAGCTGGGAACTTGTGAACGTCTTGCTTTATTCCCTTCCACTTGCTTCACAGAAGGAAGTCTCTCCCCTTCTCTCTTCACCAAGTTAGTGCCTGACATTAGAAGCAGGATCCTCTTCAAATTAATGACGTTATTTTATTGTTTTCTGAAAACTCTAATTTCCATTTCACTCATTCTTTTAGTACAATTTTTTGGGAGGCACAGGGCAGTTAGTTTTTTGCAGAGGCATCTATTTACAAAGAAGGGAGCAAACGTTAACAGAACATTATCATGAAGTGGGTTTGCATTCCTCAATAAAGTATGCAACGCCTCATGCAACACATCAGACTGTGAGCTGAAGAAGCACCACACTTCCTTGTATTTTGCCTAGCTCTCTTTCTGTAGAGCTAAGCATGTTCTCCCTTGAAGGCCACTCTTCAAAGCTCCACTCATCTCCACCAACAAACATAACAATATTTTTACGCTTTGGTGCGCTTACAGCGCATGATTTTTTTGTTTCTGGTAGACAAAGCAAACAGCAGAACGCCCCCCTTCCTCCCTGCATACCAGTTTTCCCATTTTCCAGAGGAAACCCTTCATCCCTCCCCAAACAAACCACAGCTCTGGATGCTGGTTTCTCAGCTTTCCTCCCACATGTGGGTTTACTCACTAGGGGTCATTGGTAAATCGAGGAAGTCGTGGCTGAGGGAAACCATAGAGATGACAGTAGAGTACATCAAAGCAGTAGCAGCACATCTCCGCTGTCACCACCAGGTTCTTGGTGCTGTTGGCAGTTCCATTGGGCCGAGTAAGTGGGCTCAGAGCTCCTGAAGTGGGATTCATTCGAGTAATTGGGGAATTTCCTGGGCCCAAAGTCAAGTCAGATACGTTCTCCCTTCCATTATTCCCGTCTGTATGCTGGTGGTTCTGAAGAGGACCTGAACTGGAGCCTGGTACAGTTGTGGCCTGATTCCCATGACTGTGCGTTCCACTCCCAGACAATTTGGGTTTCTTTACCCCACAACAGCCAGCTGCCAGCTTGGGCTCAAGTGGAGGAACACAGCGTCTTTTTCCCATCCTGCTTCAAAACTCGCTGCCTGGAACACTGCAGAACCCTGGCAAGGAGGGGGCGGGGGGGAAAAAAAAAGCAATACACAAAACAGTTACAGGTGAAAAACCAACAGCTGCTTCCTTGCTTCTGCTAAGACATCAGAGAGGTTTGCTTTTGCAACAAAAAGAGGAAGAAAACCCGCGCAACTAAGTACAGAACTAAAACAAGTTCAGGAAGCAGAATGGGTGTTTTTACACATAAATTGAAAGAGTGTGTACACAACATGCATGAAATCACACTTTTAAAGTTATTGGTGAGGTGTACTGAACAGTGTAATAGGCAGCTCATCACAAAAAAACTGACAACCAGCCTTCCCATAAAGGGAATGAAACCGTGGAAGAACAGAAGAAAAAAGACAAGACGACTCTGGAGTACAGATACACCCCATCCACTGCTTTTCCGGATCACCCGTTCCCCCTCAGTGAATGCCTGCACCAATGGCAAACAAGCTATTGAAAAGCCACAAGTGCACTTCCCTTCCCCATTCTCAACAGAAGAGTGACAACAACTCCAAATGACACCTTCAGAGGTGGACTCCCAGGGGTGCTGGCCTTGATTTAGCACTAGCCTAAGCAAGACACAAAGAGAAGTTACAAGCATCGAACCACCATTTTCTAAACAACAGACTGTTTTCCAGACCCCAAGAACTAGAATCTGCATTTACTTTCTAGGATTAAGTAAATCAATAGTGCTCACAAGTAAACACGTACGGTACAGTCAGGATATGCAGGAGAAGAAGAGCTGAAGACTGAGCACAGTCTGAAGAGAGGGAAGCAGTAATGGCAGGAAACAGACACGGTATAAAAAACCCCAGAACTGTGTTTTGCTTGCAAAGAAGAGAACGCTAGCTCTTGCAGCAGAAGAAGGGGTGGAACAAATACAGGGAGGAAAGCCTGTGCAGACAAAAATGAACGAAGATGATAAGGACCACACGTCAACAGTAGGAACTTAAATAAGCATAATACCATCATCACCATGAGATGTAAACACACAAAAGGAGGGAAAAACAGTTCCCATCTGTCAAATGGGGCTGAAAGCACAGACACGTAAGTCTCGGAGAACACCACGGAGAACTGGAAGTCACGCTCAGCTCTTGTGAGTACCAGCTACTTCTTTAACTACCAGAGCATCCCTCCAACTCTTCCAAGTATTTAACTGATGGCTGAGCTGACAGCACATACACAGAACAGGGGGGTGTGATATGCACAGAAATTCATGGTGTGACAACTCCCTCCCTTCTCTGCACATGCAAACAATGTAAACTTTGTCTGTGAAGCTTCATCAGCCATCGTAACTGAACCAGAACTGGTATGAGACATGTTGAGAGACGTGCCTCTCAACACAAAACATGTAGACGTGCAGTGCTTACTCTGCTTAAAAATCCTCACCTCAAGGTTTTAGAAAGATAATCTGCATAAGGAACAATTTACAAGACCTAATGAAAATTATCCTTGTTCCTTTGATCTCTACCTTCTTAACAAGTAAAAAAAGGAAAACGGAAAGTGTAACTTTGACAAAGTAAATGTAATTTTCTTCAGTGCCTATTGAAAGTTATGCTACTACGGCTCACTGAAGCTGCTGGGACAGATGAGCCTTTTCAAGTTATTGCTGAAGGCTAACCGCCTTCAGCGGGGAGGGAAGAATTTATTTGTTTAAAACCGTAACTCTTCATTTCAAATCAAAGACGTGGCAGGGGACAGAAAAGAGGTCTTCTCCATTTATCATCCTACCAGCCTCCGCAGCGGGCGGAAGGGGCCTAAGGAAGGCGGCCACACTGATCACCGGTCGGCTCCAGCCAAGGGCCCCGTTTCCCCGCCGCGGAAGGCCTGGAGGCCCTCCGCCGGCCACTCGTCTCTGAGCTCCTCCTGCCCAGGGAAGCAACTTCTGCACGGAACGACGCGGTTCAGCAGCAAATACAAACCCGAAGAGATGCTGACTCTGCAAAGGGCCTCAGCCCGCTACTTTGTGCCTCGACCCGGCGGAGACCCGGCACAACGCCGCGGAGCCGGCGCTCGCCAGGAGCGCCCCGCTGCTCTGCCCCGCGGGCGGGAGGTGCCACCCGCGCTCACAAACCGCCGGCCGGCTCCCCGC
>NW_008795907.1:3227638-3251168 GCF_000699145.1 Aptenodytes forsteri | reverse complement strand
GGGGAGCCGCGGGCTCCCCGGCCGGCTCCGGCCCTTTCTGACAGCCTCGGCCTGTCCCAGCCCCGCCCAGCGCGGGTGGGAGCTTCCCGGTGAGGGGACGGGCGCGAGGGAGGCCCGGAGTCCCGTTCCGCCGAGGGTTTCACGGGGGCGTTCGTACCGACACGGCTCCTCCCGCGGGCTACTTCATCCGGCCTGGCAGGACGAATCGGGAACAAGGGCAAACCCAAACTAATTTTCAGTCGCTGTTGGCACTGGGGTTTTTGCTTGCAAGACGGTGATAAAATTAGCCCTGGCCGCCGAGCAGATTTTATTTACAGCGAGACGTGAAACACTGTTCCGGCGGTAGCACGAAGATGCCGAGTGTCACAACTGCACCAGGACAAAACCTACTTTTTTAATATTTCTAACTGCTTCCCCTCCCCAGTGGGGCACCTAAACCCTTCCCTCGACCCATTCTACTCAACCCTATCAAAAATACCACGGAGAAGTAGTTACTCCATCGATGGCTTTAGGACATATTGTAAAAACAGAGGCTCAATGTACACTCTCAGAGGAGAGACTTCTCTCACAGCTGGTTGTTTCAAGTAGTTAAGTCTCTGGGATGAGGATTACTGTAAAAGCCAAGGTGTTCTGGCTGTATGAGGTGTTCTCCACGTACAGCAAGTTGTGTGATAGAGGAACCCTGCAGCAAACCCCAACGCTACTTTCTCATTTCCTTCTAAGAGCACAGGCAAAACACTTAAAGCTGAAGAACAGATTTTGCAGATCCCAGTATAAGCACATGCACGTTCAACCTCAAGAGACAAGTAATCTTAAAGAGCTAATGCCAGTTTGTAAAACGGAATTTCTGTACGCCGTTCCTGATCTAAGCATAAAGAATAAATAAGAGGCAAAAACACATTGGTTGGAGAAATCCAGCTGAACGTCTGTGGATCTTACTTCCTCCTACAGAATCTAAATGGTTTCCGCAGCACTAGGACAACACTGAAATTATTACCATTCTAAGGTTATGGAATAGCACGATCCTTTTAGTCTAGATGATAGCTTTGAATACCAGCTCGTGAAAACTAAGGTTACTACAGGAGTCTTTTCAAAGAATCAGATGAGAATAGCCTAGAAGAAAGGATTAAGAGCAAGTTTTCAACTTCTGCAGTCCTTAAAAGAATCCTTCCCCCCCGCCCAAATACCTCAGCCTTTGCTGGTAATGCCTTGGATTTAATCCAAAAGCCCTTTGCCAATGATGCAAAACAGTTCTCAAGCCTACAAGAGGCAACTTTAGAATCGTGATTGCAGAGTCTTTACGAACCCGGGAGCGTTGGTGGTGTCAGTGTGTTATTACCATGACAATGTCAAACAAATACTTGACCACGCATGTTCTGTTCCTGAAGCACAAGAAATACAAGGTGATAAGCAGCAGTTTATTTGATTCCCACCTTTTCACATCTTACCTCCCGCATTTTAATTTGTGCTGTGCCAGTCTCTTGCCTTTCTTGTAAAACTGTAGGGATATTTTGATGGTTTCTTTCTTCTAGCCAAGGAAATTAGCAAACAATTATCGTAATTTTCCTATTACCAAAGTTACAATATCATACCAGAATTGTATCTTACAATGCAAGTGTTATTTTAAAAAGTAAAATGAAGCTAATATGAAAATGAGACTGTGTTAAAAACACAGGAACAGTGTGAATATGGACATTCTACTTACTCCACTCATTAAAAAAAAAATCAGAAATAAGGAATTAAATACCATTTTTTCTAATCTAAATTCTTAAAAGAACTCAGTTCTGAATAAAGTCAAGACAACAGCTCTATAACTGAACGAGGAAAAAAAAAAGTGTTCTTAAAACAGAATTAGTTCATGAAACTGAAGCCTCCTGCTGAGGAGACTAAAAACAAACTGATTTGGCAACCTTTCTGAAAAATTAAGGTTAAATGCAGAAGTGCATGGGGGCAATCCATATTGCACCTTTAGGAGCTGAAAGGTGAATTAAATTATCCTTCCCTCTGCAGCACAAGAGGCTGAGTGCTTTCCAACATTCTGTTTCTTCTCCCCAAAAGGCTTCTTTCAAGGTTTTAACTTGGTTTTGAGTTTACAGGTTGAATAGTTTCACTAGTATAAAGGTATACAAACTACTCACATACAAAAACCTCCAAGTCCTTTATTAATGTTTTCAGGATGTATGTGGTACATACAATTAACATTACACCAGCTACAGGAAGTCCTCTGTTGCAAGAGGTACTTCAAAACAAGTATCCCAGAGCACCAACAGACACACACGCACACACAGAGACACTACACAATCACTTTGAAATGATTTCCCCCCACACTTTTCCTTTTTTTTAACTTGACAGCTAGGACTTCTGAGCCATTGGAGATTCTGAATGCGGCAGATCTCCTAGTGCAGTGGCACTGGTTTAAGAAGGCTACTTCAGACACTGGAAGGTCAGAAGAACAAAAACTGAATGGGGTAACTGAAAGCGGTGTCACTTTCAATGCTTTGAAGCAGGGCTGCTGTCTGGGTCGATACCTGTATGTCAGCTTCCTGGTGTCCCCTGCAGAATCTTCTCCTGCATTACAGGTGTATATGCACCTTGTGTACATTTACCCCTAAGCTGCAGAACAGAGGGAGAGCACTGTCCACCACACATTGCACCACTAGTTCCAATTAGTAGGCACTGACACATCAGGAGGGTTAAACAAATGGGACTGGAAAGACTTTAAAAAGGGATGAGCCTGAGAGAAATCTTTGTTCATTATGACAGATCAGTGACAATCCCTTCAGGTCACCAGGCTTCACATGTCCATCTGTTGCCATCTGTTCCCTAAACTCATCTTTTTTATTCAGATGCTCTGCTTAAAAATAAACCCAAACTACAAAAAGGTTCAACTCATTCTGTACACGCTCTCCATTTCCAGAGTCATTATTCTGGCTTTACACCTTCTCCTTTCGCTTTAATTTGGATACTTTCTTGACAGTTCCATTCTTGTTTAGAAGCTTCAAAACACGATCCTTGTGATCCAAGACCTTTAGCATAGAGTCTCGAGCCTCATTGATTTGATCCATCACAAGTTTACACCTCTGCATATTCCCCTGAAATGAAACACTGTCATCATTAACAGCAGACCGTCTAGTCTAAGCAACCACTGTACCTTTTTGTAATACCACTTGTAACTGATGACACTGGAAACACAGGAAGTGTACCTATGTGATTTTTTTTTAAGCCAGCTTTAGCTCTTACTAACTGCAGCAGGATATTTTGTAATTAAGGGTAAAGCAGCTTTGCTGGGTTGAGAGGCCACAGGAACCTACCTGTATCAGTTCATTGATTCGATGCAAGTCATCATCGGTCGCTGCCTTTTTCTTAGGAATGAGTCCCTCCTGCAGGGCAGTCAGTCTCTCATACACATCGTGCTCCAGGTTTGTCTAAAAGACATTAGCACTTCATGAGAAGGTTCACCACTAGGCCAGAAAAACATTTGCCCACATTAAGAAAGCTACACAGAGAAGATGATAATCTGTTCCCCTCTCAGCTGCTCATGTTAGTAATTCAGAAGATGGAGCCTCTGACGTAGAGTGTGGCACTATCATTCTTACTAACATCCTATTTACAGGATTGCTCCACTTCTGAACAAACATGGATCCTAACCAGAACTGTTTCCCCTATTTCTCACAATACTATTCCAGGAATGCAGAGGTTTTGGGGAGTTTGGTGCTAGAATGCAGAGCACCTACCTCACCCCCAACCTGAAACAGAAGCATCCAGGAATGTGGATCAGTGCTGCCTCCTCAGATCAGCCGCACCATCCCAAACAGACGCTTCTTCAGACCTGTGCATCAGCAGGAGGGAGTTGCCAATTTTGATCATCTGTACAAAATACATCAGCTCTTATGTCTGGATCAAAATCAACACTCTACGTTTCCAAGCCACTTATGCCACATTCCTGAGAAAGGGGAAAGCACGTCCCACTCCCTTTGGGCACTACACACCAGCTCCTTTATGGTATCCCAATGTCAGATGACCGTGTACTGAGTTTGTAAAAACATCCTCCTGTCTTACGCAACTCTGTGTTCCCCCATGTTGTAGGAAGCTGGCGAGCCCCCATTCACCTACCAGCTGTAGTAGCTGTGCCGCACAGAGATGGACCTTCCACCCTTGTGCACGACAGGATACACCCTTCTGATTGGCAATCTCCTGTAGCATAGCCTTCTTCTCTTCTGTCACCAGGAAATACAAAGATATGTTATTCAAATTTCAAGAGTTTGCCAGGCCTCTCTTCTCAAACAAAAACATTAACCCAACTCTGGCCCTCCATACATCTTAATAAATGAGAGTGAGCAACGTTTTGATTCGGGTAGGAAAATAGCTACCCATCTGCCATGTATCTGACTGCTGCTCTCACTTATTAACAGGTTATCTGTATTTCCAGAAAAATTATATCCTGGTTTTTTTCCCCCCATTTAAAAAAAAAAAAAAAAAAAAAAGAAAAAAAGAAAAAAGGTAGTGCTCAGCGTTTCAACACCCTGCATGAAGAAGGGTCCATCCGTTACCACCGAAATATGTATCAACTCCCTCCTTGATGTATTTACACAGAAGTGAAAACCCAATCTGCTTAAAAACTCTAAGATACTAGCTAAGAAGCCTAGAAAACAATATCTGATCTCTATTTTCCTCATATTAGGAAAAAAAAAAGTCTTCTTTAAAAGCTCATTTGTTAGTTGACCAGACCAGTTATGCTAGATCTAGAATGCTTTTGATTAAACTGGCAAGTTTGTAAGGTAGTAAGAAAATCAGAAAACTAAACTGTAGTATATCACTATAGCATGTCACTTCTTTAAGGATTACTTTCTTTAGTAAGTTTCTATCACTGAATGTAAATACATTTCTCAATAACCGTACAATTTTTTCTTTTACAAAATCATAGCGAATTCCATGTAGTGTCCTTCCCTTCTTTCCTCCTTTATCTTGAGAGCGGAAGAGGATTTAGGCAACATCCGGCTAATGAAAGTCATTAGCTCACTTGATCAACCCTCGTTTTCCAAATTGTATTCAAAACCTTTTTGTGGGATTGCTTATTAACACCAGCTAGCTAAGAATGCTCCTAAGACACCGTTACCAGGTACGCTGAAGCGGTTCCATCCTGGATGAATGAAACTGTCAAACTACAAGAAGCAGACTGACCTTTTACCCGCACATCACTGTATCGCTGAAAGTGGTGGTAAGCGGCTTTCCAAGGATTGCGATAATGCCGGAGCAATGTGATAGGCGGCCTTGGACGCACAGGGACGTATCTTACACCTTCTTCATCTAGAAGAGGATCCAGGGAGAACTGTATTATTATCATCATCAAGCTGGTGAAAGTAGGAGATCAGCATGACACAGTAACTCCAGCAGAAGATTGGTAAGTACTACCTCATACAAAGTGATGCTCTATATATCAAGAAAAGTTATTTCCCCTGAACGTAACTATGCAGAGAGTGCTGAGAAACTGATATTTGGATTCTGTATTATTTGTATTTTCAAAGTGGGAGAATGACAGAGCACCTCCTCTGAGAAACAAAAGGAAGCAAAAATACAGATGTTCAAATAGGGAAAAAGACATTGGAGATGACATTACCTATATACTCCTTTGGAGGAGACTTGCGCTTCTCTGCCTTCACCAACAAGCTTTTGGCAGTGGATTTCTCATCATCAGTGCTGTTTGTTTCCATCATGTCCCCTTCCTCTGTGGAGATGACATGCTGCTGCTTACGGGGCTTCTTCCTCGGGGAGGCACCAGGTGGCAAATCGCTTGGAGGCATTGAAAGGTTGTTGGCCAGCAACGCCAAAGACGGAGACACAGTACTTGTAGGCAAAGGAGGGACTGCTGAGAGGAAGGAAAGAGGAAGAAAACCCAAACCGTCAGTAGTGTAAAGGTAACACGTTAACATTGTTTGAACACTACCTCCCAACAGTAGTTGCTGTTTCAGTGCACTGTGAGGAGCATGGACTCCGTTGTACGTGCACTTCAGCTCCACGTGTGTAGAAGGCCAGATATTAAGCCAGCAGCAATTGCTAGGACAAGCCTATACCCTAAGATCTTTAGGGTCTCACGTACAAAAGCATACAGAATGAGAGCAGAGACAATTGTCCCTCAGTTCCTTCATATTCGAAGCTTATGTTAGTTGAATGCTACAAAAAGGAATCCACGCTAACATCTATCTTGTGTTACTGTAAAAAAAGAAAAAAAAAAGCTATCTTTGTATGTCTGCCAGCACAGATCATATTCAAGAGCAAGCAAGTCCCTCTCCTCTTTGTAATGTTAGTAGAGAGTCACATACAATCAAATCGGGGCTGCAGTACTCCTTGCAAGAGTCTGCTTGTACTGCCAAGTCAACAGCACCACGTCAGTAGGTTACTGCACCAATCGACACACTCTGAAGTTGGGCAGCACAGCAGCAGGTAGCTTGAGGGAACACTCCTTGACAGTCGGAGGGAAAAGCTCAGTTGGCCATGACTAAGGCTGCAACAAAAAGTTTCTGGGATGGGATCTCTTGACAATTGGGCATACCCACAATTGCCAGTAAGAGACAATAGAACCCTGAAGAGCCTAACGCTATCTGCCCGTGCTCCAGAGACATCTGTAGCAAGCAGCTTCTTCCATCAGAGAACAACATACAGCTTTAAGGAGAGGGATGAAACCAACAACTAAAACAGAACTCTGATACCACATAACCCATGAACATGGAATGCATTTGTATCATTTTGCCACTGTATAGCGCCTGACCTGAGATCCGTAAGGATCTGAATTTTACTGATCATACCATCTGATAGCAATTATGGCCAAGTTGCTATCATAAGTAAGGCAATATAATGAATATTTTTTAAAAGTTCTAGAGAAAAAATATCCATGAATCACAGGAGGGCCCTATGAAGTCCTACTCTGGTCACTAATCCTTTACATAAAAGAAAGGCCCTTGGACCTGAACAGTAGGATTTGTGAGAAAACTGAAATTAACTGTACTGATTCATAATATATTGGTACTGCTGCTGAGCGTGTGCATTTTAAGCAAGGAATTCACACAGACTCTTCGGAGTTGGATCATTTGAACATGAACAAAGCAGTTGCAGTAACAAGTGATTTCATGGGAGATTAGGGAGAAGGCAAAGAACTTTGAGTAATAAGGCGTATGGGAACCCTTTGACTGGTATTCTGTGCTACCATGAAAGAGATGCAATTTCATTTTCAGGATGGAGGTGTTGAAATCCTCCTAATTTCTACACTGTCTCAACAACAGAAGAACCTGATGATTAACAACCACCTACCAGATACTGGTCGCATTATGTCCATAGGCTCCACTTCCTCTTTGATTTTTATCTCTGGTACCACAGGACCCAGCACTGCTGACAGGGCACCGCTCATGGTTGATGGAGGAGCGGGTGCTGCCACAATTGTGGTAGAAGTTGGTGGAGCGGCCGGGACAGCTCCTGGAATGGTGGACAGAGCTGCTGCAGGCTGCGAAGTGGGACTGGCTGCTGCAATGATGGTTGGAATGGCAGAGGGGGGTTGCTGAGAGGTGGGGGGGACCGCAATGGTGGGCTGCTCGCCGCCTTGATTAGACACCGCCTCCATAGACACAGTGACTGGAGTGGCCATGGACACATGAATTTCAGGTTTTGGCTTAGCACTGTAACATAAAAAAAAGCAAAAACAAACTGAAGTTAACTGCATCTCAGTCATGACCACCTAGCACAAACTGAATGAGCTGACCTGGATTCAGACTACCCAGTTTTTCCTGCACCCGCAAGTAACACCTGGCTCAGTAACACGTTTAACAACAGGAGAAGGTGTCATCTCAATTACATTTCCTCCTCCACTCCCTTTCTAATCCTTTGTATTTATTACAGACGGTATTTTCTTCCACTCACTGTAACAAGCAAATCTCATGACTAATTCCAGGTAACTTCAAAATACTTGTAAAAGGACCAATACAGTTTCACGATGCAGACAAGAGGAACTTTTACCTAAAGCTGTACTGCCTCCCATCCTCTGTTTGCAAGAGCTCCCACTGTGGCTAATAGTTATAAAACAATAAGTTGTAAAGCCACTGAACTCAAGTGAAGCAGGGTAGAAGCTCCATTTACCTTTCTTCAGCATTAATTTTCAAGTACTATAGAAAAAAAAAGTTGAGGCCTATCCTTTACAACAGCAGAGGGTTTTTGTTTGTTTCTATGAAAGCTCATAACCACATCTTTTAAGAGGCTACTGCCTCAGCTTCACAGCAGCAGAACTAGTCCAGTCTGTTCAAAAGTCATCACACTGACAAATTCAATATAGATTACATTTCCCAAAAGAAAGGAAAACGCTCCAATAGCCAGAGAATACAAATCAAACAAATATAATGAAACTATTGTGATGCAGTCAGTTGTTTCCTAAAGTCTTACCCAGCAGGCCTTGGTGATCCAGATGTGCTTCGCATAGTACTCTCGACACGCGTGCTAGCTACTTCAGGTGGCTGAGGTGGAATTAAGCTTTTCCGGACTGCCAGCCTGTAAAAGACAGACAGATCTAAGATTCCCGCCTCCCCAATGCAAAGACAAATACCTCTGAGAGGAAAGGAATCAACCCTCTCTTGCCCAAATCAGGATAGGAGTTACAGCTGTATCATTGCACTCTGTCTTCAGTATAACCGATTTGCTACAGAGGCTCATTTGACCTTTGAAATTAGATGTTATGTTTTATTTTCTTTAAAGATAAAATATTAGTTGCTCTGGCCTAGTCTCACCCCCATTTAGGGCTTCTGCAAGAATGCCAGCTTTACTTTCATCCTGCCAGTCAGAGCATCTTACTGAGACTGCCAGGCTCCAACAGTGGACAAAGGGAGGTCTGGCCATGCCACTGTCCTCCACTGCTATTTGAAGACTGAGCAAATCATCTGGAACTAAACTGTGCTCAGACAGGCATCTGCTTCGTTTAGTTGGACTAGACTGTGTCAAAGCCTGACTCAAAGACCTCAAGCCCTGAATGTGAATGTTAGGCAGCACAGGGCTAAATACAGAAAAGTATTTTAGAGACTATTCAGTCTCCTGTGGGGCTGGAAGTCAAATTGTTGTCCAAAATAATCAACCTCTCAAATGGAAACATTCTTTAGTGATCTACCCCTGCTTCTTTAATTTCTGTTTCAGTTTTACAGCCTGCAGCTTCTCTGCCTCAAAAAATGTTTCCACCCACCCAAATAAAAAAAGTATGCGATTTTAGTCTCGTAGGACACATCAGTTCCAAACGTTTTCAGTCATTAGTCAGGAGGAAATGCATTGTTAATTCTAAAGCTGTCTCTTGCCTCTTTATTCAGGCATTTAAAATTAGACAGACAACATAAAATATTTTAAGAGTTTAAGTTACTCCCTCCCTTTTTCCTAATCAGATTTCACAGCAGGGTACTAATCCTATCCTTTCTACTCATCCACATATTCTTCCAAGAAAAGCACTGAAGACAAAGCACGGAATTCTAATTTTAGTAGATTATGAACTCTTTGTTTTTATTACACTAAGCAAGAAAGCCTCAAATCCACTTTCCCTCAAAAGGTCACTTTCAAGAGCTAGGAGACACACTGTCCTTCTTCTCATTTTATTACTGACAGTAAGAGAAAACCATATCCTATCCTAGGGGAAGAAAAGAAGTGTGTTTCACAGATCAGCAAGTTACTCACAACCACTGCTGACTGAGTAATCTGCTAGAACTTTTCTTATCTCCACTGAAATTATTCCATTTAGCCAGGCTAAATCGCACAGAAGTGTCATTCACATGTCATCTTCAATTCTACTCACCCATCTGTGGCTGGTTTCTTCCGGAGAATGCTTGGGCGCGGGGAAGAGCCCTGGGCTGGTGCACTGGCACTGGCACTCTGGCTATGGGTTTGCACAACCGTAGTTGCTGCAGAAGCTGTGTTGAATGTGTTGCTAATAGGATTGGCTACAATGGTGGCTCCATCTGCCAAGACTACTGCTGGGAAGGATGGACATTGACACAGCAGAGAAGAACAAATACAGAGAGGAAAAAGCAGCAGTGACTTAAGGAAATTCGATGACAAAGCAGCTGTTTGCAGAGCACATGTTGTCCATGCTCCCTTGACTCCCTCAATCTTTAACTGCAGTGCTTTCAGGCTTTTCTGTAAGCAATACCTTTGCTACAAGCAATCTGATCACTGAACCTTCTGCAGGGAAGATGGAAACTACCTCCTGCCTAACTACTGCTGCTAGGGAAATAATCTTTTCCAGAAGAAATGGAAACCGCAGAAATCGCCAGGGAGATCACCAACACAACTGGGTCAACAGAATAACACTCCTGGTGGAGTCTACGTGGCAATACATGCCACTTGTAAGTAAGCACCATCAGCTGTGTTTATGTTCTGACCTTCTGCCAAAGCCTGTTTGGCCAACTAACTGATGCAGAGCATTGAGACAGTCAGGAGGTCACCAAGCAATATGTCTGCCAGCTTTGCAACAGCACGTTCTCTTGGTTGCCATATCCCTTTTCTTCAGTAAGTTCTTGGGGTTGCATCAGACCAATCGTTTTTAATGAAAGACTGTTTCTATCACAGTCCAAGATCAGGTTACCAACTGCTGAGGGTACCTGGCCGTATTTTAATTGCTACTGTGATCTAGTGAGTAGCCGGAACAGTTCAGAGAACATCACTGACTTGTAAATGACTTTTCCCACAAGGCCTTACTGAAGAGAACTGTTTAAGCTCAGGCACTACCAGTCTTATCCACTGAAGTAACCCCCATTCAAGGCTACCCACACATTCCACCCGGTACGCTTAAAAAAATAAATTAAGAAATAGGTAAAAAATATTTGCTGAGAGAATATGCATATGAATGTATTTAGTGTCCACTACTGGACCACAGAGACTATAACAAGACCATTAGTCAGAGTAAAAGAAAAAAAAATAAGCCAAATTTGTAGGACAGAAGTTCAGTCGCTCTGACTAGATCCAAAGCATGGACTTTGCTGGTTGCTCTTACCTGAAGTCTTGGTGTCGGCTTGTGGCTGCTGAGCACTGATTGGTGCTGGCTGCAGTCCCTGCGTGCCAATTGGTGCAGCGGGGTGGAGTCCTTGTGTCCCAATTGGTGCTGGCTGAATGCCCTGGGCACTGATGGGTGCCGGCTGGATCCCCTGCGCACTGATGGGTGCCGGCTGGATCCCCTGGATGTGACGGGCGTGAGACGCATCTACAGTCATCAGCTGCATGGGGTTGAGGTGGACGGTGGAGGCCACTCCTACGCCAGTCTGAGCCGTGATGGCCGAGTTGGGTGCCTGGGCTGAAACTGTGAGCAGCAACACAGACACCTTGTCACGCCTACCCAGTGGGTCGCCTCAGTTCCGCCTAGCACCTCTCACTCAAATATTTACTTTCAAAGACTATTTTGCTTTGAAAAATTAATTTGCCAGCCTGCTTGTTGCAGTAGTAAATTTGAGAGTGGACAGACCAGATTGTCTGCCAGAAGAATGAAACGTTACTATTTATTTCCATTCCATTTTCTATTTCAAATTGCAACAAGAGAGAAAAGATCCAAGTTTAAGTCCACTTTTGGTTAGACTCAAATTATATTTCTGTACCCAGCTTCCAGCCTCAGAAAGCTGTGCGCTATTCTTGCTCAGTATCTTACTTTACAATGCTTGTAAGTACCAACACTTCGCATTTGCCCTGCTTAAAAAAAAAAAAAAAAAAAAAAAAAAAAAAAAAAAAAAAAAAAAAAAAAAAAAAAAAAAAAAAAAAAAAAAAAAAAAAAAAAAAAAAAAAAAAAAAAAAAAAAAAAAAAAAAAAAAAAAAAAAAAAAAAAAAAAAAAAAAAAAAAAAAAAAAAAAAAAAAAAAAAAAAAAAAAAAAAAAAAAAAAAAAAAAAAAAAAAAAAAAAAAAAAAAAAAAAAAAAAAAAAAAAAAAAAAAAAAAAAAAAAAAAAAAAAAAAAAAAAAAAAAAAAAAAAAAAAAAAAAAAAAAAAAAAAAAAAAAAAAAAAAAAAAAAAAAAAAAAAAAAAAAAAAAAAAAAAAAAAAAAAAAAAAAAAAAAAAAAAAAATCAGAAGCCTAAGCCATTTCTTTTGAAAAGACAGTCTTTCCACAGAGCTTATCATTGCATCAATTAAAAACACCAAACCTTTGACTGAACAAAAGCAAGCAGAGACTCAAGTGCAAGTACCTTAAAACAGGTCTTACTTCCTTATCCCCTTTCCCCAGCCACATAGTCATAAAAACAAATTTTCCTTAGCACAAGTGGACAAACTGTTCTGAAGTTGAGTACAATCTTATCTGACTTAGAACAGGGCTTGCAATTATAGTCTGGATCCCACAGCTAAAATGAACACGCAATCTTTTTGTGGCAGAACAATGTTCCCAATGAAGCACCTGTTCTAAGAAGTTCAATTCATTTATTTGAATTACAGCTCTGAGTAACTACGATTCCATCTTTCCAGATCTACTGTATGGCACATTACACTTCTCCCAGGCAGCATTTAACAATGCTGTTAGACTACCTGCAGTTCCTGGATCTCCAGATTTCCACAGTCTTTACAGAACAGTACCACCATTTCTGCAGCCATACACAGAATGCAAGTGCGAACTTGCCAACAATGGACTTGCTTGCTAACAATGGAGAGCCCTCTCATCGCAGAACAAGCTGTTTTTCTCATTGTCACAGGATTTCGATCAAGTTCTTGTGCTGACAAGACACTCTAAAAACAACTGTCAAAACCCTGAAATCCAGCACCAGGTCCCTGAAAATGGTTTCTGTATAAAGTATGGCACATAATTTCTCTTAGTTGAACACCTTATGCGAAACACTCTTGTTGCAGAACTTTCCATCTAACAAAATCCTTTTTGGAGACTATATAAACACAACCAGGATTTGGAAAGCCAAAGCCAACATTCTTCCTCAAAATTCCGTATTAACACTCCTTATCTCAGTGATCTTTTAAAAAGTCTCCTCCGCACTTTTAACTAAGCCCTCAACTGGCTGTGCTCAGCACAGGTGCATGTCCCTCCTGACACCTTGTATTGTCTGCTTTGAGTTATCACCAGTTACTGCCATAATTAGTACCTTCAACTGATGCTTCAAGTCAATTTAACAAGCAAAATGTCTCTGTCAATGAGCTCCTGCTGAAGAACCTACATCTGCTTTTTTAAAAATTAGCATTGGCCTACCATCACCCCAATATGCTACCGAAACTGAAACTCCTGATAGTCTGCAATCACGTTCTATCAGGGGCTCTGTAACCACTCCTCAACCAGAGCTGCCAACACCAAGTACCACCACTCACCTGCACGTTCCCCTTTAAAACCTTCAGCCAAAGTGCAGGAAGGTACAAAAGCAGCTCACCTGTCCCCTTCGCAAGTCGTTTAATTATCATGAAGCCCACCTCAAATCCTGACATGACATAGTCAGGACTTGCAACTTCTCACTGGAATATCAATGACACAAAGAACAGGTCCCAGTAACTCAATTCTCTGTGTGTACTTTCCCATTCAGCAAATGGGCTTTGCCGCCTCCAAGTCCTTGCAAATTCCCTCTAGACTGCTCAAGGGTAACATGCTGCCAGCAGACACAGGCGTTCCATGAAAATCCAAATCATGCATATTCCTAGGGTTTGGATTGTGGAGATTATCACATTATAGAGAACAGTTCTAAACCACTCAGTTTTACCTAAAAGCACTCCAAATTTTGTCACAGAATGACGTAAGTTTGGGTTGACTATATGGGCTCACATTACACATGATTTTTTGACTGTCTGCAAATTACTGCAACAGTTCAAACACATTAATTGCTCCATTCTTTTAAATAGAACACTAATGCAAAAGTGTGCAATGCAGCTTATTTTTTCCATTTTTGGTTCAGGGTTTTCTCTCAAACTGTACACTCATGTGGAAAGAGACTAAAATAGGCTCGTCAGAACACCAGGGAATGAAGATACATCAAAGAGCTGGTTTGGTTTGGAAGAGTTGAAGTGTTTTGATTTGTAGAATTAAAAACTTTTACTTATAGAGATGCAAACCCTTGGATATCAAATGTGAAACTCCTGAGAAAACTGTTATTAGCTGTGTTTAGTACCTCTGAAGTAGTTCAATACCCCTTGCCCATGAGTTTTTCCCCTCAGCGAACAAGTCGCCAAAGAATTTCTGTGACAAATTGTCAGAATCAAGTATAAAAGCCTCTTAGCTTCTCCCATCACTAAAGCTCATGCATAAGCTAACAACTGAACAAAGCATCAAAGTCAGCTTGCCCCAAAGCTTGTCTTACCTGGATACTGGCGAATGGTGGACACCGAGCTGGTGATGGGGGTATAGGTGTGCGCAGTCAAAGGATAGGCAGAGGGCGGGTATGTTGGTAAGAAATACTGGAACTGGACAGGCACCGACTGCCTACAGGTATCAAAGAGAGCAAGTATTACACACACCATTTCAACAGTTCATCTGCAACCCCTGCCTTTGGGCCACTCCCTGAGTTTTGTAGTCTCAACTGTCATAAGCTATTGAGTATCTCAACTATCATGATTAATTCAAAACTACCAAATTGCCCCCACCCCAGGTTTTTAAAACATATTATTTCCAACATATCAGAACCTAGAAAAGCAGCAAGGCACTCAAAGCCTGCTCACACACACTCTAATTCATAGAGCTGTTATTTCCCCACCTGTTGTCATTTCTGGTTTCCATTGCTACCGGGTTTGGAGATGCCCGGTGACTAGAGAGGGGTATGAGATTACTCCTCTCTGCTGTGTAATCAGACTGGATACGGGGAGAAGTATGCGTGATTTGCTGAGGAACAACTTTAGCTGCATAAAGACAAACATGTAATCAGTTAACAGTCAAAGTAAAAGTTGGAAGACACTGCAAAGACAAGACTAATTCTCCTGGCAAAAACCCCAATACTACTCCTCCCCCCCACCAAATAAAAAACCACCCCATCCCCACATGAGTTCCTATCCGCAGAGATGATAGGTTTCCTCAATAGGAAGAAAGAACAAGGGAAATGAAGCATTTTTTATCAATTTGTACCGGAATAGAAGGACATTATAAATGCATATATGAGTTTTACTTGCTAACAGATTAAGTTACTCCAGTGCTCAAATGAATTTTTTTTTCCCCTTAGGATCAGCCCAATCCTTTTTGCTGTCAAGAACTTATTTATCCAAGTTTTCAAAGCAGAACTTGACAGAGACCAAGGGAAATGAGATCAAGGCAGACAAGTATACATAGAGGCCAAGAAAAGAAAGAACACACCTACAAAAGCTTTACAGGAAACACTGATATATCGAGATACAACTTCACTCCTTGGAAATTTATGGCAGGGAAAGATATTACAAGATTTCAAAAGAACAAGAAGGAGGTCAGCAGGAAAACAGAGATGAACAAGAGGAAACTTATGCAGTTCTGTAGGGAACACCTCAGGCAGATTCCACATCTAGGCAAATAAGTTTCCCACCTTTAGACCTTAGTGTTTTACCTCCAAATGAACACACTAACCAAACTCGACTAGGCTACACCTAACACCTCAAGAAGCACAGGAAGAAACTGATAAAATCAACTATGAAAGCCATATTCTATCACCAAGCTGTTACAACTTCCAGTATATACAATGCAGGTTCTGAAATGCCAAAAGGCCCAAGTTCGTCTAAAAATTCAATTGAGTAAGTTAATGAGCCACTTTATTACTTACTCCTAGAACATCTACTTCTTCCTGGTATTAAAAAAGCTGCGCCACAGTAGACCTGTTAATTGGTTCCTCCCAGCTTGAACCTATTTTCTTCCCCTCCTTAATTTGCTAATATGCACAAACACTACTAGTATAAACAGAAAATTGAAGCATCAGCTACACACTCTTCTTAAAACTGAAGTCACTCACCAACTGGGATGTTTGAGGTCGTGACAGCTGTAGCATGGGAAGAATGGGAGGGCATTGTCATGGTGACAATGGTGCTTGTAGGCGCTTGGGTGTGAGACACAGAACCTAAAGAAAAAGAAAAAAAGCATACAAGATCTTTCTACGGAGCCCTATCACACCAGTGTATCTATATCCAAATAAGAAGGGCAAAAACCCCGACCCAGACAACCTCCCTGAAGAACCCAGCCATTTCTCTCCTGAAGTCTGCTCATGTACTTCCAAATGCAGTCTTTACCATAAATAAAGAATCCTCAAAAGTAATCAGGTCCCACCTTCACGGAGGAAAAACAACAAAAAACCCAACAAAAAACACACAACTCTCCCACAATAGCATTATGAATACTCACCAGCTGTGGTTGCTGAAGCAATCGTATTTGTTGCCAAAATAGGTGCCACTGTTGCTGCTGCCACTGGAGTACCAGTACTGAAAATGGTTTTCTACGAAAAGAAAAGAAAACCTTCGAGTTAAAAGACTAGTGCATTTAAAATATTTACTTAGTATAGAATCATGCTGCATTGACTGTAAAGAACATGAATTTCTAACCCAATACTAACTCTTTTCCCAAATTTAATCTTAGCGCTCAAGATAGAAACAAAAGAGAAGTCTAGAAGAAGCAAGAGGGTTTTTTTCCTTCTTGCAGTTTACCTGAGCCATGGTGTGGAGCTGTGGCTTCTGTGTTCCTATAGCTGGGTGAGATGGTAGCGTAATCCGAGTAGCTGTATCCCTCGGCTGTGCAGGCCGCTGAATACTAATAGCTGCAGAAGGCGGGTGCTGCTGGATAGACAGGGTGGGTCGACTGGAGAGAAAGAAAAATAGTTATGAAGATAACCACGTGGATACTAAATATGAAAGATAAGATGCAGGGACACACGTCAGGCCTTGGTCTCTTTCTCTTTGAAAGCAGCACTGCTGTCGAAGACATGGTCAAGTTTCTTATGCTGCTTTAACCACACTGTTCTGTCCTCATCTTCTACAAGTACCCAACTAGGAGGGCAGACTTATCAATATCACTTCTTAAAAAAAGACTTCCTGTCAGGGATGCTTTTTGACATTCATGTGTCATTTTTTCACTGTGTCTTCATAAAACAGATGGGCTGAATTAGCCACAGGTTCCTACAACAGAAACTCTGCTCTCCAGGAAGCAGGAGATCACAACTGATCCATTAAGCTCTTTCCTTCTCAGAACACAGAGCAACAGTTCACGTTTACAGTAATTTTTATTCACGGAACTGAAAGCATTTGCACTGTCCAAGCATTACTATTTTTGTATTATATCATCCCACATCTAGAGGATTATCAGCTCTGGATGATTAGCACATATGTTTCCCCTTCCTGCAGCCTCTGTAAAGTCAGAGCACTGTAGATTTCAAAGCGTCTTTACCTGAGGGTTGATTCTGTAGCATGCGCTGCTGTTGTAGTTATAACAGGGGACTGAGCTCTTGTGGCCGAGACAGTTGCCACCACAGCCGGAGGAATAGTGCTTGAAGTTGTCACGGGAGGACGAGACTATAAAAATGAGTCAAAAAGAGACACATTCAGAAAAGAAATTCTGCTATTTAGATAATAACTAGGAATTACTTGGCTAAAACTGTTTTTTCTAGATCTTATCACTATGTTTTGGCATTCTAAGACATTTCCAGTCTTTCTGACTTGATCTGCAAGTTCCTAAGCAGATCTGTCCTGGTTTTCAAAGCAGGTATGTCATAGGAATCAGTAACCAACAAAGTTAACAAGACTGGATCCTTGAAGGTCTCTAGGAAAAAACCCAAAGGTCAGTTCCCTTCAGAATGAAAAGAAACTCTGATCCAAACATATACAGGAAATCAAAGGTGATTACATCGGGATCCTAGCTGAAAGCACAAAGTAAAGATGTTTAACTCTTTATCCTGACACTGAACACTAGTACTACTGTAGGGAGAGGCTATCTACAATCTTCTACTTATATGTGTATATAAGCTGAGATACACAGAAGCATATTAAAATGAGATTTTTTTTTTAATTCTACAGCAATATATATATTTAAGAATAAACCAACATAAGCATATCATACCAGACCCTTCAGACTTTAAAACTTCGAGTATATCTAAACTAAATCCTCTTCCCAGTTTCTAAGCACTTTGGAGACAGTTAAAACGAGTCTACGAAGGAAATAAAACCACAGAACTAATGCAACTATTTCACTTCTTGCTATTAGAAACTGGTACCCGAGAAACAGAATTGGAAGAGAGTTGACAGTAGCCTCAGCCCAGTAAATACACAATTACAAGTAAGTGCCAGGAAGAATTTGGAGCCAGTGGTCAGTGTTCTGCAGAGCTGCCTGGCTGCTACCTGCCTGGATTGGCTGATGAATGATGTGCTGAACTGCTGGCTGAGCTGTAGCTGCATTTGGCAACTGCGAAGCTGGTCTCAGGACTGTAGTTACTTTAGAACTGGACATCACTGCAGCAGCTGCTGCACCTGGGAAATAAACAAAGTGCGTTACAATATTGTGCACCCAAATTACTCCATTATGACCGCAGAGACAGACTCGGTTAGCTGGGATGTATTTCAGTTTGAATGAATTTCATATGTGTGTCAGTTCGGGTGACATTGGTTTAAAAGTAAGGCTTGCAACAAATATATGTAAGCTTCACAAAAGTATGTGGGGAAGGGTAGGTATTATTTTAAATGAATTGGCTTTATTGATACTTCTTACTCCCCTGTAATAACCTTATATTGCAAATCCAATCTTTTCCTATTCCAAGCTATGGAAGTCAGTAGAAATAATGCAAACAGTTTGATCACTGGGCTAATGTATAAATAAGTCACCTGATACCAACAATAATCTCCCTGCACCTGATCAAGTTCCGAAGAAAAATACATGTGCAATAGAAGAAAAACAAAACAAAAACCCAACCAACTTTTAAAGCTACAACAGCACAGGGCTTTGGTTAATTTGTCTGCTGTTGGCTGTCTCCTAATCAAAAGGAATTGCTGTCAAAGGCAAATAGCCTTGAAATCATTTGATGGACTAGACTGCATAGCTTCTATAGATGTTCCCAATTGAAATTATTACCTCAAAAGGTAATATTCAAGTTGAGAGAATAAAAGCAGGACAGAAAAAAAAAAAAAAACATGCACTAAGTGACAATACAAAGTTTGCGGCAGCTGTCCTGCAAGAATCAAGTGAACGAAACTACATTTTACTTCAGCTACAAATAAAGCTGCACAGTCCTTCCACCTACTCTAGTAAAAGATTAGGTCTTTGCTCGTGTCAATTTATTTTTCCTGAGTGACCAAATAACATCAAATATGAAAAGAAATAAAAATATAAATAGTACTCTGAATTCAGATCAGTCTAAAGTTGAACTAGAAACCCATCCCATAAGCTTTTTTGAAAGTAAAACTGCAGTCAGAAATCAGACAGACTGTATCGAGCACAGGGCTTCTTTTAAGGGGCTGATGTCCTGTTTTGTAAGCCGTAGCAGCCAAAACCCTGGGAGACAAAAGCCTGTAGTTAGCACCAGCATTTAACTCAAGGGTAAATGCAAATGCACACAACACGGTATGTTATCATGCACAAAAATGCACAAGTGATCCTGTGACAAGTGGGTACAAGAATATGCCTCACAACTGCTCAGGTGCCACTGTCACAGGCGAACAACACTTGCTACCAAGAACGTACATGACATTTTGCAGGACAGGTCACTCTATACCAGTGTGTATTTTGTCTTGAAAGTGTTCGCTGTTTTAACAGCACAGAACTAGAACAACAGACGTGCTGGTAACTGCCAGCATTTTAAACACTGTCACACAGTCCTGCCCTAAATGGCTGAAGGCAACATAATGCTTAAAAGGCCAGCAGTCACCTAATTATGCTAGCAGTTTTAACAGCTGACGTATTAGCTGCATTAGCCATGAGGAGAATTTTTAGAGGTGAAGGCTAGATGTACCTCCCCCGAGAGGCTGTGAACAGAAAACAGGCATAGCACAGCTTGATCTTTACCTCGGGGTAGGTGAGAAGCTCCAATGTGTAGCGGAGGCCCAGGAGCACTACTTCTGATGATAGACATCTGCACATTGGTAGCCATGATATGATGCAAGTTACTAGGATGCCCCTGCAGAGTTAAAGAAATAACAAAACCCAAAATAAACAATAAGCTGTGTTGACAAGAATTAATGCCTGCACTAACAGTATTACCATATCCAAGTCCCAAAGACAGAAAAGAGATTTTGTAGACATACTTGGTGTACAAAGGTTGCATGCTTTACAAGTTGAGTGGGGAAAGAGGCAGATGTTTCTACAGGATAAAGTTACAGAACCTGCTGACATTGTGTGTGGAAGATGTAAACATTTTATCTATTTCACTGATCTATTTTTCTGGTTGACACATGGGTGACAGTCAGTCAGCAGTCACCCACATATCAACCAGAGAGATGGCCTGTCCTGGTTTCGGCTGGGATAGAGTTAATTTCCTTCCTAGTAGCTGCTGCAGTGCTGTGTTTTGGATTTAGTATGAGAATAATGTTGATAACACACCAATGTTTTAGTTGTTGCTAAGTAGTGCTTACACTAGTCAAGGACTTTTCAGCCTCTTATGCCCTGCCAGGGAGAGGCTGGGGGGGGGCACAGCCAGGGCAGCTGACCCAAACTGGCCAAAGGGGTATTCCATACCATGTGACATCATGCTCAGTATATGAACTGGGGGGAGTTAGCCGGGAGAGGGGTGACCGCTGCTCGGGAACTGTCTGGGCATTGGTCAACAGGTGGTGAGCAATTGCATCGTGCATCACTTGCTTTGTATATTCTTTTAACCATTATTATTACTATTTGCCCTTCCTTTTCTGTCCTATTAAACTGTCTTTATCTCAACCCCCAAATTTTACTTTTTTTTTTTTCCTGATTCTCTCCCCCATCCCACTGGGGCGGGGGAGAGTGAGCGAACAGCAGTGTGGTGTTCAGCTGCCTGACAGGTTAAACCACAACACGGCCCTTCTGCCATTAGTGACTTTTAAGGCATAGATTCATACCACCTCTCCGGTAAAGTCAAGAGAATAGTGGAAACCTGGCAAATGCTGCAACAAGTTAATTCTACTTTCTAATAATTCTGGACTTCCCAGGGATATTAATAAAGATAAAAATCCACTGAAACTGCTGCACATCCTTAGCCAGCCTAACTCAAATCCACCTAAAGGCACTTTACATCAAAACCCTGAGACTTCAGAGCAACTGAAGTGATGGGCAACTGGCAAACTAGTTTCAAATCACAAGGACTGGCTCTGCAGTCCAAGTTAGAGGAGGGGGAAAAAAAATTTCTAAAGCATTATCTACACCTTCCCCCCCTCCAATTTTGTCACTAGTGGTTGAATAAGAATACACTGCAAAACCGTGAACTGTTCACCAGTCTCTTCTCATCTGCTCCCAGGAGAGCTAAAGAACACTGCAGTGATGAACCCCAGCAGTTTGTCTACACTAGAAATTCCCCAAGTGATACTGAAACAGCAGGAGCTTTTAAGGAAAAACTCAGCTGCAGCGCAGCTTTTGGATATGGCTCTGCTATCATAGCCTCACTGTGCTACGTCTGTTGGAGGATTACAACAAATCAGCAGCTTTCTAAAGAGCTAGTGATAACTGAATCTGAGGTTTAATGCTCCAAGCAGAACTGATCCAACAACCAGTGGCCACTGAATGGGGAAGCCTGCTGCCTCTACCTCCCAATGGGGAAGCCTGCTGCCTCCACCTCCCCTCCTGCTGCAAGAGCCCACCTCAGTTGTACCAATATTAGTATTGATCTGACCATACAGTGAGCTGGAACAGAAAAAAAGAAAAACCACAAACAAAAAACCAGACCTGTTGCCCACTGATTGTTGCCACAGGAATTGTTGGAGCCTGTGGTATGTTGCTTTCCATGGTCACAGTAACTTGCCCAGGAACCTTTGTGGGAGCTGAGAGAGTAGAGGGTGGAGCAGGAGCAATGGGC
The DNA here is from genome assembly GCF_000699145.1 of Aptenodytes forsteri. Lineage (NCBI taxonomy): Eukaryota > Metazoa > Chordata > Aves > Sphenisciformes > Spheniscidae > Aptenodytes > Aptenodytes forsteri. The sequence goes on along the minus strand of NW_008795907.1, from coordinate 3,229,291 downwards.
CGGCTGGGCATGGTGGGCTTCAAGGGAGGCTACAAGAAATACAAAGACAGAAACATTGGCAACTCCAAATGAGAGCTCAATGTTGAAGCAGAAACCATTTTGGGAGGTCAAAGCCTGGAGAGAAAGTCAGCTCTGCACAAGGATAAGTATGGTTAAGTATTTGGAGGGTAAGGATATTGGTCATTTAGAGCTATTCCATTTTCATTTGAGACAAAGAAAGGGCATCTTTTGTACTGGAAATATGCAGCTTCTAACATACAGCAAGAGTCACAAGTGGAATCTGTTAGAGCTATGGTATTCCCCTACAGACACTGGGTGTTAACAGTTAATTTGATATTCTCATCCACTCCTGCAGAGAAAAGGGAAGATTTCAGAAACTGACTGAAGTCACTCTTAAGAGATAAACAAAAGCCACCCCCCTCAAAAATAATGCTGTGATACTGTGAAGTCCTCTGTGTATCATATAGAACAGCTAAACCCACGAGGCAGTGTACAGTCAGTAGAAGCACGCACGGAAAGCTTAAGAAACAGAAGCAGGGAAGTTTTTGGCGTAATTTATTTTTGTTCAACACTCTAACTTGTAATATAGATTGTATTTTTTCCCATCTGAATTGTGAGCCTCCTCATTACCTTCATAAGTCCGTCTGAAAAGGAAAGTGGGACAGCTGGAGTCAAATGTGCTGGTGGTGCTGTCACTGTCACCGGGGCACCAGACTGGACAGGGTGGTGCTGTGTCAACATCTGAACCTGTGGATATGGCCGAACCACCACTGGTTCCTGCTTTTCTTCTCGAGGTTGTATAGAGCCACCAGGGCCGATGTGCTCTCTAGGAGCAACTTCTGAGTCACGACTAGATTCATCACTCACTAGCAAAAAAAAGAAAAAGGGAACTCTGAAGAAGAAGGTAAAAAAGGTTAACAAGTTTGCATTGGTCACCCACCAGGTCAGAGATGGGATGTCAGAAACAGTCTAAGTAAAAGAAATTCACCCTTACAATTAAACATATTCCAATTATGAAAACCCTAGGAACTCTGGCACTGCTTCTGCTGGTTCCCCTCAGAACTGATGGGCCTTGTAATGCTGGGCAACCTGGGGTCATCTCTGAGAAGTCCATCTGAACACCTTCTTCAAACAAAGACTGACTAATTTTTCTTTCAAATGAAAAATACATAATTATCTAAGTAACTGCCATAAAGTCCCACATCACACAGACAGTACTAAAGAAATCTTCATTTAATGTGTTATGTATCTGAATATGAAGCTGAAAAACAAGTATAAACCCTCCTGAAAATGAACCCGCTCCCCCCCAGTCACCTCTGGTAGCTTGCTGAAAACCCGTAATCTTGGCAGGGACAGCAGTAACTAGAATCAGGGCTCCCACCCCATTTTCAGCTACATGAAACGTTCCCAAATTCGCTCATCACTTCTGCTAAAAATACATAGAAGACGAGCTGGGGGGTGCAGGCAGCCGAGCAGACACGCTTAAAAGGAGCACAGGAGACACTCTGCCCTGACGTCGCTTTTCAGAGTCAGCAACTAAACTGATTTTCACGTTGCTCTTCCCATTCGTGACCGAGGCAGCTTTCGGGCTGGCTGCCACACGCCCGCGGGGCCGTCCCGCTCCTCCCACCCGGCGCGACCCCCCCGCACACC
>NW_008795907.1:3224395-3226274 GCF_000699145.1 Aptenodytes forsteri | reverse complement strand
CCTCCTGCCTCCTGCCAGACAAGCCCCGTCCCGCGTCCCTTCTGTTGGCCCCCGCCGCCCCAGCCGGTGCCGCAGGCAGGGCTGCCCGGCCGCCCCCGCCCTGCCAGCGCCCCCGCCGCCTGCACCCCCAGCCGGTGCCGCAGGCAGGGCTGCCCGGCCGCCCCCGCCCTGCCAGCGCCCCCTTCACCCTCGTGTTTCCCATTTCTGCCACTTCTCACGTCAGGGCGGCACAGGCCTGAGCCGGCCCTTTGCACGGGGTATTGTGCGCTACCAGCACCACGGTACAACGGATATGTACATGGAAATAATTCTGCCAACACGTCTCAGTGAGAGGTTTGCTTCTCGCTGCTCCTTCCTAAATTTAAGTACGCGAAGAAGCACCCTGAGGTCAGGAAGAGCTTCACGGAGCGCAAGGCGCTGACAAAAAGCTGAGCAGATCCTAACGGCCGGCCTAAAGTGGGGCTGGCCCTGTGGGAGATGAAGTTTTGCTGGTGCGCACCTGCTGTCTTCAGGGAAAGGGGACTTTGTCGACTCGGACTTAACAGACCGCACTGATGAATGCCTGACTCCCAACACCCCTCTTTTCTCTGGCATAAATACTTGCTACTAACTGGGACAGAGGCAAAAAAAAAAAAATATTACAAAAACCCCTAACCCCTTGGTGACAATGCACATTGCAACCCTGAGATGCCACCAGTCCAGGGCTGCCTCACGTTTGACTGCACACACCTCAGAATACCACTGTTTTCCATGACATTGTTCTCGTTTAGGTCCTTCTGTCTTGAGGCTCAGAGATGAAGTCAGATAAGCAACTGTCATTTTCAAAGTTTTAGTAATACTTTAAAATGAAACCAGAAAGAAAAATTGTAGTTATAGAACCACATTTGAGTAATCGCTAATTGCCTTGCACACCCTTCAGGTTTGTGTTGCCAACGACCCTGCAGACAGCTGTTGAGGAAGCTTTGGGGACAGACAGCGGTCAGGTTCACTCCGGAGGGACACTGCTCTTCAGGGTGAGCATCGATCAGGACTCGAGACTCGTCCTGTGGCTTGACTCATGGGACAGTGCCCTCACCCTTGACAAGGGCACACAAGGCCTGGCTAGACTCCCAGCTTTACTCTGGCTCAACACCTCTTGCATGAGATGCACAGTTCTGTTCCCTGTGGCTCAAAAACATGACAGTAATGCTACAAAACGTCCAGAGGATGTGGCAAGGATAATCGGACATGGGGCACGTGAAAAATGGGTACCTGGAATTAGTTAGCTCCTTTGGGCTGGAAAAGGGACAGTTCAGAGGGAATTCTGAGGGAGAGCTGTAAAATCATAAATGGCATAGAGCAGATGAATAAAGAACAATTGTTTTGTATCTTTCTGCTTTCATCTCCCCTCATATTTACACTGTAAATGAAAAGAGCGAGTGAAAGCAGCTCTTCTTTGCACAGTGTGACTGAGTTGTGGGACTCTTTTTGACAGGATAGGTTGCTGGCTAGACAAGTGAATGAAAGAAAACAACACTGGTTCCACCTTCCCCCTGGAGTTACCTACTTCTCCAACTGAGACCGCACAAGTGTTCTGGAAAAATCATCGCGCTCTCTTTGCCCTGAGCTTACAAGCTTACCTAATGCCCCACGGCTCTGGTGGGGATGTAGCCGTGGGCTAAACAGGTCCGTACTGGCCCAACACGGCTGTTCTCACCTTTTAAGATGTGCCCCCCCTGCTGGGATGCGGGTGACAGCGTGCCAGTGCATGCAGGGGTGCGCCATACAGAAGAGCCCGGCCAAAAGGCTGCTGAAGGGAGTGGGGTTTCAGCGAAGCGGCGCCCAAGCCCCCACCACTCCCCACCCCCGGCACGGTGCAGCCGCCCGACAGGCTATCGAT
>NW_008795907.1:3148523-3223167 GCF_000699145.1 Aptenodytes forsteri | reverse complement strand
TTTTTTTTTTTTTTTTTTTTTTTTTTTTTTTTGAGTCATCAGCGTTGTCTGCATTACCGCTGTGCAGGTGGTGTGCCTTGCGTCGGACGCGTGGTGCGACGGGTAAGGTTTTTATGAAAGCACGCTGGACGTTGACTAATAGCTAGAACAAATTATCTCTAGTCGAAGCTCTTCAAGCATGTGATTTTGGACTAATCAGTTAAACGCCATGTTTTAGTTTCAGTATCTATGGCACGGCAACATGATACCCGCGCTTTAAAAGACGTGCTAACAGAAGCTCTCTGGCCGTTACCAGCGATCTTTACTGTTCACAATACTCGGTTCAGACAGGTACCTTACGTTAGCGTTGTGGCCTGGACGCTGGGAGTTGGCGTCTCCATCCAAGCAGTAGGTCTTTTTTCTTTTGCCCTCCCCTGAAGTGGAGCGTTTTACCCGCTTGCCAGCAGGCAGACTTCGCAGTACATGGCAGAGGTCGGTGCTCTCACAGTCTGTCAGGACCTGTGGCTATGGGATGATCTACTCCTTTCTCTAAGGCAGGATGTGCAAGTTTCCAGAAGTCAAATGTATTTTAAACCGAGTAATTGGAGGAAAAATAAGGAGGAAAAATATTTACAGAACAAATCAGGCTTGAAAAATCCACTTTACAATGTCGTAATTCAGATTGGTTTTTGCTTAACCTTGCTCAGAATACAGCTGGATCTCCTCAAGTCATTTATGTTCATTCCTGTGCCTCTTACCTCTTCTGTTCTCCGTGGTGTATTTTTATTTTTCTTTGAGATATTGGTCTTTCCTTTGTTTTATGGCTGTTAATATTCAGGGAGTGTAGATATTTCTAATCTGCAGATTTTCAGTTGGCTGAACTGGTGTCGGGTGACAGATGTGTCCTTCCCCCCCCCATTTCCTATAGAAGAAGGCTTTTATTACAGTCTTTCACAGAATGGCAGAACAGGCATGAGAGAGTAGCATGGGAGTTTTAATCGGATGTGTCCTTCCCCCCCCCCATTTCCTATAGAAGAAGGCTTTTATTACAGTCTTTCACAGAATGGCAGAACAGGCATGAGAGAGTAGCATGGGAGTTTTAATCGTAAGAAGGCAGTACAGTATATTCATTTACACGTTCCAAATGACTCTGTATGATTTGCAGTGAATAAGAAGGACCCGATTCTGGGAGGAACTGCAAACCTTGTTTTTTTGTTGCGCTTGGCGGAAGCCAAGGTTTCACTCCACAAATACTGACTGAGCTTCCTCCTCTGCACGCAGCAAGTGGTAGTTGTAACCATTCCCTGTCACGCGATGCCATCTGTCTGCTTCCCAGGTGCAGTGTAAAACAAATGTCGTGTGTACTTAAGCTCTTTGTATATTATAGCAGGGCATTTCTGGTTTTATTCTGAAAGAAAGGACATTGAGATACAGAAAGAGCAATGGGTGAGTGATTGCTGGTGAACTTTTAGCTGGAGTAGTGTAAATTTTTAAAGGGAGTAGGATGAGGTTGTTTTGTCTATCTACATATATACACACAGGTAGCGCTATAGCTACAGATATGTAACACATATGCAAAGACTATTTTTTACATTGAGATCATCATGAAAAAGAGACACAAGTTAGATCCTAACAGGTTGTCAGGTATGATATACCTGGGATTTGAGTGGGCTATTTTTCTAATTGGGGGGCAAATGGAAAATGAGTTATCCAGAAAAATACTAAGAAGTGAGAGAGTGCCTGGGTGTATATTATACTGTAGTCAGAGGTGGGGTGGGAAAACTTGACTTTTTGGAGACTGCAATGGAAAGCGAACAGGACAATTCAAATCTTCCATAAGCTTAAGAGTTGTGGGCAAGGAAATTCCACTCAGCTGTGTTATGGTGAATAGGTCAGAGAATATATAGGCATGAAAGTACACACGAAGGACAATAAAGAAATGGCTTTCCCCCTCCCTGCCCTGCCCCGTCCCCCAGCTCGTTTCTTGCAGTAAGTTGTATCATTTGAGTCTATCTTCATTATTTCGTTCATTTTTCAGCTTCTAAAGTTGGCGGTACTTAGTGCATCCAGGAAATGCTTGTTTCTTCATTCCCCAGAGAAGTCGTCCGCTGTACCCAGCAGAACCTAAAGGGCTGACTAGGGAACCTTAACCTTGCCTGGCTCTTCTGACATTGGTTAGTGCACCAGCTGATGTATCTGTGCAAATACAAAATGTACCTCCCATAAAATGAACAGTGGGTTGGTTTTCCACCTAATTTGAAATACGCGGTTTGTAATACCTCTTCTTAAAGCAAGTAGTATACGATGTGGGTGTCCCAGAACAGAAGCAAGTTTATTTGAAAGCATAAACATAGAGGAAGCTGGAATTGATTTAGGTTTAATTGCAGCTCAGGAGTCGGATCTTAAAATCCTTGTCTCTTCATGTTTTCATTGTATTTTTGATTTTGTAAGTCCAGGTGAGACTATGATTATCTCACTGATGCATTGCATTAAATGGGCCCTGAATCTTAAAATATGCCTTAATATATTTAGATATGTGAGATTCTGTACTTATAAAAAGAGACAACGCAAAACTAACTTTTTTTTCCTTCATCTTTTTTAGGCTTCTTCTATAAAATGGGAATACTTATGGCAGTTCTTGGAATGTGGTTCAGCTCTTCACTTGTAAAAGGAGATTCTAAGGCTGTGACAACATCTCTAACTACAAAGTGGTCTTCAACTCCTTTATTACTTGAAACAAGGTAAGTGCATTGTGATTTTTCGTTGACAAATCAGAATATGCTTAGAAGATAAAGTAATGTGTTCTCTTTTTCATTAGTTTTGTGGTGCTTTGGATTCTTCTTGTTACTAATTCATTGCCAGTAATAACACTTAGTTGAACATGATCATTGCTGTGCTTAGGGAGGTGGGATGAATTTTTTAAAGGAGATAGTAGTTCTTTGCGTGATAAATTCTTTCATTCTGCATTAGAACAAACATTAATAACAATGAATAATTCCATAGTAAGTATTTTTTGCCTTACGAAGTTTTACTCAAAGCACTAGATAGAGAGGTTTAGTATGGTCTTGTAAGATTCCACAGTAAAAGATTTTTGATTTCACTGACGACTGTAGGTTTTGATGCCCATCTGTTGCTCGTGTATGTTTACCTCAGTTAAGCTTGAGTTTAACTTTGTTCCTGTGAGTTGTGCATTGATTATCTCAAGTCAACTGCTTTGCTAAGCAGTTGTGCAAGTCAGCCTGGGGGGATTTCTTCTATGGTATTAAAGACTTTTTTTTTTTAAAAGACGTTATTTAGAAAGAAAAAAGAAAGCAAAATGCTGTCTTTTCACTGCCAGTCTACTTAGCACTTTAGAAGTCCCCATCATTTCATTTTTTTTTTTTTTTTTTTTTTTAAAAGACGTTATTTAGAAAGAAAAAAGAAAGCAAAATGCTGTCTTTTCACTGCCAGTCTACTTAGCACTTTAGAAGTCCCCATCATTTCATTTTGCGGTATTCTAATTTGGAGATGTCTATGCGAAATAGGACTTTTAGATTTTTGGTGTAAGTGTGTGTGTATTTAATTTTGTATCACTTAAGGGTGTTGCCACATATGGAATTCTGCCTGTGTTACCGCAGACTGGTTCACATGAAAACAGTTGAGCATTGATGAGTTTCATTCAGATGGGCATGGTTTTGGGTGGTAGGACAGGTGTGTCCTAGGTGAAATTACTTTTCTGTAACCTTCTCTATAGAAGGTGAGGTTTGAAGACTGAAAGATCCTTCAGCAGTAAAATGCAAAGCTCAGGTGTTAATGCCAGGATTTAAATACCCTGACAACGCAAGACATTTGCTGGGGAAAAGCTCACCCTCAGAGACTGTGAAAGAGTAAGCAAATAATTAAAATAATGTGCCAAAGGCTTGATATATAACCTAACCATTATATTCAAAGACTTTGGGTAAGTGGGATTGTTCATCTGGGGTGAACCGCATAATGATACAGCACTGCAGCGTAAAATCATTCCAGCTGTTCAATTTGCTTAGCCCAGCACTGCAGTTCATTACCCGGTTGTTCAAGAAGTACTTAACCACCTTAGGTCAGAACAGTTTGAAATGAGCACACAAGCTATCGTGGCAGGTAGCAGGCTCCAAATCTTGTGTTGTAGCATCCTTTAGCATATGAAGCATGTTACAAGTTTAGACATGATAAAGTATTTGCTGTTAGCAAGTTGTTGTTTAGAGAATTATTTTACTATCTAACGTTGTATACCTACCTAATCATATGCTTAATATATGGTGAATTACAACATCATGATTTGAAGCTGTGACTTCTCCTTTTGCTCATTTAAAAACAAACAAACGAAAAACCCCACCAAAACTAGTAGTTCCAGCAAACTACAGTTTGTAACAGCAAAGTAAACAAAAATGTACGTTTCTCATAAAAGATAGCTAGCAAAGAAGTGCATTAGGGAGGAGAGCTGCCAACGTGTACACTGCTGTCTGTCAGTGGTCTTTGAGAGATTAATAGGTGCTTCACAAGCTTCTTTCATGTACTATGTGTTTGTCCTGGCCTGCAACTATTATTTGTTTGGGTTGGTTTGTTTTTTAGCTTTCCTGGTCTGCTTTTTCTAGTAACAGATGGTTTTCTGATACAGGTAAACATATGGTAGGAGCTAACTTTCTGTAAAGCTTTACAAAGTATTAGTATTGTAACTTAAGAGAAAATTCATAGATCTAGCTAACTCTTCTCTTCTTACTCAGTGAATTTTTATCAGAGGAAGGTCAAGAAAAATTCTGGAATTTTGTTGAAGCCAGTCAAAATGTTAAGACATCTGAACATGATGGTAAGTTTTCATAATCTTTTTCTTGATGATGACTGATAGTTGACATGGTTGAAAAATAAACTAAAATGTTTTGTCTTCCATTGTGTTAGTATTGTACAAGTCAAATGAGGACTGGTTTCAGTGATGTTTTTACTGTGAAGTGCTCAAGGCTTTTGGATATCCATTTGACAAAAGCTGTAGTGGACAAGTCTGAAACAGGTTTTACTTGCCAGTTTCTGTTTCAACGTGAAGTATAAAATGTTACAAATGCTTTTTCTCTGTGTTTCTATTTCTCAACTGAAATTAAATGGGAGCTTTTAACTGTTTCCCTCCTCCCCAAGCCTATGTTTGCATCCTCAGGAATGTATATAAGTGTACTCTCATGGATCTCTATCGAAGTTCACTCTCATCCATCTGTAGAACTGGCTGTAATGAAAATTGAGGAGGAACGATCATGTGCATATTTACAATTAAATTAATGGACTTCTGTTAGTATAAATCACAATTAAGATGAAAAGCCCCTCTTCAATGAGAATATGGTATAGAAAGATAACTGCCTGTACTTTGACTTTGTAGGTAGTGATTATTCTTCTTACCATGAAATGCTGAAAGTAGCCTGCCAGAGTCTGTCACCTTTGCAGCAGAATTTGTTGAAATTTTCCTTGTCTCTGCGCTCTTACTCTGCAACAGTTCAAGCTTTTCAACAGGTTAGTACAGCACAGGGGAACTCCTCAAATGATATGTAGAGCATTACGAAAGGCCCAGGAAGGAGTGAGCTGTGTAAGGAGACATTTGAGAATATCAAAAATCTTGAACTGATTAAGTGCTTCATACATCTGAGCTGAAGAGCATATGTATATTCTAATTTCGTTGGGTGCCAAATTTGAGTCCATGTGTCTAGAGTAGGCTAAAGAATTGGGATTTCAAAATGTCTGCATATCTTGGATGCCAGCCGCACTGATAAATCTGTAAAGATTTTTATGAGGAAAATCTCTATGGCTCCGTTGGTACTTGTGATGCTGCTGCTGTTCCCAATTATTCAGTTGTACTTACTTGAAGATAGTAATCCATGAATATATAGCTCTAATGATTAGAACCCATGGATGGAAGTTCATTGTACTCCGTTCTCTTTCAAACTTGGGGTATCATATAGTTCATTGCAAATTGTCTCGCATTATAATGTGCTTTATCTAAGTAATACTAGGAGACATCTTCCTTTTTCATCTGAAATAATTTTATCATTTGATGTTTAACAAATGTAAAGGTTTCTGATGTGTAATGCAAAAAAAACCCAACCAAAAATTGCAACCCCACAATTGCAAGCCTTGCTTTTTGTACCTGGAACTAATATTACAGTTAATAGTAATATACTGGAAAACTATTTGTAGTAAGTTAAGACTTAATTCTCAATTTTGCAATTTTTACCTTGCATTTAAATTATGAAATAAACAGGGAAGAAGTACTAGTTTAGAATTTAGGAAACTGAAGAAGAGCAATTGCTACAGAGCTATGCTGTTATCATTTTCACTTGTTCTAAGGGCAAACATTCAATCTACTTTCTTACCAATATTTTAATACAGATAGCAGCAGATGAACCTCCACCAAAGGGCTGTACCCTATTTTTCGCTGTGCATGGGGAGAAGACGTGTGAATTTGACTCTCTTGGAAACCTTTTACAGGCAGCTTCAGAAAGGTATTTGCTTAATTTCCTATCATTGGATTAGCTCTTAAAATTTAACCTAGTTAGACTTACTGCTGTAAAGAGATTGTAATAAACCGGTAGTTTCCACATTCTTCAGTATTGATTTACACTGTCTATTGCTTGCATAGAGTGCCAGTCTCTTATTTCTTATTAATCCAGATTGGAATGATTGTTTTCTTATCACTTGCTCTTTGATATTCTGCTATGAGGAGGAATGCTTTGACAGCGCATGGGGAAAGTTGGAAACAATTTGTTGAAGGACAGTAGGAATTCTCAGGAATATGTAAAGCCTTTAGTGTGTAGGGAGAATAGAAAGAGCTGGGCTGCATATTAAAATGATAGTTAGTATAACAGAGATAGTTTCATGAATGGCTTGAAGCATGCATAGTATTTTTTCCCTGTATCGTTTTCTCAGCAATAACAAAGAAAACTATTACCACACAATATATTTCAAATTCAGATTTCTTTACAAGAACAGAACTTGATTGTAACTTTTAGTAACAAAAACAAACTATAAAATAGAATACCTCTTTAGGAAAAAAAAACCCTTAAATTTCAGTTTTTCTTCATAGTAATCTTGGTAGTTTTGGTTTTTGTAAGCATAAAGGGTTTCTTTGTCCATGTGCAGACATATGGCATCTATAGCTCACATGCTATTCTTCTGACTCACTGGGAATATTGTAAATATTTCATTGTATTTTAGACAAAATTTAAAAACAGAAGTTGAAACTAGTCTTCTCATTCACTTTCTTGTTTGTATACTAAGCCAAGGACAGGGTCCTCTTGAATTTGAGTTCCTGGAAGTTTTGCTCTGTTAGCTTTTTATTTTTTTTTGTTTTTTAATACAGAATTTATGAATCACCATCGGAGGGGGGGAAAGTTAATTGCAAATTTCAGAGAAGTGGTTAATTTTTAAAATAAGGGTCATATTAGATTCAAAATAGTACATAGCTACTTGTTTCATTTTCATATGTCCATTTTTAACAAAGCTTTATCAACATGCATCAAGTGCTGCTGACCTTGATAATATGTGGGAATAGCTTGACATGTATTCAGTGAAGACAGAAATAGTGATTAAACATGAGAAAAAGAAATTTTGCATCTTGCATTGAGTGCAGCAATGCTATGAATCACAGTGTGATAATCTTCAATGTTTACTCTTAGGCCAAAGCCATTTCTGTTCAAAGGGGACCACAAATATCCAGTGTCAAACCCCGAAAGTCCTGTCGTCATACTTTACGCTGAGATTGGCTCAGAGGAGTTCTACAGATACCATAAGAGGCTTGTTTTAAAGGCTGAGGCAGGAGAAATCACTTATGTCCTCAGACACTATATTGCTGTAAGTATATTTGTGCATTGTAACAAAGGTGTTTGACATGCGAAGAGTAACTGGCCTGGGTTTTAAAAAAGACAAATGGCCTAAGTTTGTTCTCTTTAAATTGACATTTGCATAATGTGTTGCTGCTTGATATTTATTTGGAATACTCAAAGTTTATTTTTTATTGCATGTAGCTGAGGAATTCAGAATAGTTAAGATCTTAGGATTGTTTAAATAAGAGGATCATTTGATTTTGCAAATGCAGAGTTAAAGTCCAGATAAATTACAGAGTTTAGTCTAAAAAAAAAAAAAAGTTGCTCTACCTATATTAGATTACAGGAGATAGATAGTCAGATCTGTCTGCAGTCAGGCCACTTAGTTGCTTGATATGAAAAGCAGGGATTAAGCTTAAGGTACCATTTTCAAATGAAAGGCATTGTTTCTGTAGCAATTTTACTACAGAACCACTTACCGGTCCTAATGCAATTTATCCTGGTTTCTATCTCCCTCCCCTAAATTGCCCATAACCACTGGATTAGTGCTTAACTCTACATTTCAAAAGCTCTGAGAAATTTGAGTTGACTTTTTTCCTGAATATTGCTTAATGTTGCTAAAACCTGCAGTGTAGCAGGTCGTAGCCGGACTCAAATGCAAAAAAAGCATCAGCTGGTTCACTTCTAGCGATGTTTGCACTTTTGATAAAATGAAGCCATACATTGCATACACCACTTTCCTTTTAAAAAGTAATTTGTTTATCAGTGTTGGGAGGAGTATTTGCATTCAAAATTAAGTGTATTACACAATAGATCTTGATATAGTTGTGTGACTCCTGTATATGTCAAAATACTTTTAACAAGTGATCATGTTTGTTTCCCATTAAAGTCAGAACTAATTATGCATCTCTCGAGTCATTGATTTACCCTTTTTTTTTGTAATTCTCTATTGTAACTCTTCAGTGAATGTTTCATTTTTGAGCGTCACAGTTGAAGTTCCTTTCTCTCCTCTATCTGATTTGATGACATAAGTCTATCCTGCTCTACTTGGCTTATGTGCCGAATCCTGAAAACATTGTTTTGTGTTCCTTTTTGCTTTGTGGTTTTGCGGGTTTTTTTGGTTCATAAAGAGATCTTTGCTCTCTGAACTTCAAAAAGTTTTGTTGAAGTACAATAGGAAATGTAATTGTTACAGTACATTACTGCAGCATCACTCATTGTATTTGTTTCTCACTTATGCATTACTAGTTATGTCTGAAACGTGTACCAGCTTGAGATTTCTTAGCTTTGGGAAATGGCAGCTTTTAATTTGTACATCAAAACAAAGAGTGGCAATATTGTATTGTTTGCTTTTCCTTGCAGAATCCCAGTAAAGAAAAAGTCTACCTCTCTGGCTATGGTGTGGAACTGGCAATTAAAAGTACAGAATATAAGGCCAAGGATGATACACAGGTGAAAGGTGAATTATTATTTTAATTTTGCAAAGATAATGTTGTATTTCTTTTAATATGAATGGCTGTTTGTCTGAATTGCAGATATTCTTCTTTCTTCAGCTCTGAAATTACTTCTGTTCCTCTCTTTTCTGGGATTATGTTCTTTATGAAGCGTTATCTTTGCCATGGCACTTGTCTTCTGTCTTTGTGAAATGCTGGGCACAATGGAGTCATGACTCTGGACTAGATCTTAGTAATGGCACTACTAATGCAACTGATTTTTTTACCAGATAACCAGATTCTCTGCACATGTAAAGCAATTAATCTGCCTTAATTTGCCTTAGCTTATCCATCCTCAGAGCAGAATGTGTTTCCTGTTCTTGTTCTTTGGGAAAACATAACTTAGAATTCTGCGTGATTTTTTGCTTTTGCTGCTTTCTTTAGAGCACTGATCTCTGTTTTGCAAACTCTCATGCACCTGCCAAAACTATTTTGGTAGGGTAATCTGTGTGTGTGTATACTTTTTATTTAGATGTTCACACACACATATAAAACCCCAGAATTTCCTGCTTTTATCTTGGACTTAAGAAATTTTTTTTTTTTTTTTTTGTAGTTTGAGATAACAGTTGTGGAGAACAGAACTCAGATTTTGAATTGGGTTCTTCAGGATTTTGCAGTTTTATCAGCTTCTAGAAACAGATCTAAACTCTGACTCAGAATATTTTGCCACCATCTAGAGTATAGACACATAAAACCTTTGGTCTTTATTTGTAGAAGTATTTAATTTTATGAGAAACTAACATACTAGAGGAGGTGATCCAACTTATGATTTATATTACTGTGTGAGAATTTCCATTAATTTGTCATCAAAAAGTCATGCAAAAGCCCTGATATTGTTTGTAGAATAGGACATTGGAGGCTTTTGTCTCTTTAGGCGGGGGGGGGAAAAAGTCATTCTGGGGAAGATTTGTTATTTGTAAACGTGTGAAGTTTTATACCAGTATTTATGCAGTAATCTAAAATGTTTTACAAAATGGACAAACTGTACTTGCATTGCTATGAGCTGCAAATAGCTCATAGATAGTAAGCTGCACATTAGAGGTATGTGGTTCTCATCCGGTTCCTGTCTGATTCTGGGAAGTCTAGGCAGTCTTTTATTCATGCCTGTGCTGTTTTGGCTTGTCCAGAAGCAAATACTCATCTAAAAGGTCAGGACCTTTAGTTAGACTTTAGCATAAAACATCTAGATTGGAGCTGGCTTGTGTCCAGCTAGTTAGTGACTTGTGTGAGTCTTTTGCACAGATTTCTTTTTGACGTTTAAGCCCAGAATTGGACTTTGCTCGGATACTATTTTTTATCATGTATTTTGGGGCTAAAATCAGGGTTGTGTTCACAACTGAAGTTTAGCACTTACTCCACAAAGCTGGCATGTCCTGAAAGCTCCTAGGTCCTAGTGAATTCCTCTGCAATGCCTAGGTCTCTGAGATTTCCACTCATCTTAAGCTTTTCCTTCTCAATAATCCAACTTGGTTTTATTTCAGCTGTTACTGTGTTCATTTATAAAGGTAACATCTCTTGGATACAGGTTTAAAAGTAAACCTGAAACTTGCCCTTTCTCTCTTCTTTTTGGTTACTGCAGTGTAGTTTTATTAAACTAATGAAAATGAGTGTGAGAACTGTTTCTGAATAGCTTGATAGATAAGCTTTTCCTTCTCAATAATCCAACTTGGTTTTATTTCAGCTGTTACTGTGTTCATTTATAAAGGTAACATCTCTTGGATACAGGTTTAAAAGTAAACCTGAAACTTGCCCTTTCTCTCTTCTTTTTGGTTACTGCAGTGTAGTTTTATTAAACTAATGAAAATGAGTGTGAGAACTGTTTCTGAATAGCTTGGTAATAGTGTTCTTTGTGTGTTTATAGGCACAGATGTGAATGCTACAGTAATAGATGAAAATGACCCTATTGATGAAGTGCAAGGATTTCTATTTGGAAAACTAAGGTAAAACTCAGTTTTAAGTTGTTGGTCTTTGTCGTACCAAAAAACTTGATGTAGAGATGCTGATCTTTTGCTTTGTTATTATTTTTTAAATGTCTGAGTTATCCATATGTGTTAGCAGCATACTTTTTCTTATGTTAGTTTCTTTGAATTAGCAGCAGACTTGCTTATAGGAAACCACAGAAGTTGTTTTACCCTCATACCCTTTTATAGGCAGTTGTATCCTGACTTGACAGAAGAGCTGAAAGAGCTTAGAAAACACCTCGTGGAAAGTACCAATGAAATGGCACCTTTGAAAGTATGGCAGTTACAAGGTAATCTGTAGGAAGACTTTCAGTATTGTACTGCAAAAACTTAATGTAGACATATCTTCTTGTGTTCTATGCCAATGAGGTTGCTAGTGGCTGCGTACAGTTGAGAGAGTTTGTAAATTCCTGCATTGGAAAATACTGGATTTTTCTAAAGCGCCTTTGTAGAGTCCTGTTGAAACAGCTTTTAGAAAGATTGTTTCACAGGACTTCTGAAATGAGGTTTGCTTTCTATATTGTGAAGTACAGTAAGCCACTTGCAAGTTTCTTTCCATGGTCACATTCTTGGTGTGGAAAGCTGAGATTTCTCAAGACCAAAGGAAAACTGTATTTCAAAAGCATCTGCATGCAACTCTGGCCTGTTTCCCTGGAAACCATCTGTAGAGGCCTGTGGAAAGGCTTTTCATACTCTGAAAAAAAGAGTAATTCAAAATGCTGAACATATGTTGTAGCCACAGAGAATCTACCTATGTCCAACAGATGGCTGTTTATATTTCTAGCTTGTGAAACAAGTACCCAGACCCCTTCTGAAGGGCAGATCCTCCCATCTCAGCCAAAAAAAAAAGGTGATGGTCTGGACTCATTGAAACGATCTGTAGACAGGATACTTTGGTTCATTTTGAAAAGGTTACTTGCTTCAAGGTAACAAATAGAAGTTGAACACAAGGAAGGAAATTTAAAAAAAAAGTATCTAAAGGCGCAGATAGAAAATGAATTTTCATAGGTAACAAATAAGCAAAAATGTTGAAAGCTAAAGTTAAGATGACTCTGCATTGGCTTGTTTTCAGTTTAGAGTTCTTGACTTCTATTTTTTCACGTCTAGATTTAAGTTTTCAGACTGCTGCTCGCATTTTGACTGCTCCCCCTGTGGATGCTTTGATGGTCATGAAAGATCTCAGTCAGAACTTTCCTACAAAGGCCAGGTAACTTTAATTAGGAGTTCTAGGAAGTTTTCTTACTATCTTATTTCTGAGCAGAACCTGAGACAGGCAGCATTGGTTGGGTTAATGTCCGAGTTTCCATTTAGCTGGAAGCAAACACTGGGGAATGTTTATGCAGAGAAGCCTATGTTCTTCAGCCTATGGTTACAAAGAGGATCTTACAGTGTTTTTCTTGGATGGCAGTTGATGTGGACTGGTGGAAAATTTGACAGATTATCTGTGCTATTTTGTTGTGAGATGCTTCTGAACCTTTTGCATCAAGTCCTCAAGAATTTATTGGATAGGCTTTCTGTTTGGTGGCTTTAAGGTTTATCTATTCACTGGATCCCACTCTTCTGGGATTCACTTTGCCAAACAGCCCAGTCAATCTCATGTCAGAGACTGATGCGCAATTCCACTGTTTTTTTGCACTTTGTCAATGACTGTCTTGAGCATATTCAAATTAATTTCAAGAAATTCAGTCACAATCTGGCCTGCCCAACCAGTCTAGAAATGTATTTCTTTTGATAAATTCCATGACCTCGGTTGTGAAGATGATACTATAGGAGCTCCTCCTTTTTGAGTAGGTGGAGATATACCCAAGAGTAAAAAGAAACTGAATTCTGGTCTTATTTCCCACTAACTGATGTAAAAATTGTGCTATTTATAGCTTCTTAAGGTAGGCATTGCACTCTTGTGTTTTTAGTCAGATCTGTGAGCTGTACTCGCCCATTCTGTGATGACGCAATCACTAGATCCAGTGTAAGGAAAGGAATGGGAACCCACAATGAGGAGTGAAATCTCCCTATTTTCTGCTGCCAGCCTCCACCTCTACCTTTCTGGCAGCTGCCCACTTTTATTATGGTTAATGTGAAATTAGACACTGAGAGTTGGCATGTGGTTAACATTTTTATGTTCTGTTGAATTATATAGTATAAGAAAAAATAGTGCATCCTACTGTTTAATGGTACCACGAAGTGCAAATGCTTCTGATTGCAGCTCTTTATACTAGGAGACTAAATGTATTTATAGATAAAGTACAAAAAGGAGGATATGTAGATATCTGATCTATGCATTAGATAAACAGAAAGATGATTCACAGCATGATTTTTTTATTTCTGTAGAGCCATAACAAAAACAGTTGTTTCTTCGGAACTCAGAGCAGAAATTGAAGAGAACCAAAAGGTAATGCTTCCAGAAAGTAACATAGTGCTTTTGCACTTATGTTTTAATATAAATTCAAGCTCTGAAAATAATGATTCTATTTAAAAGTTTACATTTTGCTCAAAATAGTAACCCGGTATTTTCAGGCGTAACTTTGTTATAGTATGCATCTGGGAAGTAAAGAAGTGGTAGATTTTCAAACATGGATTAGGAACATAATTTAGCTTGTTTGCTTAAATATGAAAATATTGGTCATAAATTCTTTGAGTGAGATCACTGTGTTGGGGAATGATGATATGGGGGTTTGTTCACAGAGCTGCCCCTACAATGGTTATTCACAGTACTCAAGTGTTCTCATAGTTATTTGGCAAGCACTTGTTAATGTATATGAAAGTGACCTGTTCAGTATCTGAACTCAGAATCTGGTAACTGTATTTATTTATCTTTATAAAATTAACTTTAAATACAATTAAAGTATTATGTTGTTAACCCTGGGGGAAAAAGTTTATTTACAGAAAACATACAGCATTGGTGTTCTTAGGATTTCCATGCAGACTGTCTTAATCTGATCTACAGGACAGGACTGTGTCAAAAATGAAGCAGTAGAAATTTTGATGTCTGTGTCACATCAGTCTTTACTTAGTTTCTGAGTTACATATTTGTAGTGATGACTTGCCAGCTAAAGTTGTATAGAAATGGTTAGTATGTTTCTTGTTAGAACTGTGCCTGGGGGGTGGCCGCCTTTCAGTCTTTGACCTAGTTCTTATTTGAGTGGTATAGCAGATGTGTAAACTTTGAATGTCATAGCACTACTCGTCCTGGGTAATAGTTAAAAAGAGACTGACTTCAAGTTACTGATTTTAGGTTTTGATTGTATTCTGAACTTCTCAAAAGCAACTAGATATTAAAAGTGTGAGTGTTTTTTAGTGGAAGTAATTAGAGTCAAAATGTCGTTATATCTTTTAGATTATTTTAAAATGTCTGAGCTGGATGGAACGTAGCTTGTTAGAAAGCTATTGCTTGAAAAGCAAATATATTAAGTATCTTCTTACGGTTTTAAGGATGCAGAAGAAATTTAGTTCTCATTACCCAATTTGAGATGGTGCTTAGATATCTGAATTCATCAGTATTTACAAGGAAGTCAGAGAATAAACTCAAAACCTTTTACTATGGCTTAGAATGATTCATACTATATGGAGGAAATGGGTCCAATGTTGGTGCTTTGAGAGTGAAACTAGCAAAGGAATAAAATTTAACAGCTGTCCAAGTAAGTCTACATGTGCTTTGAAACAGAATCATAAAAAAACCCCAGGGTACGAGGGACCTCTGGAGGTCATTGAGTAGGCTCTGGTGTTTGCAGAAAAATGTTTCAACAGCTCTATTGTGTACTTGGCATTAGCAAAGCACTGAAAAAAACAATAGCCACTTGGGAATTTTGTACAATTCAAATACACCTGGTAGTGCAGTCTGGATACAGTGTGAAATAGAACTGTAAGATGGTAATAAAAACAAAGCCAAACAACAGCTTTTGTTATATGACCTACACCGATCTGTTCATACATTTCAGTCTCGCTTGGTATTAATAGGAAGAATACAAAGTATGTTAAGTACACACTTATGTCTGTTTAAAATCTAATCAATGATATTTGGCTAGTCTAGTAGTAAATGCAAAGTTACCTGAAATCTACTTACAAGTCCCATGAGACTCCTGTTCTGAAAGAGAAATCCCTTGTTGTTCAATAGCGATAAAATCAGAAAAGAAGGGATGCGGTTTGACACTGTCGTCCGGTGTGGTTCTGGAAGGGACAAAGTATAGAATGTAAGTGCAAGCTAAAGCTACCTGGTGGCTTTTCTGTTATGTGTTAGATCAGACTGGTCCACAGGTAAACCCATGATTTTGTGGATTCATTTTTATTCAAAGTATGTCTAGGCTACTAGATCCAGATCTGGCTAGATCTAACCCTGCCCTTTAAAGCTGTTCTTTGCATGACACAGTTTGTGTGGATATTATTTGATAGTGAAGTTCACTGCTATTAGTAAGTTATAGTTTATTCCATAATTATCCACAGAAAGATACAATTTAACACTGCATGTACTCAGCTCTTCTCTGGGAGCTTTTTTATTTAATAAAAGATATAAATCCTTCCTGATTAGACGCTGCTTTCCTGTTCTTGGTACTTCACATGGTACTTTGCTATTTCTCTGTTTGCTTTGCTTACATTCTTCATGATATTAGTGTTTTTAAATATCCAAATACTATGTTTCTCCTTCCGTGTTCATCATGCCTCTTAATAGAATTTTGTAACTGGTACTGCAAGACAAAAATGATGTTGCTTTCTTCCAATACCTCTTAAGTTTTTAAACAGAATTTTTCATGCTAGAGTTGGGAAATTTGCTTCAGGAGTACTGTGTTTTATTCACCTCTCCTGATTCAAAATTGTTCTCTGTGATGGTGCCTCCTTTCAGGGGCAAATATCCATTCAAATGGGGTACTGCTTAGAGGTACTCGGAAGAAATTCCAAAATATCGATAAGACTTTTTCCCTTTGTGTGCTGCCTGATTTTGGGGAGATCAGACTACGGTGGCAGCTCATCTACTTTTCATTGATGACATATCCACTAGGTCAGGACTTAACTGGTACCTTAAACACAGTAGTTAGTTCCACTAGCGAGCGCCATGCAATATCCAGCAGTTTAAGTCTGTTCTGCCCAAAACTGCGTGTTAAGAGCTAAGACAGGTAACTGGATGCTATTTGTCCATGTACTTCGTGGGCTGTCAGCTAAAAAAAAATTAAATTACTTCTCTCAAGCATTTCTAATTATTTAATCTGAGTATATTTAAAAAGTCTACTCAGGGACTTTCCAATGCACTACCGAATCATGTAGAAACAAATGGAAGTCCCATTTATGCATCTATGCACTAAATAGCTTCAGTTGTTTTTTTCCTCTGGTATGGATGTGCGCACAAAGTCAGCAAAGACTGTAGTTGACAAGTAATGTAATGCAATAAGGGAGATGAAATTTACAACTTTGACACATTAAACTCAATAATTTTTTTTCTGTGCAGGGCATTCTTCTAATGGCCTTCTACTTTCTTTCAGTATTTCAAAGGAACATTAGGATTACAACCAGGAGATTCTGCCCTGTTCATCAACGGACTACTTATTGATTTAGACACTCAGGACATATTTAGGTAGGAATGTTTTCTTTTTCAGAATAATTGTATCCTGTTTAGGAGCTTGCATCCTGCTTGTGCATAGATAATGAAGTAATTTAGACAGTTTTGAACCTTCTGCACAAAGCCTGTATCTAGACTAGGTTTAATTGTTAAGTACTGGAAAAAGCAAATCATGGTTCCTTCTGTTACGTAAGTGCATTTCTAACAAAAAAGCTGATGTGAAAACTGGAAGACCCTTGAATATTGGAATGGGAAGTCACCTTTCTACTGTTCTTTTGATCTGTGCTGTGACTAGCAAGATTTTGGTCTCCAAGACTGTCAACATACAGATTTTACTCTGAAGATAGTAGACTAATTCTCAAAGGATAAACCACTGTAAAGTTTTCATCTGAAAACCACCCTATATCTTTGTCAAGATTTGTTTCAGTAACACAGAATTGAAATTACATATGTATATCATGCTTTAGTTATTTTGATTTAATGTAGTTTTTGCTAGAAATATAATACAATTGAATAGGTTTAAGTTATCTCAAGTTTCTTAGGACAGTTAGAAATAGGTGATAAATAAGAAGTAATGCACAGACATGGCAGACTTGTTTATACTTTCATCTGTTAACCCTTAGGATAAGGCAAGTTATTTGCTGTGTCTTTAAAATTCAACAACACTTTTTCTTTTCCTTCCAGCTTGATTGATGTGCTACGCAATGAAGCCCACGTTATGGAAGGCCTGCACAGCTTAGGAATTGAGGGTCTTTCCTTGCACAATGTTCTGAAGTTGAACATTCAGCCATCAGATTCCGACTATGCTGTGGACATTAGAAGCCCTGCTATTTCAGTGCGTATGGTTTTATGAAAGAAATACCTTATTTGCCATTGGGCAGTGCATTCTTAAGCTGTCAGGGGAACTTTTGTTCTTATCTCACAATCAGCTCTGAAACTGCAGTGAAGAAAAAAAGACAAGGTTATAAATATAATTAGCTCTTCTTAAAAAGCTTAACTTTTTATTCGTACAGTTCTCAATATAGAGTCTGATTTCAAAATATTTTGCAGTCTCAGACTCGAGCAGGAGGACTGTCAATCATTTAAGTGCCTTTATTTTTTTTTTTCTTAGTGGATCAACAATCTTGAAGTTGACAGTCGGTATAATTCCTGGCCTTCCAACGTGCAAGAACTGCTGCGTCCCACGTTTCCAGGCGTGATCAGACAAATTAGAAAAAACTTTCATAATTTTGTAAGTAGTAATCTGACTAGAAATGAAATGTGCATTTTTTTTCAACAGCAGGGACATTAGCTTTTGCAACTTACCTACATATATGCTGGATTCCCTGTCACTTAAATATCTTGCGATAGGATGCTTTTTTAAAAGGTTTTGTTCTACCTGTACTAGTAAGTTATGGCCGAGATTCAGAGATTACTGAGCATGATTCTCTGGCATCTATTAGATGCCACAAATTGCTTCATCAGTGGAAAAAACTATCACCTGACAAGTGAGAATTTGGTGCATTTCAACTTTGTGATAATAAATGAAGTTGGTTAATGAAATCCCTCAAATAATGAAATCCAAACCAACTTCAGTTGTTTCAGTTAGAAAGCATTCTTGCACCAAGACTTCAAAAGATGATCATCGGTCCTCAGCTTAGTCCTGGGTGTCCTTTTAGTCTCTAGGTAAACTACTTAAAGTTAGATCTCATGAGTTTGTAAATTCTGTACTGTAACTCTTGCATGTGGCAGAGTGGCCCCATAGGAAAAAGGACTCCTCTGATTAGTGGCAAATAAGGACTTCAACCACCTCAAGGTGTGGGAGCATTAATGTGTTATCTTTTTCTCTGGAGTTCAGTACTTTTAACATTGAAATTATTAAATGAAAAGGCAACACTTGGCATGAATAAAGGGCCCTAAATTCATTCTGGATGGCCCAGTTCTGTCTGGGTTTGGGCTTGCTCTGAGAATGTCTTAGCAGCATCGGCTTTCCAGGGGGTTGAGCAGAGCAACGCTGTGTTCCTCAGCTCTGACAAATGCCTGTCTCCCATGCACATCTTAATGGGTGGATTTGTGCATACGCAGAGGCAGAAGCCTAGATGCTAGGGGATACTGAGGTAAAGTACGTAACGAGTCTGGTCTCTTCTGGTTAAAGGAGTGGTTGAGACAGGGTATTTTAGACAATGGACTTAGACTTTAGAAGAAACTATTATTTAGTGGGCCTCATATCCCTGGCAGTGTACAAAATAGGACTAACGATAATTCTGCACTGAAAGGTGAATGAAGCTATCTCTCATCAAAAACCCGTATTTAATCTTCTTAAGGGAATAGAAACTTTTCACTTGTAATTTATATGCAGGTGCTGATAGTAGATCCTATTCACGAGACCACAGCAGAATTACTGAATGTGGCAGAGATGTTCTTCAGTAACCACATCCCACTGAGGTAATCACTACGTTTTAACGGGAATTTTTTTACATCAGTTTTATTTTTGTGACTTTTGCAATTGTAAAATTCTCATTGCTAGGGCACTGTAGAAATGTTAGGTATCTTGTATTGGTGGTTGGGAAGGGCATATACTAAATACTGTTTCTTATTTAAAATTTTTTTAATATAACTTTTGCTAGCAGCAAAACAGAGTTCAGTTTCTTTAACAGTCCAAAAGAAACTTAAAAGCAAGTACTTTGGATGAGAGAGAGATGAAAAGCAAGATTCTGATGGACTCACCATTAGAGATTATATGTGCTAAGTTTGATTCCTGGCTGCTCTGCTCAAAATCTTATCAGTCTATTCCGGAAAAAGCCTTTGTCTAAGATGATGATCATACCTGACAGTTATATGAAGAGTTGATTATTTATTAGTATAATAGATTCATGATCTGGGGATTTGTTTGGTTGCAGGATAGGACTAGTCTTTGTGGTTAACGACTCAGAGGATGTCGATGGACTTCAGGATCCTGGTGTTGCCCTCCTTAGGGCATACAATTATGTGGCACAAGAAATGGACAATAATTATGCCTTCCAGACTGTCATGTCTGTAAGTATTCATTTAAAAGGGAAATCAATGTTTTAATATTTTTCATGTATGTAAGATTATGTTAATGTGCTAATATATAGATAATGGAATAAATTTTTCTTTGACTCAGTGAGTATTCAGAGTATCTCCAAATACTAGTACCACACAATACATGTTTCTTTGTAAAGTGCTTCTGACTGAACTTTAACAAATGAGACTAGATTTAAATGTGACACTTAACACTTTTGCACGTTTTTCTGATACTATGTATGTAAGATTATGTTAATGTGCTAATATATAGATAATGGAATAAATTTTTCTTTGACTCAGTGAGTATTCAGAGTATCTCCAAATACTAGTACCACACAATACATGTTTCTTTGTAAAGTGCTTCTGACTGAACTTTAACAAATGAGACTAGATTTAAATGTGACACTTAACACTTTTGCACTTTTTTCTGATACTGCCTCTGCTCATTCTGCCAATGACTTCTAAACTGCCGTATCCCTTCAATATTATAATTTGTTTTGAACAGTTCCTGCTGCATACTTTTGCCACATCAAAGGATAACATAGGTGCTAGTAAATGCATTTTCACTTGTGGTTTGACACTGCTGTACAAAGCTACAAGCGGGGGCATACTGTAATGTTAAACTGCTGGTGACTTTTATTCTCTTTTTTTTTTTTTGGTATGTATTTGTAAGTCGAAATAAAATCTTGTGCCTTCAGGAGGGAAACAGTTACCTACTTTACATGTGAGGTCTGTTGTATTATTTATAAACGTGTCTTGAGTTCTGAAGGGAAAAGCAGCTCTTTGGATATGCTTTACTTGAGCCTTTTTTGCCCTAAGCACTACTTTTCCCCCTCAAACACCTTTTCTAATTAAAGATGCAAGTTGTTGTTATTTAAAGAAATAGATGGTATTTACCTCCTTCCAATCTCACTGGAATGACTACAAGCTAAACCAAGATAATTATAAAAGCTACAAGAGCTGTTATTGCAGCTAATAAATATGAAAATATGTTTTGCAATCTGGCTGTTAATGCCTTATAATTACTGGAATACAGGTGACAGGTCAACTTACCTTTGGTAAGGACAGAAGTTTTACAGTTGCAGCTGTAAACTTATATTTGTATCCCCCTTTCAGATATATAACAAAGTAAAAACAGGAGATCAGCTGAAAGTGGAGCATGTGGTTAGTGTTCTTGAGAAACAGTATCCTTATGTGGAAGTCAACAGCATTCTGGGAATTGATTCTGCCTATGATCAAAACAGAAAGGTAAGAATTCATGAAACAGAGCTTTTTTTCACTTTTTTTGTTTCAACACCGTTTTGAAAATATAGTTACTCGGAATTTCTTGATCCAATTCTCTTACTAACCAGGTAGCTATTTTGTTATCACATTGGGTGACTTTTAGTAATACTTTAATAAGTATTTATGTTCAGCACAAAGCTTTATATAATATACATAATATATATAAAATATATTGTAATATGTATTTTTATAAAAATCTATATGTATAGTACTAGAACCAAGGTAACTTTCTTGTGATTCATAAGTCATGCTTTCGTTCTGGCATGCAGACTTTAGTAGAGTTTAAAATTGCTTGGGAAAAAAAAAATCAAGGTGATGGAATGGTTCATAAGAAAACCATGGGGCTCAATGTCTGGGAGGGATTGGTGTGGGTTTTCTTTATCAGTATTTGAACAGTGTGTGAGATAAAGTAATGATGATGAATTCAGACTGCCTTTCCTATAGCAAGGCATTCAACAATCTTCCTCAAATAATTTCTTGAAGTTATTTTTAGGGTTGATACTTTTCTGTATGGAGAAAACTGGGACAGCAAATCACTATTGGATCACTTATATGTGAGATGAAGCAGATTTTCTTTGGGGTTGTTTAGGGGGATGGTTATGTATTTCTGTTGAATATTCTAAAAGAAAGACTGAAAATACTGTCTGCAATAGCTCTGTAACACAGATGATACTGCCTACATCTGTAAATGTAAGGAATGCAGTCAGGGTTATATAAATAGGCTTGTATGCACACACGCTTTCTATCTTCCGATGTAGGAAAGTGAAAGGAAAAGCATTTTGAGGAAATCAAAACCAATAAAAGCAAGGCAGACATTTTTGTATGACAGGAGAGGCCTTTTCAGTTTACATACTAGATGCCAAATCAAACCCAAATGAAACAAAAGCAACAACACCCCCCTCCAAGAAACTCCTAACACATGCAAAGTGTTCTCCCCCAGAAGACTTGAGAGGCCATTCCGGGGGCCTTGCTGCAACTGGTGTACCTGACACCATTCAGCACAACCACATCTGAAAACATTGCAAAGCCTTCGGATAAGGAAGGAAGCCTTTAGAAAGAGGTTCTCTCCATATAAAGGACACAAGTTAAAACAACACTGAGCACTCTTTCACGTGATCTGAGCTTTGTGATATTTGTGTCCTTAAAAGGTCTTGAAAGCCCTCCATAAGAACCTCTACACAGTAGAACCTGGTTAGCTTCTGTCCATAACAGAGTATCAATAATGATGGTGCATTTTGCAGTGGTTACATGAAATGGGGAAATTTGTCTTGACGTAATAACCCCCTCCCCCACAAGTAAATGTTTTTTCACAAGTTTAAGAACATGTTCTTAAAAAGAAAAAACTTCTACCCTGTCTTACGTTACAACTATCAATGCTTGCATTGCATTTGCTTCCATATGCAAAGTCAGATTTCGTGTTGTCCTTTTTTTGCTATTACCAGAAAGTGCTCACTGGAATCAGTTTATTTACAGTATGAACTTAATGGAGTATTTTACACTTACGTATTATGAAGTAACTTTTTTTGCTTTGAAACTCTGAAAGATAAGGACATCTTCTGCATGTAAGATACAGAAAGTGTCTTATGCACTGTGTAAAATTAATATTCTCTGTATCATATAAAAACTGGAAGGACATCTTAGTGTGATTAGAATAGACTTGTGTGGATATTGGATGGAAACATTATGAACCCTTGTGGTAATGGGCTGACGTGGTAAAGCTACTTCCTTCCTTGTATTTAGGCAGCGAGAGGTTACTATGAGCAAACGGGTGTAGGTCCTCTCCCTGTTGTGCTGTTCAATGGAATGCCGTTTCAAAAAGATCAGCTGGATCCTGATGACCTAGAAACTGTGACAATGCACAAAATCCTGGAAACCACAAGCATCTTCCAGCGAGCCGTGTACCTGGTAGGTGCTGAGTTCAGCTGTGACTTTAGAGAGAAATAAGATTTGGAAAAACTGACTCAGAAGTCCCTGAATATGTAATACACAAGACAACTTAACTTGCATAATTTCTTGGTTTGTTTTTGTTGTTGTTGTTGTGAGTTTTTTGTTTGTTTTGTTTGTTAAGTTATCTAAGGCAAATATACATGTGAAATAACAAATATTGCTTCTTTCTTCTTTCCTTCAGGGTGAATTATCTAATGACCAAGATGTGGTTGAGTATATCATGAACCAGCCTAATGTTGTTCCAAGAATTAACTCAAGAATCTTAATGTCTGACAGAGAGTACCTAGATCTGACAGGAATGAGTAAGGGATGCTTTTAATTGCGTTAAACCTGAAGTATCTGAGTCAAAGACTTTTGCTGTCCCAACAGAAAGCTGTAGTGGCAAAGTCTTAACAGCACTCCAAGTGATGTTCTAGCCCTGGTGCTGGGGGAGATGTTATGTACAATAACAACATTAATGTCTGCAGATTTTTCAGAACAGTAATTTGTTTTGATTTTATACAAATCTTTAGGGGAATATGACTCATAAAGTTGAGAAATTAGCAATGCTAGCAAAAGCCAAGAACAGTCATATAATGTATAAAGCAACAGCTTGTTTCTTTGAGCAGAGATTGACAGTCATCTCTGGAATTACTTAAGATTTGCTGTGCCATATATTTTAGAACTCTTCATGGCTAAATGTATTAACTTCCAATGCAGCGACTCTGCTGTAACAACAGTATTGCAAAAACTACCTTTTTTGAGTTGCTTGAAAAGTAGTAACACAATGGATTTTTAAATTTATACTATTTACATAAATTAACTTCAACTAAATGAGACTTGAACAGTTCTTTCAACTGACTTCTGCATATCAAATATGCAATGTAGTTAATTAATGTAACTTATGAGACAACACAAATATATTCCTCAGCTTATTATATGTTAACAGTGGAAATGAGACATAAAAAGCAGTATCATGAGGAGCAAAATGGGATGTGTTCTTAATGTTCTGGTAATAGTAGTGATTTTTCTTTCATTTTACAAGGAATAGTTTGCTTTGGCATCTAATACTTTTTCTCTTCCTCAGATAACTTTTATGTGGATGACTTTGCTAGATTTACCACGTTGGATTCCAAAGATAAGACAGCTGCTGTCGCAAACAGCATGACTTACTTAACAAAGAAAGGTAACATCTGCAGTGGATTATGAACCCAAATCTAATCTTATGTGTGTTTCAAAGTGTATATACAGTACTCAACACACGCATTGAGCCTTGTTCAGGCCTGTGGGTAATGGCGCAATCTAAGTGTTAAAAAAAAAAAAAAAGACTTTTTTATAAGGCATGGCATCTACATGGAACAAGAATGTTCCCCTATTTAAACCCAGCCTTCAATGAATAATGAAGTCCCACCCAACCTGCTCTTGCTATATTGCAAATGACCACCAGAAATGCAGCAGTGTAAGCTCTGCAGTGACGCTGACTAGAAAAATACAAAAGGCAATCTAGCTCTCTGTCTCATAATTCAAAATTACTAAAAGTTACATGGATTCAGAAGAAAATTGTTATTGGCCATTATGTAAGACAACACCTAACGTGGTCTGTGCTGTTTTTATTGCTCCAGTGCATGTACTACTTTTTCAATGATAGTATTGTTTTATTAGTTATACGTAAAGTCTCCCATTAGTGTTAAAACTCAGCTGTACTTCTCAATGTAAGAAGTGCATGCACAGACATAATACAGTGCTTAATCAGGCCTTTCCTATATCCATTTTGGTTAGGAGTCATAAATAAGCTGCTGTCATTTGAACCAATTCCTCTTGTTCCTGTCTGTCGTCTTTACTAGACTCTCACAAGTGTCCCCAGTACTATCTCCAGCCACTGCCACCTGCATGCATTGCCTTAAATGTTCCCATTGCTCCATCTGTCTTGTATTTGCCCTTGGTTCATTTTCAGTCTCTTTAGATCTGAACAAGTTTCTTGTTTTCCCTTTGTTGAGTATTAATTAAACCTACACCTCCGCACGCTCATTTGAAAGTGTGCATTAATTTTCAATCCCACGGCTTGACAGTTTTGGGTCACTGCCCCTTCTATCACTTAAGATATTTAATAACTGGTATCTGATTACAGTAATGCTGTAGCACATTTATTTTCTAAAATAATAGGGATGATATACATATTGCTGGCTCAGCAACAGTACTGAAATAGCACTGTCACGCTAGTTTTTAAAGAGAGAAGATAACAGAAACGGTTAACATCCAAGTCGTAATGGCATGGCAGTTTTTGCAAACGGTCTTCAGAATGATGCCTTCATGGTATGGTATGAAATTGGTAATATGTAGTATAATTAGTGCTCTAGCATGAAAATAAAGCATCAATCTGTTTGAGGGGAAGAAAAGGTCAAAGCTTATTCTAATAAAATTATCACAAACTTGTTGCTTGTTGGACTTGAACTTTAGTTATTCAGTTATGCCCAGTACAGTGCTGCAGCTTCTTGATACACATTGGGATTACTATCAAATTATTAATGTCTCTCTCCTTTCCCCCCTTTCCTTTCTGCTTTTTGACCAGGAATGTCTTCCAAGGAGATCTATGGTAACTCATGCTTTAGTATTTCATATGTTGTTGTTCTGGGAATTTTCTGGTTCCTTTGTAACATTGGCTTTAGAACCAGCAGGAAATGAAGTAAGCTGTTTAAATGCATGTTTGCTTCAGCACTTTTTTTCTCTATACAAAACTGATTTTGTGAACTAACAGCTTCACTTTGAAGAAGCGGTATGTCTGTACCCTAGTTGGAATCTGTAAGTTATTTATAGGTTCTTTTATAATTTCTAAATCAAAAAGGTAGCAAAAAAAAAAAAAATATCCAGCTTAGAAACAGTGATGCATGCTATCCCATGTGGGTTTTATGAATGAGGTAAATGAAACCTAATATAATACCAATACTATTATTCTTGTCTTGCCAGACTTCATAGCTTAGCTTCATCTGTATCTTCCTTATGTAATTTTACTTTTTTTGAAACCTTTGCATGTGCATCATATTTCTCCTCCAAATGAGGAAAAACTGAAGCTTTCCTTCCCTTCACCCTCAAATTTCTCCCACTCTTTTTTTAATTGCAGATGATTCCTTTGTTAGACCTGTTACTTTTTGGATTGTTGGTGATTTTGATAAACCTTCAGGAAGGCAATTGTTGTATGATGCCATTAAACATCAGGTAGGTAATGTTTTCATTTGAACAGGTTAGCAGTGCTGATAAAGCAGTAGGTAGAGGCTTGAAAAACACGAGTTGTGCTTCTTCCTGTTGTATGACCTGGGGAGATCGGTTCTCCCTGCAGGGTCTTTAATTTCCAGCCTCATCTTATTTGCAGGAGCTGGAACATTGCTGACCTTCTTGTACTAGGACAGAATCCCCTCTTAGCACTACGCTAATACAATAAAGAAAAGATGTTCTTTTCAGCCCATGGTTCTAAATTGAAGATGTCTGTGTTTCAGTTTGGAGATGAACGTGAGCATTGCTCTCTGCTCTGTCTCATTTGTTCCAGGAAGATAACTGAACCATAAAAATAGATAGCTTACTCCTAAATCACTGTTTTGCCAGACCTCTGAGCAGTGGCCATGGTCCTTTATCTCTTATGTAGCACAGTATTACCTAGAAGATTCCTGTCACAATGGTGGCTATACATAAACTAAATACTTGATGTTAAATTAGTTCATTCATCCTTTTAACCTTGTGCTGTTATTTACCTAATTTGGAATCTGGTTTTCTGGTTAAGAAATACAAAGCTTTTGCTATAGAGTTTATTGTAATAGATGACGACTTCTCATTTAAAACACACCTGAAATCTAAAACTTTCCTTATGCATGTTTCATTGAACACAGAAATCCAGCAATAATGTTCGAATTAGCATGATTAATAATCCTAGTGAAGATCCAAATAGCCAGAATACACTTGTCGCTAAAGCCATATGGGCGGCTCTACAGACACAAACGTCAAATAATGCCAAGAACTTCATCACCAAAATGGCAAAAGAAGAAATTGCGAAGGCATTAGAGGCAGGAGCCGACATTTTAGAATTTGCTGTTGGGGTAAGCATGTTTGTTGGTATTTACAAAGGTAGGGTACTTCACTTGTTCTTCTAATGAATTTTTTAGCGTAGTATGTTCGTATGCAAAAGATGCAGTAACAACGGAGAGTAACACTCTTGGTTTTGGTGTTGGTTTTGTTTTTTGCTCTGAAAGCTAAACTTACCTAAATATAACAGTGCATCTAAAAACAAAGTAAATCCTCATACACATCAAAGCTACATAACTTTGAAAAGTCAAAAGGAATGGAGATTCAGGGATCTATTTAAGTGAGTCAGTTCTTTCTTGGGGGGTTAAGGGAGAACTATAATCTCTTTAAAAAGCTGAGGGAAAAAAAATTACAATTACATTTCTCAAAGTAGGTTTAAAAAAAAGTTAGGCAAGAATCACTTAAGAACAGAAGAATGGAACAACTGGTCTAAGTAACAACAATTACTAGGGCTGTGGCCCTTCACATCATAAGTTGTGATAATGTTTGAAGGTGACAGGCAAGAACTAGGCTTAAGACCACAAAGAAAAGGGACCTGGGGATAAATTTTAGCAAGATATAAAGATGTTCTTGAATGGAAACAGAAAAGGTGCATTTAAAAAAAGTGTGCAGAGGTGTACTTTTCTTCCCATTTCAACGTCAAGTATTCTTTTCTTTCAGGGTATGGATATCAATATTTTCAAAGAAGCCTTTGAATCTCCCAAGGTGGATTTTATTCTGTCCCATGCTATATATTGCAGAGACGTTTTAAAGCTGAAGAAGGGGCAGAGGGCTGTGATCAGCAATGGAAGGGTGAGATCAATGAGCTGACAGTAAAGAGAGATACCACACGTGGGAAGGAAGCAGACCTCGAGCAGCAGAGTCTAGGGATCAGACACAGAGTCTCAGCCTTCTTTAGGTCTCAGCAGTCTTTAGGACTGCTTCCAGTTTGGTTTATTCAGACCTGCAGTGACCTTTTCTTTGTACTGTGTGCAGTTAGTGGTTGGTGTTTTGTACAAATTCAGATCTCTCAGTAACAGAGTTGCTTTCATGTTGGCAGTGATTTGAGTCCAGGGGCAGAAAGGGATGATAAATTTCAATGATTGTGCTGCTTCAGTTCATTGGGCAAAATGCTGCTGTATCTGGCCCTGGTCAAGGTGCCTTGGTCTCTTCCACCAGCTCTTTTTACAATAGCCGCTTAGATTAGGCAAATTATGTTACAATAGTATTTCACTGCAAATAATGAAACCCAGCTGCATACAGCATTCCGTTTTCTTCTGTCATCTGCTTGCTAGTTAGAAAAAAAAAAAAAGGCAAGTTCCAGTGGCTACTGTATACTTTAATGGGTTAAAAATTTCAAGCGATGAGTTGTGGTATTCTATTTCTCTCATTAGCAAAATAGCAAGAATTGTCTAGGTAGCTTTTAGGCTTCTGAACGCTAGAGGAGTGAGATTCGCTGGAAATTTGTTCGACTACTGGAATTGGACTGGTATTCTATTGCCCCTTCAAGATGTAGCATTGCATGTGTAATTTAATATGTCTGATTTTTGCAAACCAAGCACTCAGTGAAAATTTTAAGCATTTATTTTATGCCTTAGTCTGGGACTCTTGGCTCTAAATAGCTAGAATTCTCTCTTAAACTCTGCTGCCATTGACATTAATATCAGCCTAAACAATTTATACCCACTGAGACTGGGCTGGAGTATTTATTTAAAACATCTTTGAATTTTGCTTCAGCGTAACCTTACCTAATAACGCTGATTCCGCTTTCTTTGTAGATTATTGGACCGTTAGAGGATGGTGAGATGTTCAACCAGGATGATTTCCATCTCCTTGAGAACATCATACTAAAGACATCAGGACAGAAAATCAAATCTCAGATTCAGCAGCTGGGATTTGAAGAAGATCTGTAAGTAAACGTGAAGAGGCTTACAAAAAAGTGGTGGTACTCTTGATAACGTGACTTTCTGCAGCCTCGAGAAAAAGCTTTATCAAGTACACTCTGAATAGGTGCTATAAACAAACATGCATGTGTTCAGATGGTCAAGGCTCAGCTGTTCAGAGGGGCAAGTGAGAAAGGAAAAAGATGTAAAATATCTTTATTGGGTTTGAAGTGCTTTAGTGACTTTTTTTGTAGTTCACAATCTCCTGGAGGTATGGAGCTTTAACTGTATCTCCCAGATTCAGGAGGCAGTTCTGAGGGTACTGGCAACCCCCCTACTATGGTACTGTGCTCAGGGTTCATTGTTCTTGATTTGTGATCTATATCTAGTAGCAACCTGCCATGGCTGGTCCATTACCTCGTAACGGAAGTTGGAGTTGTGTTGGCTGGAGCCTCACTGACAAGCAGCAAGAAACTGGGAAAGTGCCCAAGTCTGTAGGAATTTACTATAGAACTGTTCAAGTGAACATGAAACAGTAAATATATTGATACTCACTGAGATCACAGTCCCTGGATCACAGCAGCATGGGCAGCAACAGCCTGCTGTGTTATCGGAGGAGTTCAGGAAGTGGTTTCTTGGATTGGGGGGGTCAGGGAGCGATACAGGTGGACTGAAAAAATAAAGAATGAGGGTCGTGATGCATTCTACAGGGGGTGGCTAAATTCATTGCTGTGTTGAACTAGACGAAGTTTCATTCAAGGGTTTAGTTGACTGGTTGGTGACAGCTTTACCAACAGAGAAGATGTCTATATGCAGAGAAGTGGTATAAATTGCTGCACATCATTACATTTATTCTTGAAAATGCTTTCTGCACCGGATTACCTTTCTGCTCCTCTAAATGGAAGAGAAGCCTAACTTTTCATTAATATTAAGGCCTTCAGATTTCTTGTGGGTTTTTCCCCCAGCTGAATCTTAACTGACAGGCTGTTTTAAACCATTTACCTCCAATATATCAGGGTTTCATAACTCACATGTAGGATTACTACGGTATTGATTTAAAAGCAGAAAGAAGGGAAGAAAATAAGACACTGGAGTATGCTTTCTGAATCTGTTTACAGTTCAGCTAAGTGATGCTTGGCCTATCAATATAAAAATTATTTTAGTAATATACTTCACTGTAAGTACTACAGAATCATGTAAACTGCTTTTAACTTTTTAAAGAGAAACAATAGGAAAAGAGGTAGAGATAAGAAAATGAAAATCATAGTTCTAGATAATTATTGCAAAAAGCACAGAGGTGAGCTAATCAAAAGAAAGTCATCTTCAGGTTCAGAAGAACTGAAGTCCATAGGCATGTGTTTGTGTGTTGGAGCTCATAGCTAAGAAGATAGTCTCTCTCATATTTAGCATTACATTTTTCCATGATGCTGCTTGACTGTTACAGGCTGATCAAGTAAGTTAAGCATGAGGTCTTTTGTGCAGAAATCTTGAGTAATTCTGAATCCTAGGAGGACAGGTTTTAACAGCATTCCAAACACTTTTGCATCCATTGCTGTGTTTGGAATCGAAAAAGAAATAAGGGTGATAGGGTGGAGGAAGAGGGCATAGTTTGAACAGAGGCTAGTTTTGGACAAAGCAGTGTTTTTTTGGTTTCAATGCTGCCAAAGTTTTTTGAAAGCTTTTGAAATTATCCGCTGCATTGGAAAACACTGTAGAACTTGGCAGACTTCACCAGGCTTGTGGTTTTGGTATGAACAATTTAAGCAGCTGTCACTATAAATCTGTGAGACTTACTTAATTCAGGAAAAGCTGACAGACCTTTAAGTTACAGTATTGCTTCTTGGCAAAGCTATGATGTACAAATCAATTTTCACTGATCTTTCAAGAGGTTTTACTTTTTCAAGATTAAATATATTCTTAAAATACTAGACTGGAAATTTATGGGAATAATAAAATGGAAGAAGTTGTCAAAAGTAATCATCTTTCAATGATAGGACCCCTCTCACAAAAATTGCTCCACATACAGGATTGCTTCCTAGTTCTTAGAACTGCAGTGTAAAATGGGAAGACTGCTGTGAAACAAGGGTTTGATCTGAATTGCTTACAGGTCTAAAGGTTGGTGCAGTTCAGGAATGCAGTGCCTGTAGCATGGTTGACCCCTAAAATACCAGCTGTTCTGTATTTTTTTACAGGGTTAAACCCTTTGGTACCCTCAGTAATAAGGCTGCAACCTGTTTAAATTAACGGCAGATTAACCCTTAAATATGTTTAATTCTTCAGAGCTTGTGTAGAGAGGTAGTAAAAGTGTTAGTTTGTGTATCAGAATTCAGTCTGTCTTCTTTTTTGCTGCTAACTGGCAGAAATGTATAAGTACACGCATTTTCTGAGTATCATCTGTAAACCTTTTTTTTTTTTCCTTTTCTCTTTATTTTTCAGTGCAAGTGACTTGGTAATGAAAGTGGATGCTCTTCTTTCTGCTCAACCAAAAGGAGAGGCAAGGATTGAATATCATTTTTTTGAAGAACGATACAGGTATAGGATTGCTGGCATTGGCTGAGCAATATGCTTTTCCTTGTCTTTTAATGTTCCTATGATTTTAAGTTGCATTTAACTTCAAGAAAAAAAAAATTAAAAAATAATCCAAGTAGCAATAGGGAAGTCCCCAATAGTTTTCAGGGCACAGTGAGATTCCAGAAATTAATTCTGTCTACCTATCTCTACACACACATATGTATATATGTAATTTTTTTTCTCAATCTAGTTTCAGAAGGCGCATAGCATCTAGGAAGTAATTTGACTTCAGAATGGGATAGTGTTTTTCCTATGTTTATCCATATGTTTGATACTTTAAAATTGTTTTTTCTTCTGTTTAGTGCAGTTAAACTGAGACCAAAAGAGGGGGAGACATACTTTGATGTTGTGGCTATTGTTGATCCTGTGACCAGGGATGCTCAAAGACTTGCTCCGTTACTTTTGGTATGTATACAGTGTTGTAATGCATTTTATGGCAATTTCAAAAAGTTGTCTCAGCTCTGTAATTTTGGAATGTTTGTCTTCCTCCTTGACCGAGTGGTGACCAATGGCCTTCTAACAGTGCATCTGAGTTGCACAATACATTTATTAGTGGAAAAACTAAATACACTATACTACACACTAACAAGATCATGCTTAGGTATCGTCTAGATAGCTTTTAGTTTCACCATTTTAACGGTTTAGTTTGCAATTACTCTGTTCTTGAGGGAGAAGGTCCCTGCATCCCAACAAGAATGCCTGCAATGTGAGGGAGCAGGTAACTGTTCTTCTTAAAACCAATTAAAAGGTGCGTGTGGTAAAGCAAATAATGAGAAGGGAGGACTGTGAATGAGCAGGTAAGCCTTCTTGAGGTCTTGTCTATAAAAACAGTGGTCAGCTTTCCTAGTTAGCATTTTAAGGGATGTCTTTTTCTCATTACTTTAGGTTTTGAACCAATTGATAAATATGAACCTAAGAGTGTTTATGAACTGCCAGTCCAAACTTTCTGACATGCCACTAAAAAGGTAAGCAATACCATGCCAGGGTTAAAAAGAGAGAGAGAAAGAAAAACCTGTTGGAATGTGCAAGCACAGAAACATGGTCAAATGTCCTATAGGAAGTCTCAATAACTGCTTTGAGCTCGTTTATATTATAGCACGATTTCCCACAGAGAATCTGGGAATTTGTGGATAACGTGAGGTAATTCTGCTGGTTTACAAGTTGGGTGTATTTTCATTTATATAAGTTAAATAACTTACTAATCTTAATGGTTGAGTCTTGCACATTCTGGCTGGTCCTTCAGGATGAAAATTCTGACCTGTTCTAAGGTCAGCACAACCTGTGTTGCTTTGGACAAAGCCTCCTGTATCCAAGAGGGAATAAAAATTTTGTATCGGGCTTCTTGGAGACATTGGAGGTCTGGGAAAGCCGATGCTGTCAGCAAGTTCAAGAAGAGTGAAATATTTGCAAAGTTTGGCAGAAACATGTTCTAACATTTTCTTTCTGAAATTCCAGCTTTTATCGCTATGTTTTGGAGCCGGAGATTTCTTTCACAGCAGATAATAACTTTGCTCCAGGACCAATTGCCAAGTTTTTGGATATGCCCCAGTCTCCACTGTTCACTTTGAACCTAAATACTCCTGAGAGCTGGATGGTGGAATCTGTCAGAACCCCATATGACCTTGATAATATTTACTTAGAGGAGGTAAGAGAAATCAACGTGTTCCTATTACTGCATTTAAATGGTGGTGTTTTTCCAGGGCTTATTTTTGTAATGGGAAAGAACTCTCGAATTTTAAAATGCCAATAAACATAGAACTGTGAATATTAATACCTTTTATGTTTGCAGACCCCTAAACATTTTCTAGGAGGGGTGCAAGTAAACTTAAGCTCACTGACAGTAAGATCGCTGTTCTCAATTACTCAGGGATGGCTGAACCACAGGTTGAAAAATACTGTAGGCTTGAAGCAGATCCTACACTCCTGCTTTGAGTGTGTACATATAAGATTTCAGAGTGTCCTGAGCTAAAAACAAAGAAACTCTTTGCTGGTCATTAAATAACTTTTTCAATTTATTTCTTCCAGATTAGAGCTCCCTACAGCTAATGTCACAACTAAAAATAAGATTGTTATTTTTTAAACTCTGTTTAGAAATTTTGAAGTAAGATCTGAGTCCTGTTCCAGTAAGTAAATTCTACTTACTTTCCCTTGCTCTGAGAAGCCACCAAGCCAGTTTTAGCTACCTGTTCCATTTTCACAGCTTTTGTTACCAGCAAACACTCCTGTGGCTAATTATTAACCTCTTGCTGCTAGCAGTTAACTTTAATAGTTTTCAGAAGATCTAGAAATAGTGGGCTAGTAAGTGGTTACAAAATGCATTACACTAACATGTTATGATGGGCACTGAAACCGCATATATTAAAAGTTAGAAAATCCATGTGTGATGCAAAGTAGAAAATACTGGACTTCAGAGTGCAATGTTAAATAATAAAAGTTAAATGAAGTGGTCAAATAGTCTTTTTCCTTGAAATAAGCCATTATGTAGTTGGCCTTGAAGAACTACAGATATATATTAAAATTAGTAATTTTATACGTATAATCCAGCATATGCAAAAGATGCCAGACTGACAGCTCTGGAGGCTGAAGTCCTCTATTTATCTGCAGAATGGGTATGGCATGGGCAGCGGTGGGACAAGCTTTCCCACCGATCTGCCTCAACCCTGACCTGGAGGAACCACCTCTAGAGGTGAGAGGGAAGTTCAGGCTCCAAAACCAGCCAGCCCTGGGTCTTGTCTGCCAAGACAGGCCACAGCAGCCCCAGCTGTGCGGGTGACTCCTGCAGTACAGAAACCTGTCTGCTGCATGCGTAACAACATTGTCAAACCCTTTACAAATAGGCCTCTTGAAAAGCAACAGTCTGTACAACCTTGTGGTCATTACAAATGTGGGTTACTTTATCACTGAATGTTGCATTATTAGCCTCCTCTCACTTTTGCATCTCTGATATTGTTTGGGAATATGATGCAGTGTAGTGGTAGAGTCTGATATTGCTAATCCTGTACTAGTTATTCAGAAATCTAGGAAATTGGGTGTTTGCTGTTGTTGTGGGGGGTTTTTTGTTGTTTGTTTTGTTTTGTTTGGGTTTTTTTTGCTTTTCATCTCTTAACCTAAGTGCAGAGTCATAAATGAACCACCAAATGGCTGATACTACTACGCGTTTCAAGCCTCCAATTCCCATGCGCCCCCCTAGATTAATTGAAAGGCTGAGAGAGAGGGGGATTAAATGCTTCAGGCATTCGAAGTACCATCCTGAGCCTCCAAATAAATAGCAGCTTTACTTTTGCAGGTGCACAATTTCCAATTCCTAATATGCAGTCTGTTGGTGCTATAGCAGTTAAACTGTCATTTTGGATGTGCGATGAGAGAAGATGCTTTGTGAGATCAGACTAATATTTTGCTTACATAGTGTCCTCAGGCTACATCTGAATTTAGC
Source organism: Aptenodytes forsteri (assembly GCF_000699145.1). Lineage (NCBI taxonomy): Eukaryota > Metazoa > Chordata > Aves > Sphenisciformes > Spheniscidae > Aptenodytes > Aptenodytes forsteri. The sequence goes on along the minus strand of NW_008795907.1, from coordinate 3,188,204 downwards.
CTGGTAGGGACCCAAGGTTTTTTGGGTTTGTGGGTTTTTTGTTTTTTTCTTTTCTTAGCACTTTGTTCGGTGTAGAAAAAAGGAATTGGTCTTTCTGACAGTACCCTAGCACACTGTAAGAGTAATGCAGAGCAAAACAAAATGTTTACTTCGGATGATAGATATTAGATGAGACTAGATTTAAACAGGTTTAGAGTCAAAGTTCTGGAGCCCATCATATACCTTTTATGAGATGCCAGACAGATCACTTACTTGACTACATTCTCCAATAAATGTTAAAAAAAATAATTGTGAAATAGAGCAACAGTCCTTCCTTTTCCTTATCCTAGCATCTTAGCAGTTGAGATTCCAATCTTTTTGGTCAGGGACACTCTTAACAATATGTGTGTGAATTTCATCACTCGAAGGAGCTGAGCTCTTTGAGGCTTTCAAGGTATTCGTTTAATAAAATTACTCTGGTAAAATAAAGCGTGTGTCATCTAATTACTATAGCTATTTTAGAGAGTAACTGAATCACTAAAAATTTGCACTTTAGAGCTAGTGCTGAATTCAGCAGTATCTTCTTCTTACAGGTGGATAATGTTGTAGCTGCAGAATATGAATTGGAGTATCTGCTTCTGGAGGGACACTGCTATGATATCACTACTGGACAGCCACCTCGGGGACTCCAGTTTACACTGGGAACTTCAGCCAGTCCTGTCATCGTTGATACCATTGTTATGGCCAACTTGGTAAGCATTCAATTGAAACTGGCGACAAATTACAGGTCCTACAGTCAGCACAACTACTTGCATAAACCACTGAGTATTTTCTAGTATGTGGGTTATGGATATGTGGTGTTACACCCCACAGTTGCTTGCAAATATATCAGGACCACATCATTCCTAACATTGATGTCTAAAACCTTGCAGTGTACTTATTTCTCTCTTACCTTTTTCAAGATCTACTCCTTTCCCTTCAGCTTGCTGAGAAGGGTCTTCTGGAGTATCTTAAAACGATGTTGATATTCTTAAGCAACCTCTTTCCAGGGAAGGTCAGACAGTTCTGTTTTTTTTCTGGACAGAGTACTCCTTAGACCATCCACTCTAGTACTGTAAGCCTAGGTGGACAGTTGTCTTGTTTTGGGACCCATTTCTTCAGGAGATCTATGGAACAAATGGAGAGAGTCAGCAGGAATAATTGGCATTCTAGAAAACAAAGGAAGTGTGAAAGAATAGGAATTGCTTAATTTAGTTGAGAAAAGGTGACGGAAATCCAAACATATGATTGTTCCCTGCAGCTGCCTTTATAAGGTAGCTGCATGAGGGATCAGTCTGTTTTCAGTCTTCACACTGGGCAATGAGAGAGGTAATGGACTGAAATTATGGCAAGGGAAGTTAGCCACTGGAATATTTTCTTGATATGTAATGTTAGTGAAAAACTGGAATAAATTGCCTATTGTGGTTTTTGGACTCTTTAAATGTATTAAAGAAAAAGCAAGGAAAAAATGTTCACCGATGCTAAATATTTATTTTAAAATTCTTACACTCATTTTCTATTTCTCTGCACCTTTTCTTAGCTAAAGTATATGCTATAATGATGTAATATTTCTTATTGTAGAAAAGATGACCCTTATTTTATGTGTGTTCACATTGTGTGTGTGTATGTTGGGCAGTAAAGCTTAATGGCTTGGAGGTGTCTTTTTTTCTAATTAGTTAAACCAAAGTGTATGTACCACAGTATACAGTGCTGTATCTGGGAATCCTCTTCCTCAGCTTAGCGTCTATACTGTGAAGGGGTATGAAGAGACCAGGAACATGCCCTGTGCTGCCTTCCCCAGACTGCTTCACTTGTGGAATTGCATGCATTTGGGGTCACCGTACAAAACTGGATGGGACACTAAGCATCACTTACAAATATTTCTATCTTCTATAGGTGTAATAATCTAAATCACAGAAGAAAATATTCAGATCTGGAAATTCAGATCCGGAACCTGAAACTTCAACAGGACTTGTATGCAGTATTTGAATTTCACATTGTAATTTTTTTATGTTCTGTAGAAGAGATATCTTGTAACATATAAACTATGTTACTATTTCCTGCTGTAGCTGAAGTACCAGTCTGTAGAGCTGCAAAATTGATTTGAATTTTGTTTTGTAGGCAGACCTTTCATGGACTGCTGTGTAATTACCAACTAGTGTTTTGAAATTCACTCACTCACTTTCACAAAAGACAAAACTTTCGCAGAAAAAACTTTGGGATTGCACTGTTCCCATCAGGACACCCTGAAGACTTTCTGTCATCTAACAAATAATGCTAGACGTTTTCATACTCCTGTCTCTTACGGAAAAAAAAAACCCAACGATTTTGAATGGAACTTCTGGGTTTTTTTTTTTTCCTGTTCTCTGGGTTTTTTAAGGCCTTATGGTTATGTTAATCAGCTGGCTTACAAATAACTATTTTCAGATATAAAACAGTGGGTCAAAATACATTACTTAAAAACTTGGTTTTCTACATTTGCACTTTCTGGAAACTGACAAATATTCTTGCTTTACAGGGTTACTTCCAGTTAAAAGCCAATCCTGGTGCATGGACTCTCAGACTCAGAAAGGGCAGATCTGAGGATATCTACAGAATCTACAGGTAGGACAGTATAAGAAATACTTTAATTTTTTTCTTGTGAAACTTTTGAAGTAGTTAGGCATTGTAATATGTGAATCTAACAGTTCCCTTGCCAAAGTGTAGTGAACACAAAATTACATTTTGTACTGAACATAAGTTATGTGAGATGAAATAAATTAACTCATTTAAAAAACCCAGTAAGTGTGTGTTCAAATACCTGTACTTGTTACTTCGTTGCATGTCTCAAACCTGTCTTACAGTGATAAGGTTTAATACCATGTAGAAAAATGTGTAGAAGAAATAAAGAACATATTTCTGCTATGTAGTAAAGGTCAGTATTTTACTGTATTTTCAGCCATGACGGCACAGACTCTCCACCTGAAGCTAGTGAAGTTATTGTTGTTCTGAATAACTTCAAGAGCAAAATTATTAAAGTGAAGGTGAGTTTAAAAACTAGAGTTGCTCTTAAAAAAGACTGTTTGACCAATAGTGGGGAAGAAACTTTGATTAAAGCCTGATGATCCCTTCCTACAAGCATACATTGTGGTTAAAGTGGTTAAACATTGGAACAGGCTGCCCAGGGAAGTGGTTGAGTCACCATCCCTGGAGGTATTTAAAAGACGAGTAGATGAGGCACTTAGGGACATGGTTTAGTGGGTGGTGGTGTTGGGTCGATGGTTGGACTCGATGATCTTAGAGGTCTTTTCCAACCTCAATGATTCTATGATTCTATGATTTGAGGCAGTCTGCACAAAGTTCACATCACAGTATCTATAATGGAGAGAATTGCCTGTAGACTTGGTTTTTGTTTTTTCACCCAGGCGAGAATGACATGTAACTGCTGTTCCTTTTGTATGCCCATGAGAAACAATTATGCTCACATTTTACTGACTCAGTTGTGCTTATGACTTAAGAAAAAAACAATCAGTTTTGTATGTCCTATATATGTCTGGTAATAAACATTCAGTGTATCCATTGAGTCAGTATTCTATCTGTTACAGACAAATTTGACTCCTCTGGTAATAAATTTTCTATCAATCTGATACAGAGTAGGTGAGAATACATTAAAAAAAAAAGGTAAATTAGTAATCCACTGTCTTTTAGGGTTGCCTATCAGATAATGACATAGCTGAAAAGTTTAAGGAGGACAACTGATAGATAAGTGACGGTTATAACGCATCTGGTTCACACTTCCTCACAGGATTAACTTGTGCTAGAGTTAATTCTGGGACATTTTCCTGATTTGCTGCCTTGTCTATGTATTTGCTTTGAAGTCTCAGTGGCCAATAATACCTCTTAGAAACAGAAAGTGGTGTTGAGGTGTTGCAGCTGAAAAGTTTAAGGAGGACAACTGATAGATAAGTGACGGTTATAACGCATCTGGTTCACACTTCCTCACAGGATTAACTTGTGCTAGAGTTAATTCTGGGACATTTTCCTGATTTGCTGCCTTGTCTATGTATTTGCTTTGAAGTCTCAGTGGCCAATAATACCTCTTAGAAACAGAAAGTGGTGTTGAGGTGTTGCGTTGGGTTTTGGGGGGGGGGGGGGGGGTGGGTGGTTTTTTTGGGGGTTTTTTTTTTCAACTCTATCTGGGGGGGGTGGGTTGGTTGGTTTGTTTGAGGGTTTTTCTTTACCAGACTCCATCATCAAGGAAACACCTCTTAGCAAAGCATTTTAACCATCTAGACTAACATGCCTTTGGTGTCTGAAAACAGCTTTGGAATCTGTTCTGAAAATGTCTGTTTGCTACTGACCTGTTTCTCCAGACAGCTTAGGTTACCTATCAGCTCACTGGACATAATTCAAATGGATACAAACAGAGCCAGTGTCAAAATAACACTCCATAGCTGTTTGCCCAATATGTGGTTCCACTCACTAAAGCAGTGTTATGCTTTACAGGTTCAGAAAAAACTAGATATGATGAATGAAGATCTACTAAGTGATGGTACCAGTGAGAATGAATCTGGATTTTGGGAATCTCTCAAATGGTAAAACTAATTCAATAATAACCTGCAAGTCTCTTGAAACTGGAAAACTATTTCATGATACAGTTAGGTCTGTGATATTCCACAGCCATCTATTAAGACTGCTTGAATTTAGGTCTTGCTAACTCCTTATCTTTCATAGGACCCCTCTGTTTCTAGAGAACTGAGCTACTGCTTTGCACCTGCTTACCTTCCCTTACCCCTAGTGCTACTTGGGAGCCTGAAAACATTCCAGGAGCTGCATCTCAGCCAGCAATCTTTCAATTGAATAGATGTTCATATATAAGCTATTGGGTCTTCCATGTCTGTGTCTGCAGCACTCTGCCTTGTGGAGGATACCCTGACTAGTGGGGGGGGATGACACCAAAGCCCACAGTTGTACTCTATTAAACCAACACTGTAGCAATTTATAATCTGTTGCACTCTTTCCTATATAGCTGGGCCTTACTATTTTGTCCTTTATATAAACACATTTGTCCTTTCAGGGGATTCACAGGAGGACAAAAGAATGAAGATGTGAAACAAGATAAAGACGATGTACTAAATATATTCTCTGTGGCTTCAGGACACCTATATGAAAGATTCCTACGGTTAGTTCAGAATTTATAATCTGGGGATCTCAAATGGTAGAGGTGCCCTGCTTTCCACAAGGAAAAAGGTTAGAATTTGCAAGAATATCAAAAAATATAGAAAAATAAAAAAAAAAAAAAAAAAAAAAAAAAAAAGCAACAGCTCAGAAATCCTCTAGATTTTGCATCTACTGTATTATAGGAACTTTTGTCTGCATAACATTCATACGTTCAAAATAGACTTAGTTTAATAGATGGCATGTTGCTGTCCTAGAATTTTCTCACTACAATATAACCAAATACAAACGTAGTCATAGTTGCTTTGGAAAACAATCTGAACTTCTGTTCTCAAAGGACTGTGAAAGCCAACAGGTTGTATATTCTCTGACTAGTTGAAGTACGTAGATATTTGGGGGTTTAGTAATTTTGTAGATAAAATTAAACAATTTGCAATAGGCTGAAGCTACCTGCTTTTTCTTCATGCATGAAGATCAGTTACCTGACACATAATTGCAGTTAGTCTAATAATGTAAAACAGCAATTTGTAATCTGTTACGCAGCTGATCTCTAGTGGGTGGCAGTTGTTCCTCTAAATGCTTTATTTTTTTTCTTTTGATAGCATAATGATGTTGTCTGTGCTGAAGCATACTAAGACTCCTTTAAAGTTTTGGTTTCTGAAGAACTACTTATCGCCTACGTTCAAGGTTTGTTACTAATTAGAAATTTATTCTATCATGGGGAAAAGTTTAGGGGGAAAAAAAAAGGTTGCAACTTGTGCATCATACTATTGTGTAAACATATGTCCAGTTACTGGTCTGTATACCTTCTATTTTGACAAAGCATCAAGTTGGTATAAGCTGGTGGTTCTGCCTAGAAAGCTTTGAGAAATAACAGACAGGTTGATAGTGGACTCATGCTGAAGGTAAATATTTAAGAGAACAGCACATACTAGGAAAATCATACTTGAAAGAATCTGAACTTTTTTTTTTGTGACTTGCATGATAAAGGTGTAGAATTTAAGATGAAATTCAGGGCTATAAACCTACATCTAATAGATAAGGGTTGAAAGATTATAGGAGAAAAACTACCAGAGAAGCAGTGCCTATGACTAGGTATGGAGAGAGCTTCATAAGAGGAGACGTTAAAACCATGTTTCAGACTGACTAGAGTTCATGAGCAGTGCATGGCAGAGTGACACAGGCCTTAGATGAGTATACCTGGAAATACTTATCAATTGTATGTGATACAACATAAAACAAACAGCAGGATTCAAAACAGAACCCAGAGGTAAATGGATATCAAAACGCTCAGGAATTTGCAACTTTTAACATTTAATACTAGGAAGTAGCATTTCTTGGAGAATCTTGCCTGTTCAGCATGAACTCAAGGGGAAGTGATTGGCAGTGTCCCTATTGCTGCAAACATGGGCTGTGCTGTGACTCTGCTGTTGTCAGTCACCTCTTGGGGTGGTGCAACAATATGCTTCCCCCCTCCCTTCTTAATGGCTGTATTGTACCAGCATCCCTTGGCTAAACCTGTACTCTCCCAGTGTCGGAGGAAGCCTCACAGATGAAAATGTCAACTGATTTGACAGTGGGCCAAGTTGTTCTAGTAAAAAATAGCTCCCAATTCTTCTCTCGCACTTTATTATTCCCATTTACACTGCTTTGTACAGCCCTAAATAATAATTCTCCCATCTGCAAAATTTTACAATTTGAGTAATGCATTCTTTTAAACTGATCTGTGGATCGCTATAAAATGGCTCATAAGTAATTGTGTGGGGAAAAATGCCAAAATATTTATTTGTCTTATGATAGTTGGCTTTACAATTTGTACTGATTGTTCAGTTCGGGGTTATGTCTTTGTTTGAACTAACAACGAAACTGCAGTTATTCTTTGGTATTTCATTTTCTAATGTTCTGTGCTTTATTATAGGACTGAAGTCTCTCTCTTGTAATGCACTTTTCTTTTACCTGCAGAGGTACAAAGAACTGAAATAAGCTACATTTTTCCCCCTCCCTCTGCAGGAGTTCATCCCATACATGGCAGAGAAGTACAACTTCCAGTATGAACTTGTCCAGTATAAATGGCCACGCTGGCTTCATCAGCAAACAGAGAAACAGCGTATTATCTGGGGTTACAAGATCCTCTTTCTAGATGTGCTCTTCCCATTAGCTGTTGATAAGATCCTGTTTGTGGATGCTGATCAGGTAACAGAGGTTGGAATTACTTGATCTTTTTCTTTTTTCTTTTCTCTAAGAATAGTATGTTCTTGAATACAATTTCTGTATTATTGGAAAGGTTGCAAGTCTGAGCCCTTCGCAGGCATGACTGAAGGTTGATTCTGTAACTATAGCATGCTTCAGTGAGTGCTGTTTTTTCTGCCTGTTCCCACAAAGATTGGTTTTGTTGGCCTGTCTTTTACTTTTGTCTGGTTCCTCATTCACTCACTGTGATTCCAGCTAGTTTGCCAAATAGGTTCTTGTCTCACCCTTCCATTTTTCCAGTTCTGTCGGTTCTCCCAGCCTGTAGATCACTTACCACATACGGTGTTTTCCTAAGTCACCAAACACCCTTCCCCTTCCACCCCCCTGCTTTTAACTTGGCCAGATCTGAGTGGCTTTTAGAGGAGCGAGAAGGCAAATCCCTTGTGCATGAAGACATGTCCTGCTGCAAAGCAAACGGTGTCTATAAGGCTTTGTATGTGCTTACTGCCTGAATGGTTTGAAAGTACAGGATACATGTGCAGTGAGAACTGCCAAAAATACTCCTTCAAAACATATATGAAACTGAGAAGTACAGATTATCAACACTTAAGTATAAAATGCCTTAGGTGTTTTGGCATATGTACAGTATGATCCCATGTCAGTTAAAACCATTACAACTTATGCTGAAGTACCACCTCAGATAAATTTCCAGCTATGCTGTTCTCATTTTAGACAGTTTTTGCTCTGTTTATAGAAGAGATATTAATGCATTTTTTCCCCACCAGAGTGGTATTTTTAGAGTAGTATTACTGCGACATCTGTGTCAAAAAAGACATTTTAAAAGCCTTCATCCCTCAAGGGTTTGCAAACTTTCAAGAGGAAAGGACACAAAGGATCACAGTAGAGTTCATGTATAGTGAGAATTCTTGCTGCTTATTAAGCAACAATTTGGCACTTCAGCTGTCAAACCAACCCCTGTCAGATTATTTTAAGCTCTATTTTAGTTGTTCCAGCTCTAAGAGCAGGGGAAACAAGACCTTTTGTGCTGTTTTTCTGCTACATATACATAATGCAAAAGACTGCAGAGTATAACAGGTAATTCTTCCTTTAACTGTTTGCTCAGTTTGAATTAAATCCTGACCACCATTTCAAAATAACTCGTGGCAGGCTTCTACAAATAAAAATAAAATGTCCTTTCCCTTCAGATTGTGCGCACAGATCTAAAGGAATTAAGAGATTTCAATCTAGATGGTGCTCCTTATGGATATACTCCGTTCTGTGACAGTCGAAGAGAAATGGATGGCTACAGGTTCTGGAAATCGGGATACTGGGCAAGTCATTTGGCTGGAAGAAAATACCACATCAGGTACTGAAGAATTCAGTTTTTTCAAAATAGAGGGGAGAGCTTTTGCTACTACTTAGAACTAGCAGAAAACTAGCTGAGGTATACGATGCTGCAGTGAACCACTTTTTGCTTACTGTTGCCTCTTTAAGGTTCCTGTGGTCCATTTGAAGCACTAGGGACACTGAAGTTACTTTCAGTATGCTACAACTTTTACAGATGAAGAACTGAAGTGTTAAAAGAACTGAAGTGTTAACTAACCAGACATCTTCATTTGTTAATAACAAATGTTGGAAGAAGGGACTGCATGACAGCAAAGCTAAGATAGATTTGTTGAAAAATTTTTTTCATACGTGCCATGACCTTGTTAGAACTGCTTTCCTGCCTTGTATTAGATAATTTGATGTACTGCCACCAAGAGATTGTTTTAGCATATTATGTCTCGGGGTCTACTGGGGCTGCAGTAAGTTACCCATCAGTCAAATGTCATTACTAATTGCGTCATCTCCATGTAGTGCTCTGTATGTTGTGGACCTGAAGAAGTTCAGAAAGATAGCAGCTGGAGACCGACTCAGAGGACAATATCAGGGTCTTAGTCAGGATCCTAACAGTCTGTCCAACCTTGATCAGGTGTGTTTTTGTGTTTGGTTTGTTTTCTTTTACTGGGGTATGATGGCAGGTTGGGACCTCTCCTTTCCTGGCCAAACTTCAATCACAGCCAGATGCCAGTGGCAGTCCTGTTATGCCCTGCCTTCAAATGAGGCAGGTATTGATAGCATCAAATATAACTGGTGGGTGGAAACAACACGTTCCCCTTAAATGTCTTAAGACTATCAAATTTTCCAATATACTCCAAGACACATATATAACACAACTGGGTACTTTTTTCTTGAGCTATCCAGCTCTCAGTGCTTTACTGTGCACTGACTTAACATAGAAATAAGGCTTGTACTGTGGCAGATGGAAAAAATAACACAATGGTTTTAATCAGAATAGTCTTCCAAACTGGTCCAGTACAGGTTTGATACTGGATTCATATTACTGCCTTAATACTGTTTGCTAAATAACTAATTTATTATTATAATTCAACAAAATAAGATTAACAGTTGTAGTATGCAGGTTTTTTTCCAAAGGGCTTTGTTTGGAATGGAATGAAAAGTTGATTCATCACTTTTTAGTTGCACTGGGAAAAACACTCTTTACAAAAGTTAAACTTCTCTATACTCTCTGGTTGAGGGGGTTGTTCCTCCCACCCTGCACCCTGTGAAACTGCTACTAACTCTTGTTCTTCACAACAGGATTTGCCTAACAACATGATCCACCAGGTGCCAATTAAATCACTCCCACAGGAGTGGCTGTGGTGTGAAACATGGTGTGATGATTCCTCAAAGAAGAGAGCAAAAACCATTGATCTGGTAAGTGCAGTATGGCTCCCTCATTCTTATGTCACAATAAAATACAGTGACCAATTTTAGAGGCTCTTCCCTACCTCAGATCTAGGCACCTTATCCTGCATTGTTACTGTTTTCAGCACTTCATTTTTTTTCCTTTAGCTTCTCTATTTCTCTTACCTGGAGCAGTGGCATTATTATGAATTTGGAAAGAGACTTTACACTGTACTCTAGCTAAAATACAGGCATGTGGTGCTCACCAACAACAGATTAATTCCACCAGGGGGAAGCATACCTCTATTCAGTAAATAAACTTTTTTTATGCATTAAGTGTCTGAACAGTTCATATGCTTTGTTTGCAGTGTAATAACCCAATGACCAAAGAGCCCAAGTTGCAAGCAGCGATGCGTATAGTTCCAGAATGGCAGGACTATGATCAAGAAATCAAACTGCTCCATAGTCTTTTCTGGAAAGAAAAAGAAACGGGAACACCAGCTAAGATGCCCGGACAGCACACACATGGTAATCTTTCTGACTATTTCCCTGCTTCTGTGACTTTCTTCCCACCTGTTTGGACTGGGGTTAAGTTGCATACTCATTCACTGTAGGCTTGCACCATGCAAAGGCTTGCATGGAGGATGTGTTAAATAATCTGTATATTTTAATGGGACAGAAAGGCCTTGCTGAGTGAGGCTGGTGTAACTTAACCTGATTCTGAAACTTAGAGAACAGAGAGCTATATTGCACGCTTGTTCCAGTTCTGTTAAAGACCCTCACTGTTCCTGCAATTTTATGAGCTCGGCCTTATCTTAACCCTTAATTAAAGTGCCACTATACACAATGGCTGTGACTTGTTCTTCAGTCACTGGTAACCTTGCAAAGAACAAGTCTTTGGGGTTTATACGCTAATTTTCAAACCAATCTGCCAGTTGAGGCAGCTGGAAACAGCGTGCTCATTTTTCTCTCTTCTACAGATCCAGCAGCACATGTGGAATTATGATCCATGGAGAAAAATTCAAGTTAGACTGTTTCATAGACAATTTTTATATTGAAAGCTAGTTTTTTCCGGTATGTCTGCAAAACTGCTGAATAATTGAATGGGATGATGTATGCATTTTTATTACTTGCCTTTGGGTTAGTTTCTGCATATGAAATAGGATCTGGATTGCTGGAATTAGCATTACTGGTTTTTTGCACCTGTGGTGGAGATGAAAGAGCCCATGATGGAATTTAGCATTTCAGAAACAAAACTTCAAAATCCACTGGAAAAGCCACAGCCTGTTCCTTCAGCTGTTGCTACCTCCACCACTGATGAAGATCCTGTTAGCCTCAGATCTAACTTGAGAGCCTGGAAATCACAGACCCATTCAGCCTTTGGCTAGAACATTAAGTCCTAACCTCAACTGATGGAGGTAATTTTTCCAGGTAACGTTAAAAAGCTCAGAATCATGCCTTGAATTTGGGATACTGTTTTATCTGCAGGTTTTCAAACAGTCGGAAATGCTTCTCAGATTTGTTCAGTATGCCCTTGATTTTGTAACAAATCCAGCATTACTTAGATTTTCTATTTCCTGTCTTCATTTATTGCCCAACTTTTGAAGGTTTGGCTTAATGTAAAGCTACCACAATCTATTTAAATGTCCATCTAAATACAAATGCCTAAGCTTACAAAGTGAGCAGAACATTGAGTTTGACAGCTCAGTTCATCCTAGCCCATCTGACTTGAATCAAAGTGCCCTCCTTCCTTCCTGCTCAAAGTTTAAATCAGTCTGCAAAACTGGTAGGGCCTTACTATTGCTGTGGTTCACTGATTCATGAATGTTTTTTGTTAATGAAAAATCTGTGGAAACTTCAAAGTTTTTCATCATGTAAATTTCATTAACTTTATTCTTCTTCAGAGATGTTGTCACATCAATAAAAACTTCGGAGTTCTTAGGTCTTAAGCTTTAGTTCACACTCAGTCCTTTGATCATCCTTTTTGCTTGCACATGTTACAGTCCTAATTTGATTTTGGGGTTTCTGAATATTTCACCTGCATTTGTTTCATTCTGTGCACAGACAAGAAAACATTTTCCTGCAAGGATTAATTACCCTGGGCTAGTTTTATCATTCATATTCATGTCTTAATTTTTAAAGATGATACTGCCATAGTTCTGTTATGAACATACCAATTAAAAAAAAAATCCTCAAACCTTGTTTCCCTCATTCTGTAGGATTATTGTCCGCTCCCTAGAACATGAGGAGTTGAAGAGTTGAAATGTAAGAACTAAAGTAGTATTTCTAGTAGTAAAATATAGCTCCCTATGCACTGCTTCTTTAGAAAACCAATCTGGGATCATTTCTGCCTCCCATGTTTTTATACAGGTAAATGTTCTGTGCTGTAAGAGCTTCCCACTAAAGATAATCCTGACTTAAGATATTCTTCTAGAATTATTGTATTATACATCCTATAAATGTTTTGGAGGAATCTGAAAGACAGCAGTTGTAGTGTTTAAACTGTTCAATAGGGCAACTGAACAGAAAAGCAGCTCTCTCCAGCCAGCTCAAGAAAGGGCCCAAATCACTAACCCAAACTCTAAAAAAAAAAAAAAAAAAAAAGTTAAAAGAAATAGCCAGGGTCCCTTAAATGCACATTGCTGGCACTGTTGACAAGGTGAGTAAACTAACCAGTACCACCACACATACTCACCAGAAGTGTATCAAAAGTGGGTAATTCTAGAAAGGTAGTGGAAAGGACAGTTTGTAATCTCCCCCCTCTCCAGAGGGAAAGCTATGCAAACGTGGGGGGCTGGATATCAAACCATGGACTTACTGAGTATGAGTTATCAGCTTAGGTATTTTCCACGTTGTGGGGTTTTAAATTCACATAGTCTCCCTGATGCTCTGTAAATTACAAGTGGCTTATGCTTCCCATCAAAACTGTTCTAGTTAAGGATAAGCAGACTTACACTAGAAGGACTTTTTTTCTAGTGTAAAAAACAATAATGTGCCTGCCAACAAATTACAGTAATTACGTACTATGTTAATTAGCCTATTTTAAACAGCTAATACAACACATGTAAGATCACCCTTTCTGTGTTCAGCTACAAACCACTTCTGCCTCTTTGGAGCACAGGGAATGGCACAGGATCAGGTGGGCTGCAGCTGTACACCACAGTTTCATCCAGGGATGGACAGGGGCAGTAGAGGAGGATCGCTTAGGCTGGATGGCGGGTGGGTCAGAAAAGAATCTGCCCAAGTCCTCAGAACAAGAAAAGTGCAAGTTTTCTGCAAAACAAGACCCTCTCTTACCTAGAACCATATTTGGCTTCTTTTTTTCCACGTATTATTAGAAGCCAGAAGATAGAAAATAAAGTAACCTCTTAAATTCAGCACAATATTTACAATGCCTTCTTTGGAGTTGAATAAGGAGAAAATATTTTTGAATTAAATGTCAGTTTTTATTTATGCTCCTCCATTCTAATAGTTAATGTGTACACTTAAACACCCACACTGCATGCTTTTTTTTTTTAAATTACAAGATCTAGTGAGCTATGGAGAATATTTTTGTTCCTTCTGGTTAACAGAAACTGTGCTCTTCTGTTTAGCTCTTATTAAGAAAAAAAAAAAATCTAGCTCACAATTGATATAGAAAGAAACCAGAAACACATGTTGTGACATTTTGTACCTTTTGCAGTACTCTTAAGAGTCCTGTACCTGTTCTCAAGTACCTTATAAAATGCACATGGTACTAATCATTCTGAATGTGAACTATTCCAGTTTTTCCTGTGAAGCCACTAGTTATTTACACACAAGAATAACAATCATAGAGGAGAATAGTCACTTATTTTGGATCTATGCATACACTTGGGCCTTAAAAGAAAAATCTTCTGACAGCTCCATCTAGAAGGAATCTCAGAGTAAGATGATTACTGAAATAGAGCTGCTTCTGATCCATACCACTGATGGCCTGTTCCTGTAAACTAGTAAGACTGATAAGAAAAAATAGAAAATGGGGATTACAGAGGTCACAACATAATTTTGGATCCCTCAGACTGGAAAGGCCACTTCTGTGGCAAAGTGATGACACTGTTCCAAATCTCTGGATACAAGCAGCTTGTCCTCTTGATGAGAAGTTCACACTAAAAAATGCCCAGTACTTTATTTTAAAAGGAAGATTTCACTGCCTTACTAGAAAACAAATAGCAGAAAAATATGTTTTTAAGATTTCTCTTTCATTTAGCTATTGGGGGATGGGTTGTAAAGGAAATGAAAGGGGTGGGGCATGTACAAAGCAGTAAATATCCAGTCACAATCTTAGGAAGCAAAACTTTTTTTTTTTTTTAATATAAACTGTTTTGCATATCCAAATCTTCTGTAATCCGTTCAAGAATATACCATAACTCAGTGTGGCACTGATACCTACTGACCCAAGATATTGGGAGTTACTCTCTACTGAATGTTACCTGAACTGAGATTACAGTGAATTTCCCAGTACAGTGGCAACAGTAAGATCTGTCTAACATAATAAAGCCTTTTCTGTTCTTTACCCATGCCTCCCACGTCCATTACTTTGGGTCTGATGATAACTGATGTTTTAATGGAGTTGCCTAGAGTACATTTTTCACTTATTCTTGTATTCAAGTGTTGGGATACTGTTGAAAAGCTTCTAGAAAAGAGAAGTAAAGAGTTCTTCCTCCAAGCTGGTCTTGTTAATCATGATATTAAAGTAACCCCTAAACTGAGACACTTCTGTTAAATGTAAAGTATTTCAGTCATTTCTTTAAGGTAGATTTGTATCTTTTTTCCAACTCTACCTACTACTACTACAAGGTGCTTCTATGTCCGTTTTCTTCATTTGATTAAGTTTTACACCAATACATTCATAGTAAGCACTCAGAAAAGTTAGTGTTTCTCAAATAATGCTTGCTACAAAGCTATGTCTGGGTCTCTTTCAGAGTTGGGAATGAATTCCAAACTCCTATGGGACTCTCAGAAAAGCCTCTCAGCCAGAGCATCTTTATTATTCACAGAGCTGTGAAATAAAGAGTTTTACATATTTCTATGGCATTCAACTGAGCTTTCTGTGTATTCGGTTTCCTACAGTTGTCTGTTTGTTTGAACTTGCTCAGGTTTGGAAAATGAGACCAAATCCTAGGAGACAACTAAAAGGGGAAAAGGAAGCAGCCAGAAAGAATAAATACGTGCCATATGCCTCTTGCCTCCTCAGCCAATAAAGGGTTTTGCAGCACACACACACCCTTTTAATTTTCAAAGTACATATTTAAGCATGTGACTGTACATCGATAGAAATCAGTCTGAGACTGATTTCCCTCCACCCCAAAAGAGCTAGCTTAAATCAGAAAAACTTGGATGGCTGCAGGGGGAATGGAAAAAGTAGTTTTGAATCCTTTTCTACAAACCCCAATTTTTAAAATTGTATTAGCCTGAATACAACAGGGTTTTTCTGGTGGGCAAACTGTCCCATTGCCCTCCACCCCCACCCTGCCAACCCTATCAATACATGCCTGTAACTTCAGCCATACACCATGTATAGCTCAATGGAAACGTGTCAGGAAGCACATTCCTCCAGCTGGCATGGTCACGCCACATGGTGCAGGATGTCTCCTTCAGTGCTGTAACATGCCAAGGGCAGCTGCTGTAGAAGCCCACCATGTTCTGGCTTCTCGCTGAACTTCTTGCCACGTTTGCAAGGCATTACTCAAGGGTGTCCAACCTGCCCCTTCACTTTCTCAACAGCAATCTTAAAAGCAATTCCCAGCACCTGTGTCTAGCTCTCATCAATAAGCAGAGCCAGCTTTTCCAGTGCAAGACTTACCGCCCTGCTCTGAATTAGTAGCCTGGGGGGACTCAGCCATCACAGTGCACTATAACACAGAGGCTTACGTGGGGACTGTCCACCCCACCCTGTGCTGAAGCTGCAGCTGTAGTCTGCACTACAGGCAGATACCAGCCTGTGCACAATGCAGCCCCATGCCACTGGGTATCACCATCTGCTGCGTATCACCTATGGATGTGCTCTTACAGCATCAGAACAAGTTCCTGCCACTCAGCCTTTCTTCAGACTGATCTTGGGAGGGTGACAACGATGACAGGGATGGGGGACTGATACAGGGAAGTTACAATAAGGAATGGAATTGCATTTGAGGAAAACCCAGTTTGTTTCTAGCTTGTTTCAATTAGGAGGAGGCAAGCACTGCAGGATGCTCGTTTTCTCTCATGATCGTGTTTAAAGGAAAACAGGCAGTTGAAAAGCAGAGGTCCAAAGTCACCTGAGAGCACTATGAGTTGTGCAAGGGTACCTGCAGAACCAGAAATACACACTGGTGGCAGCCCCTTGCCTCCAGCATATCAGATCTAGACTGAGTGAACCTGTGACCACAGCTCCGCTGGAGCACTAGCTAATCTCCCCGTAATACAGTGTGGCAAAACTCGCCTCACCTCTACGTTCCTCCATGCGTAGCATTTTTTTTTGGTATCGAGAGTCACCCTTCAAGTAAGGAAGCGTGGTGCCTCTATGAAAGAGTTTGCCACAAAATTAAAGCAGTACTTTGGGTTACCCAAAGTTCTGTTTAGTGCCACTGCTGGTGTATTCAGTACAGCTCCTATCCACACAGGAGAGACAAAAAGGAGGAGAAGCCTCTACACACACGGCTGACACTCGATTCATTTCTTGCTTACCTTGTACCATTTACGCTCTAACTGGGGAACAGATATACAGCCGTATGACGGTAAGCAGTGCTTCATCCCCAGGTGAACAAATGCTTTTCAGATGCTGCTCTTGCTGCCTGTTTCCATCTATTGTTCAAATACTCACACCGACATAACAAGATGAAAAATCAGTCACTAAAATGCACTTCAGAGTTAGACAAATTACAAGAGTTAGAGTGCCCTTATCATCAGGGCTTAGAAGTAGTGGCAGAGATACCCCATGCCAGTCTTCCATGCACACTTTGCTAAGCCTGACAAGATCCTCTCTAGATTACTGGGCTTTGACAAGCTTGTCAGGTCAGTCCTCCTCACTACCACTTGGCGGTGAGTGGAGATGCTGGGAGTGTAACTGCAAACCTCACAACTGGGAACCAGAAAGAATACTGAGCTCCTACCAGTATTGTAACTCCATCCAACAGCTGTACAGTGCCTTCGTCACACATCTCACCAGCTCGTAGCTGTCCAGAAAATGTCTTCAATTACTTTGTCCAACAAGTCCAGCCTGATTTGCAGTCACTGCAGAAATGCCTTAAGTGCACCTCAGGAAAGGAATTAAACCTGTGCCTTCTGGAACCAAGAGACTCACAAATCTACCATCTGTTTAACACAGCCACTACCAGCAGAACACAAAGCACAAGGTTCCTCAAGGAACTGACTTTCCCAACCCAAACCCTGCCGCTTCCCCAGAGCAGCCTTGCAAGTCACCACAGAAAGGTTCACTCTGACGCTGTATTTACACTTCATGCTTCCACCTTAGCTAGCAATGACAGTGTAAATATACCAACATTCAAAGTCTACCCACAAGGAAATTCCTCTCCATTTGCTTTGCCTTCCTCCTCTTTGCCATATAATTATATTTACCCAATCACGAGTATTGCTAGTGGATTATACACTCCATCTGGTTTGATTCAGCACACTGATCTTTGCTGACTTGAAGATAATTAAAGACCTCTCCCCCACTCTCCCTTTCTGTCTGCAGCATGTATGCCAGCTGCTCGTTGGAATCCAGATAATTGAACAGCATTCCCTAATCAGGAAACTCAAGGAAAATCATTTCTGACTACCAGGATTTATTGCTGACTAGACTTTATTACGATAATTGCTAAGACAGATTGCCTTGTGCTTGGAATACATTGAATTTGTTCCTTATTAGCCAGCTTGGGGCTTGATGAGGAGTAAGAACAGTGTTTCTTCTGTGTGAAGATCTGGAACAAAGAACTCAGAAATATATTGTTACTATGTATAATAATAATAAATCTGTGCCCAGATTATGGCACAGCACACATTCCTCTTCTGCTCTTAGGCAGCCCAGGAAACACACAATAAGCAATCAAACATTCTGCTTCTTTAGCTAATGCTGTTACTACACCTGAGCACAGACACAGACCTGGGGATGCAGGACCTCCCTGACTACAGCACAGTGACTGGAGGATATCTATTTGCTGAGGAGCTGCTGAGCCTGCAGGTGTGTGGGAAGCACCCTAGCACCCACTGACAGTCTCACTTAGAAAGCCAAGATCTTCATGACTGACCTTTTCCAACTCCTAGAGATGGGAGGGAAAGGACTAAGACATACACCTATCTTTCTTTAAGAGAGGGCAGCTGGTAACTTAGCTGAACGGGGGTGGGGGGAGTGCTGCATGTCATGCACTGTGTTACCAGTTCCTGAGCTCACTGGTCTCGCCGCCTGTTCATCAGAGGCTGTTTTATTTCTCACCATTCCCCCACTACTAAGCAGAGTCATCTCGTGTACAGCACATCCTCTTGGCTTCCTTCTAAAAGATACCACAGAACAGAGAACCAACTGCTTTGTTTGCTTAAAATTAATTCCCAACACTAAAGCCATGCTTTTTTTTTTTTTAAATTTCTTTTCCCCTTTTCTGAGGAAAATTTCTGCCATTCCTACTTACTACATCTCCTTTCTCTGCTGAAAAGAACACGTCTCAGATCTTAGAGACTTAGTCTCCAACCTTTTCTCTACCTGTAGGTGTTTATTTACTACAATAAAACTATAGTAAGGACTTCCAGAACTCAAAGTATTTCCTTCAGCCTTTAGACTGTTTTCTTGATATTTTCTGGTTTGCTTGGTTGGGTGTTTTTTAATTTTTTATTTTTTTTTAAATAAAGAAAAGGAAATCTTGGCACCAAAACTGGATACATTATTCCAAGTATTCCAGGATCAATTTCTTCAACACTGTGTAAAGAAAAAAGTTTGCGTGCATGTGTATTTCTGTATATCCACACCCACTCTACTGAGTATTTGCCTTTTATACCATCAAGAGCCACAGGAGGCCTTCTACCCATCCCACTGAGAATTTCTTTTGAACTGCTTGTCTACTACAATCACTAAAACCCTTTTTTTGACTCAAGAATACAGTCCCTTATTTGTTGGAAGTCCTTGTGTTTCTTATTCCTAGATGTGTAATTTCAAATTGCCTTACTGAAATGCTTTTGTTGTTCCTCTCCAGAAAGAGGCCCCAAGAAATCTGCATTGCTGTGTATGATTCACTGCTGCTCAACAGCTGTCACCACAATTGCTTCCAGACCTTTATGAGAGCACTGAATAGCACAGATCACTGCTGAGGAAAAGAATCTCAAACACCTATTTGATAGGGATTCCCACTAACTATTACTACTAAAGCTTTGCTAACTGGTTCTTAATCCTTTTAACACATGCTCTAAGGATATGCTATATAGTTACATTATTTTGGAGCAACAAGGTAGGCTTTTGTGAAGCCTTTATGTATACACTCAGTGTTGCTATTAAACCCAAACCTGTAATGCCTCAAAGTCACACTTGTTTGACAAGAATTACGTCCCATAAAACCCTCTCAAGAGTCATTTCAGCTCTCAGGGCACCACTGATATCCCAGGAGCTTCCCCTCTGTTTTGTTTCAGACAGATGTCTGGACAAGCAACTCTTTGCTGCACTTTTCTGGAACATGTGCCTTTTCTTCCACAGTTTATCAAAAACTAACGTCATTGGGTCAGTGATTTCCCCAGTCATCTCTTCAGACTCTTCCTAAATACCAGTTATTGAGTTGTCCCTTTAGAAAAATCTTAAAGTATCAGCTGCTTAACGTGTATTGTATCAGACCGATGACGATATCCCAGTACACCATTCTCATTCTTTCTACATACAGCATGCACATACCTAGTAAGTATCCTGCTTTTTATTAAACAATTTTGCCATCTCCACCTAGGAATAAAACTAAACGAGTTAAGAACATTTTTCCTAATGTTCTACTTCTTGTCCTTAAATTGAACTGTGTTTAAGATGTGTTCAAGATTGTGTTTCTCTCTCTTGGGTAAATAAGGCCTTATCTGTTGCTATACTGGCAGCCACAGAGGCCAATTAGCAGACACGCTGACCGAATTATGCTTCTACCCAGGAATGTGTCTCTAACTCTGAATGGAGGCACGCTGGCAGGCTTATATGGGAAAACTCCTCGCTGCTGTTGATCTGTCCAGATCTCTGTAAGAACACATTGTTTTGTTTTCACAAGCCATTCGACTTGGGTCTTTCAAAAAAAACCCCTCAAAAATAAGAGACTTACTTATTAGTAAGTCTTATAAGTAAGAGGCTTTTGCCCTCTTGAACGTTTTAACTGTTTGTCCCAACAACATTGTTGACTGCTGGCTTGAAAGGTGCCACTCGAGTCACCAAATCCAGTACCGTGATACCACAGCTACTATTGCATGATCCCACTCCCAAATGTATCCAGATCATTTTAAATGATCCCATCTCACTGCTGGGAAACTGTTCAAATCTCACCACGCTGACAGTGATGGAAATCATCTTCCAGTTGCCCACCTAAACTTACACATGGCAACTTCACACTCATTTTTCCCCTCATGCCAACATTTGCTTTTAACTTCTACAGCTTTTTTTTTTTTAACTCCCTGCCGCCACCCCACTTCACATGCAGCAACTTTACCCTTTCTCACTGAACCAACAAGCCAAGTTTTTTTCAAAAAGAAACTATCCTTTGGAAGGTGAACTTATGTTCACAATTTTCTGTTGAAAACTGGTTACTCAGAATCACACCGGTGGACTCTGTGAGGTAGCTTTTTAGCTGCATTGTCCTTTATTAATATAATCGAAGGAAAGCACTCTGAACATGCTGGTCAATGCTCTTAGCAGCTGTTTTGACCTGTAGATGGAGCACTTGCACTGCTGAAAGAGATCCACAAACGCCTGCCGACACCTTCCCGACAATTTCCAGCAATTTTTAAATTGGGAAATATTTGTCCCATGTGGTCTACTGTGGCATTCCGTTAAAAAAAAAAAAAAAAGATCCACAAACGCCTGCCGACACCTTCCCGACAATTTCCAGCAATTTTTAAATTGGGAAATATTTGTCCCATGTGGTCTACTGTGGCATTCCGTTAAAAAAAAAAAAAAAAAAAAGGAAAAAAAAAAGAAAGAAAGAAAGCCAAAGTCCAAAGACAGAAAACTGGAGCTTGGCAAGCTCTACCCAAATCAGCTCCAAGTAGGAAGAACACATTCTCATGCCCTGCAGCTGCATGCTGGCTGTGTTGCATGCGTGTTAAGACATGCAATGAATACCATCTCTGTGAAGTACCGATACATTTGCTAGACTTGCTGCTATTAAGTTATAAGGCTTTTCAGTGAAGTTCAAATATAGTTACCTCGGAAGGTCTAACTGCTTCTAGGAAAAGGAGCAGCCAAACAGATCCACTTCTGGATCTATTGTGGGTGGTTTTTTGTTTGTTTGGCTGGTTTGTTGGGGGTTTTTTACTATTTATTAATAATAATAAAATCCTGTGGAACCGCTTTTATTTCACTTACCATCAACTTTCTAGTGCAAATCAAGAGCTGATTTAGTAATTCAAATGAAGACTATCATCCCCTTTTAGTACTACACTAGAATTAGGACACCTCTTTTACAAAAATGGATTGGAGAAATGGGCTGGAAACATAGAAATCTTTACGCTACATTGAGCCATGTTTATTTTGTCCACTGTCTTGTATCTGATCATGTCTATCAGAAGCTCTTTGGTGAAAGCGGGCAAAGAAACTTAAAGAAAGTAATATAGAAACCCCTGCATAGTTCGAGAATCATCTTCCTACCTCCCACTATGGCAGAAAGGACTCAGACGTAATGGCAGAAGTCTGTACTTCTTACATGAAGATTGTATTTCTGAGGGAAGCTGTCATCTCACATCCCACTCAGAGAAACTTTTCCCTAGGTAACACCTAAAGACTCGTATAAGACTCTAAATCAAATATACATTTTCAAGACTTTCATTCTGTTCACTGATATAACTGATAAATTTACTTTCTTTTTGAAGGGTGAGCACTGGAAATACAGTGTGTTGTGAAATCTCCCTCTTCTTGCGGTGCCCCCCCCCCTTTTTTTTTTTTATAAAGCAACCAAAAGCACGCAGTGATTGAGCTCCATCATAAAAGTACATGCTATCATCTGAGTGGTACAGCTAAAGCTATGCTCTGTCTACACTTTGAAGCAAATCTTTTTGTCTTTTTGTCTGAGTTTCCAAGTGCCTTTCTGCTTACTTCTTTTGGACAAACCCACTGGGGAACAAGGTGCAATCCTTTTCTTCCTCATCGTCAAAGTTCCTGCCTTACTTTGCTTTCCCTCCATCAGACAGCTGATGCATGAGAAACCTATTGCCAGCTCATATCTGTGGAATAATAAATGTACCTGATCACTTTGTGTTGCTGATCAAAGCAAGAACTGCATTCTAAAAGCAGAAATGTGATCCGAAGACAGTGTCAGCCCCATCAGGCATAAGCTGAATATTTTAACAGCTGGAAGTTGGTTTTAAAAGCTCTTCAGCAAAGCCCAGGTTTAGGGATGAAGCCCATTTTAGGGATGAAGGTGTCAAGGAATGAGAGAGATTAGAAAGCTCTCGCTATAGGGATCCAACCTTGCAACCACCTAAAAGCAGTCCAACTTCTTTGCTCATTCATTCATTTACTTAAAGCTGTAAAGCTTAATGCCTATGTAGCTGAAAACAAAAGAAAAACTGCTCTTACGAGTCAGTAGCTGCTTAGCATGTTAACCAAAGCACTGACCGGTGCACATGGAACTGAGATGCTCCGAGAAATCCATCTGCTGCCAGCAAACAGCACAGATTTTGAGGAAGAAATTAAGTGATTGCTTTAGATACTTCTCAGTATCCTAAACTATCACTAACTAATTTGAAAATCCTCAAATAGGCACATTTTTTGTTTGTTATCCCTTTCTTATCCCAAGTTACACTGGGCAATGACAGGGAAGTCCCCCTCTCCATATACCAACCTTACTATAGGCAAGACTCATCAGCTTCTGGTATTTAAACAGAGTTGATATAACTGAGAAAAGGCCGTTTCTAGGCAGGGAAAAATTTTCCAGCCCATTTAACATTAGAAGATGTCCCTCTGACAGACAACTCTACCAAAATAACTCATCATACCTTACATCTGTTTTGCTAAATCTGGCAAGCTCTAACATGGAGATCTCAAACAGTGCAGATCTACATGCAGATGTGCCCCAGTGCCCTGCAGTCAGGACTGAGATGAGAACGAGTACAGAAGATGGAGGCCACAAAAGCTAGAGAGAATCCACGCTGTCTGCTGACACCACAGATGTCCGGGTTCTGGCTCTCCTGCAACCTCTTTTAACACATCCAGAGGAGCAACATGCGCACCTTCCCTCACCTGTTCTCAGCACAGAACTAACAAGCCCAGTAGCTGCACACTTCCCGCCTTTGTCCAGCCCTACCCTGGGGAAGGAAGGGCAGAATGGTCCCAGGAAGGCAGGCATGGTGCTAGAGAAGATGTCTTCCTGGGGTTTAGCAGGGTCTCTAAACAGAGTCCTGTGAGCAGTAGAGGGGTAGAAGGAAAAGGGAGAGGTACACAGTGCCCCTCCACTTACCCCTCCAAAGTGTCCAACCCCAGAGGATGCAGAAGCCTGCAGTACCAGGAGAGCAACAGGAGACGACACACGGCTGCAGGGACTGGAGAATTGCTGCAGGTGTGTATATCCAAATACAGCACTGTCGTTGATTCAGCTGAACTCTGAAATTGTCACTGTGCATCCACAGGCCCTTGGGGATGGGAAAGGGGAGGGGCACCTTCTAAAAGAATTGCACCCAGGACTGCTAATTAATATAGTAATTATGAGCACCCATTTTTCTCTTAAAAGGAGACAGGATTTTCCACAAAAAATTAAAGAGCAAGAAACAGTTACTATCCTAGAGCAGCCACAGAAAGCCAGGTCCTAAAAATAAATGCTTTTCTGACTTCCTTTTTATTTCCTTTTATTTTCTTACTTTCTTCATATTTGAGCATGATCCAGAGATGAATCTGAGCTACAGCCTTTTCATGTAATCCCAACATGACCATCACATTCAAACTCAGACCCAAACTTCCTTCTGTTTGGATCTACAGCTTCCGGAGATTGGGTGGGAAGGGGCAAGGAGTCATATGCCTGGAACACAGCAGGAACATACAATTCAGTGTCTTTCCAAGATACTGTTCGCTCAACCCACTAGAACATACTCAGGCATGCCCATAGAGAAGAGGAGAGAGGTTTCACAAACTCTCTCCCATGCTTTCTCCAGCAAGAGTTCAGAGATGTCAGACTCACTCCAAAACAAGTGCTCTGCATGCTCTCAGTTTATATGTCACAGGAGAACTACAAGTAAATAATTAAAGACTTAATGAAATCAGTAGCCAGGCTACTCTAATAATAGAAATCCAAAGCAGAACCAGAAGGGAAGGGAAAGAATTAATTCATCATCTAATTAGAAAACAACACACAACCCTCTCTAACTAACCTAGTGGCAGGAGGCAAAGTGATCAAATATAAACAAGCAGTACTGAATAGCAAAGATATAAAAATGATGCAAAGAAAACCACTATTGTTTAAATTATGGACTCACAACCTGAAAGCAGATACATTATTTATTTCAACTATTTATGTCCTTTTTGATTCCCTTTTGGCTCTGATTTGCTGTCACTGGCGAGTTACAAGGTTATTAATAAAGCATAGCAATGAATAATGTATCCAGTGTCACACTAACCAAATTTTGTCTGTATGGCCCAGTGAGTATTTATAAATTTATTATACTTGGGACTTTTTCTGAATGGTAGCTAAGATCTGTATACATAGACTAGTTCAAACCTATAAAACAATAAAAGTATTTTGAAGTAATTTCTGGAGAAATAGCAAACACGGAAGTCGTCAGTTGTCAATTTCAGTTCAGACAGCTACCAGGAGGCATGAATCAGGGCACCAGAGCTTTGGTTAGAAAGTCCCATACAAATACCTCCTTTGTCATTCGAACAGTCTTTTGGAGCCACAACTTGCGAGAACATTTTCAACTGTTTGAATTTATTACAAAAAATGAACACCTACACAAACCATACAATCCACCATCTTCTCCTGCACTTGAAATGGGTTTCATGACAGCAAAAGAGCTTCTCGGGAATGCAAGAAGTGCCATTCATTTAAAAGCTTGTTCCACACAATACTATCCAGCTTCATTGTGAAGCCTGGGGGGAAAAGAACCCCCAAAAACATAGCCCAAGGTCATGCTAAAGAGTGACACTTAGCAGCACACGGTTAACTCCTGAGCAGCTCAGGATTCCTAAGCATTTGTATAGGAGAAGATAAAATCCAATATGGAGAATACCATATTCATTCATATAAAAACAACATCATGTGACCATACTTACATGTCCAGAGCCAAAAAAGAAGTTAAGTATACAATAAGAACACAAAACAGTCATCATAGCTTCAGAAGGTGAAATTCGGATTTAAATAAAAACTACCAACCTAGCACTGTACCAATGCTTTTTATTATTATTAGCAAAGTTGTAAATCAATCCCTTCTGAACATCTCATTGTGACTAAACTGCAGGACAGAGCAACACAGGTACAGTCTGACTTGTCTCTAGTTCAAGTCTAGTCCCAGAGAGGACTGGTCCCAGCCTCCTTCCTTTCACCCACAGAATTAACTACACACCTTGAAAGCAAATAGATTCAGTAAGCTGATCTGATGAGAATAAGTGTTTGGGTTTTTTTTCAGGGGGTTGTTTTTTGCCAGGCCAACTTTCCGAACAGGCTGATTCTAAGGCCACATCATCACTACATACAACAGAAAGAAAAGCAGTGGGACCACATGAATTTAAAAACAAACAAACAAACAAACAAAAAACCCCACTATCTGTAGTGGAAAGGCAGAGAGGGGGCAGTGGGATGGGACTAAGCTTATTTTCCACAGCTGCTGAAAATTAAGTAAAATTAGATGCAATGTAGAGGCAAACCTTTAAAGTAAAAGTAAGGATTTAAATGAAGCAAGCCTGTAGTTGTTATTGAGAATACAAATGAACTTCTTGATGCCTGAGCCAAGCCACTGCATTAACAACTGTTAGTTCCACTAAAGCTGTAAATAAGCAGTCTAGAAACACCCCCCTACATATTCCTCTGGTGCCGTGTGATATATTCACATTCTAAGTATTTACTGAGCAGTCCCCGCCTATTATTTAAACATGTTTGAATATAGTTCAGCAAAGTATGATCACATTCCAGAACTTCATCAACTCCCTGCTATCAAATGCAGAGAGAAAGACTCCTAAGTTAATTGTCATGAGCTGTGAGTTAATTAATGAGGAGAGGAGCAAATGATAAGATCAAGCACAGACTGCCAACAAATTTCAAACTTAACAGTTATGACACAGCTGCATGAGTGTGCACAACCAATATTTATTTGGACTGTTAAAAAGCCAAGGAAAGTAACTTAACAGAGATCCAGGGTCGTGCTGCTGATTTAAGGTCAACAGAGAAACAATTTGTGACTGAGCTAAATGTTGCTTACCAGCAAGAAGAGTGCTACATCAACAGGCATCAGCTTCCAAGCATTTTCTGAGACCAGATCCAGAAAAGGTGTCCATTTTCTCTGTTACCAAAGAGCCTGTAATGAAAAACAGAGCTCAGTCTAATCAGCAGTTTCAAGGTAATCATTTCACACCACTCGGCTGAAGCAGAACTTCACAGCTCATCAGGTAGCAAGTGGAAAAATGATTTTTGTCCTAAATGAGTTTCTGTTCCCCTAGTGAAGATACCAGCAAAACCCGTGTCATCAGGTTTTATTGGAGGCCTGTCTAGTGCAGAGGCCATCCACAGGAAAGGATTTCATCACGGAGCTCAACACTCACACTGACCAGCGACTACGAATTCTCACTTTCACTCATCAGTGCTCTGCAAGATACTAAAATACGTCATTATGTATAACAGCCTGTGTATGTATGTTATTAATACAGGACATATATATGGTCTGTGCACAATAAATGGAGCATGTGCTCAGCTGTAACACAGCAAATAAAAAACCCGGGTTACCTCTGACAGTCTGTATCTCACACTGCAGGCACAGAGACACCTTGCTAACAGCTGTGCTACCTAAAAACGTTCCCATCCTGTCTTTATTTTTTCTGCAGTAAAGAACTGTAAAGATGCAACATAAAGATGCTCACATAAAACACTTGAGGCAAAGCCTGCCTGGTTAGGAGGTTTGAATCACTCCGTTCAGGCAGGGGCAGGTTAGGAAACTCCATGCAAACCTCTCTAACCTGTAGGGATACTAACTCCTGCAGCCACTCCCTTGGCAAACAGCATGGGGAAGCATGGCCTGATCTGAAAACAGTTAAGTTAGCCACAGCCTTCAATAAAATCATTACACCTCCGTGATCCCTACAGCTCTCAGCAGTGATTTTTTTTTTTTAATTATTATTTTTATTTAAATCTAAACCGGTAACATTTAAACTGACTATGGGTAGGGTTGCCACTTTAACAGGTAAGATGATTCTGGAATAAAAAGCTGCAAATTACAAAAAGTTCAGTCCTGCAAGGAGCTGTATGCTGCGGCTCAGTTATTGTAAAGCCATTCAGCATGTACCACCTCATCAACAGCTATATTGAAATCGAAATATCCTACTCTGGTTATTCTGATCCGACAGCCTGCAGCATAAGCAGAATGCACAGACTCTGAGGTTCACAAAGTTAACCAACAAAGCATGAGTCTGTTCCTTGTACAGTTAAAGCATGCTGTACAGTAGTATGCAGCTATCTTGGAAAATAAGAATTATTAGCCTGCAAAAATAAAAATTGAATACTACTGCTCTAGACCTTTTCCATACCAAAGGTAGCAGCCAAGTTGTGGCTTTGCTTACAGTTGTATCCAAAACCAGTAGGGAATATCCAGAAAAAAAGATGCACAGTAAATTCCCTGAAAACTGGCTGTAGTTCTAGCTTGTCTCTGTAACACTGACACTTTACGACCTCTTAGAATCTAGTGCAGCAAGTCCAAAGCCACACATGTTTGGTCAGACTCCTACAGACATTAACATTGACAACAGGGAGGGAAGTCTGGGCATTCTGGGCATCAGAGAAACCCCACGCTCAAGCTAAGAGAGAGGCTTTGCTAATTCCAGCCTCTTCCCACCCACCAAAGATGGGTGCTTTGGGGCCCCTCACCCACTTTCTTGCAAATGCTATAATCTCAACAGCATGGCATGGGATTTGGCTCCAGGGCCAGAAAAGGTGAACATAAGAGCCAAGCTTTCAGGCATAGCCTGAAATATGGAATGGCCAGGAGATCCGCACGCCCTGCCTTGGGTGATGCTCTGACAGCTGCTGTTGCCAGCCTAGGAAGGCATGTTTGTGAACTGTTCTGTTCCATCTCAGAGGTATGGCGAGGCAGGTTTTGCACAGAAGGAAATTATTCCTGACAATTTAAATGGCTTTTGGATCAGGATCTTAGTTTCCAAGAAACACAAACACTTGTCTCAGACTATTTAGGAGAGCAGAACCCAAAATTAAATGAACGGGAGAGAAGAGCTTCCTAAAACCTAGTCTGTAAGACCTGACACAATGCTCACGTGGTGTAGAGAGACAGTAACTGTTCCAACAGAGCTACAGAGGAAACAACCCAATTCTGCACTATACTGTGCACAGTATCTAAGGCCCCTTTATGTAACTGACTCAAAGCTGAACTGTACCTTTCTATGCAGACCATGAAATCGAAAGGGTTTACTCAGGCTTTATGCCAGGTACTTTGCTCTATACCTAAGCATCAGACTACACTGACAAAGTTTTTCGGACATCCTCAACATATAGATGGATTTAGGATCTAATTTTCAGTACTGGACTTGCACTTTATTCCCTTACTGATGGGCCAAGTTCATATGGCTCTGTGCACTTGAGTACTTAGAGAGCAGCATCATAGT
The DNA here is from genome assembly GCF_000699145.1 of Aptenodytes forsteri. Lineage (NCBI taxonomy): Eukaryota > Metazoa > Chordata > Aves > Sphenisciformes > Spheniscidae > Aptenodytes > Aptenodytes forsteri. The sequence goes on along the minus strand of NW_008795907.1, from coordinate 3,159,139 downwards.
TGTCCAGCAGCTTACGGATGGGCAGACAGGCTTCCAGACAGGTAAGTTACTCGATCTGCTTTTAAATATTCTTTTCCTTCTTCCCCCTCCCTCCTTTTTCAGAGCAGAGTTGTTTTTCCCCCTCTCAGAGTGAAGGGCAGGGAGGCAGTCATGCATGCACACATCTAGCAGCTAACTGTGCGTGATTCCCTCTGGCAGCCCTGTCAGGACCTTGGCATTTTTATGTACAAGTTGTCACTCTGGGAAAGGTTCTTACACCTGTACCAAGCCCCTTAAAAATTCAAAACCAAGAAAAAGTCATTACAAATCAAAAGCCTTTTCTTTTGTTTTTTCTTTTCAATTCTCATTCCTGGCTGGTTTTTTTTTTTGAGAGGAGACCAAGATAACAGTTGGGCCTGGTCTTCCACAAGATCATATGCAGATTTCTTGAAGATTTCTGGGGGGGGGAATTCAAGTCCTACATCAAAGTGCATCACCTCTCCCTGGCCTCAGAAAACACACAGCTTAACATGAAGCTCTCTCCAGCTGCAGTGGAGCAGCAGTCTACAAACCCCTCTTGAGCATTATTGTGGGAAATTCCCTGATCTGGAAAGATTATTACTCCTCAGAGCTCCAACCAGAGCAGATCACTTTCCTTCTCACCAGCACACTTCTAAACAGGGAAGCATGAGTAATTTCTCAGCTCTCTTTTCCTTTTTAAGTATACTTACTAGTGTCCCAGTTGGGCAAAATTCTTTGAGGACTGAACACAAGCCTCTGTGTTTTCAAGTCTGGCAACAACTAGTAGGTACTGATACTTCCTCAGGGCTCCCAGAGAGAAGCCCTGAATCACTGGTTACTTTTGTGAGCCTTCAGCAGTAATAGCCTCATGTGAAGCAAGTGGTAATGCTCTCAGAAATATATTACAGACTCCCATAAAACACGTAAGTGCACGAGCACTTGCTCTTGTCACTGTGTCAGTGATGAGATACAAACATGGCAGGTATTGCACAGAGCAGCACCAAAGGGAGAGGCAATCAGACAAGACAGCATCTGCTACCAAGGGAACATGGAAGGAGTAGTCCCTACTGAACTGTCACCTTTGAGAGTGGTTACTACCTAATCCTTACTTAAACCCTGGCTCCTTTCCTCTCCCACAGGATGCAGGCTTACTTTACCTGTCAGAAAATTTACTTATTCCCCTAACTTCTATATAGGTTTTGTCCAGAAAAGTCAATCTGGACTGGTAACTCCTTCAATACTGCATGCTGTGCCAAGCCTAAAACAGTAAAGCACGGGGTAATTAAAAGGAGCAGAGAATTTGGACTGAAAGGCAATGAAACCTGAACTGTGAAAAGAACAAGGAAGGATTCATTTGTAAGAAGCTCTGCTGTGACAAGAAACTCAAAATAAGCAGGTAGCTTGCAATAGGATAATGTGCTGTTGAATACACTGGTTACCGTGCATGGCGTGCTGATAGCTACAAAACCTTTGCACTCCTCACAGAGAATGTGCATGTATCAGAACAGATTCATGTCCTCTCTATCACTTCTTCATTTGCAATTCAAAAGCTACACAGGTCTGGCTCCCCACACCTTTTTGTCAGTAGCCACAAATGAACATGACTACTGAAAACAGTCCATGTCTGGACATGGACTTTAATTCTTGAATACAAATGTGGAAGCAATCTATTTTTCTGCAGCCTCACAACTAAAACTCTTGCTGGGGCCGTCAGGACTTCCAGCTTGATTACTACAGTCTCCCCTCCCCAGGCTCTCTCACACCCACGCTGCCCGCTCCCATCTGCAGGGAGAGCTGCTGCCCACAGCTTCCTCAAGCTCTGACCAGATCATTTCTCCTCCCTTCCCTTTCCTCAACTCTCTTTTCCTCCTGCACTGTACCATATTCAAACGTGCTGCTCTAAATCCCAAGACCAAGCACAATTTCACTTCCCTCAAACTGTCCTCTGTCACATCCCACCCTCTGCCCAGATAACAATATGCACCTTCTTTAAAGTCACCCAGGCCTCCTCCTGTCTTGCAAAAAGCAATCCAGATGCACAAAGAGCTGGTCCACAAGAAATTTCTGTGTAACAGCTTACTAAAATCACACCATAATGCTTATAAAGCAGATAGCATAGACTATTACCCAAAATCCAGCTATATCTCCAGTACTTTCAGTCCCAGAATTTTAAAATTACTTTAAAAAAATTTTCAAAACCCCAAATTCTTCACCATCCTTGCAAGTTTTGCATCCTTAGGGTGTAAGAAATCCTTTGTAACCTACAGATCTAACAAAAAAACCCCAAACCAAAAACCCTGTTCTACTCTAGGTAGATTATTATTTCAACTTCCTTTTTTATCATATGCTTCCACATACTGAACATTAAGGAGTAGAAGGAAAAAAAAAAAAAAAGGGCACAAACTCCTGTGATATTAAAAAAAAGCCAGCAGCACTGTGAGGGGCACAGTTGCCCCTTACCTCTCATTAAGTTTTTACATCATACTTGTGCTCATTCCTCAAACCTAGCCTGCTCTCGCACTGTGAAGAGATCTGGAGATGCAAACCAAGAAATTCCTGTGGTTGTTAAGTGGGTCAGTACTTCCCAGCTGGATGCAGAACAGGGAGATGGGGTGAGCCTTTGCAGACTTGGAAGGACGATTACACCATAGAGAGCAGCTGCTACAAGAAGTTCATTTCCAGCTCCTTGAGATAGCCCACATTTTTAAAAAGACTCCTTCAAAATAAGGAAAATTCCCCTCCAACACTACCAGAACAAACAGTGGATGTCCCCACAGACAGAGCCTTGGATCCAGTGCATCTGGATGTCCAATGGAGATGACTTCCAATACTTTAGCTCAGCTCTCCCACTAACTTCCAAGAAAAATCTTGGCCATCCTTCCCCAGATTTTCCTGTGATCTAACAGCACAGTCAGAGAGCATGACCTGACCCCCCCCCAATGTGCATGTGCTCATAGTGTATTCATAGCATGGAGGGACTTTCCCAAGTGGAAGTCCCCAAGTGTACTGGCGGGGCTGCTCCGTCAGAGCAGAAGAGAGCAGCACCTCCAAACAAGCAGCAGTGCAGGCAGGAGACAGTGGCTCCAAGAGGGAGAGGGCAGTGGGGCTCTCCACTAAATACCCAAATTCCCTTCCCTCTGCGATAAGCCCTGTGCTCCTCGCTTGGAAGGACATGTCAGGAGAATGTGTGGTCCTAGCCCTCCACAGCTCCTGCACTGCAGCACTTGCTTGGCAGCACTGCTCAGAGAGCAGCAATTAGTGGCGTTCAAAATTATCTTCTGCTTTTAAGTCAGTAACTGATATTCAGTCAGGTTCTAATATCCTCTATCTAGAGTGTAAATCAGAACTCATCATTTTCTGTGTATAATTGCCTATGAAACTCTAAGCTGTAGTTTCAACTCTTGTGTGAAATAGAGTATAACCTTGGAAAGGTTTTACTCAAAGAAAAGAAACTAATATTTTGTACACTTACAAAAAAACTCACCTCATAATATGAGAAAGTTTTGGGGGAGGAGAAAGAACAGTCCATCTGGAGATAATAATAAATCTGACAAGAGACAGAAATTCTAGGATCAGAGACAGAACTTCATTATATTAGGAAAAATGACTAATTAACTTGTGAGAAAAATCTTGTGATTCATGCACCCTAATGGAGTTTGAGAGTTCAGTCTTCCCCATCAGTGTCATCAAATCATTGTCCCCTCAAAAATTATGGCTCATTCCCTGCTCTGTAGATCACGAAAGCATGATAGATTAATTGGGTATTTAAACAGGGTGACAGTAATTTTAAGGAGGAATTTTGGATTTTTACATGCCCCAATAGGCCATTTTTAAAAACACTTAAGGAAAATCTTTTGAAGTTAGTAACACTCAATTTTGGGGGGACTAAAGGTAGACCTGACAAGAGCCAGCTTTTATTTATTCTTAATGAGACAAGTCTGCAGGTCCTCACAGTGTTAACAGTGAGAAACTCCTAATCTTACCTTACCATTAATGCAAAGATTACTGATTATGCCGTAGCCCAGGGGTGAGGCAAACTAATTCTCCTTTCTCATGATTTAAGTTACAGCTTCCTGAGGCAGGGTCTCATTGTGTTCTGTGTTTTTATGGCACAGTGAGGGCATACTTGATGAACTAGGATACAAATGCTACTGCATTTCAAAATAATAAGATACGTGAAAACCTGCAGCATTTATTATGTATCAAAAAACCCAGACAAGATGGGTCTTCTTGTTTTTTTTTTTTTTAAGCCAGAAGCTCCACAGAGAAGGGAAAAAACTGAGTTCTTAAACAGATGAGAAAAACACCCCTCCTACGTCAGCGTTTTAAGCAAGTTTTCCTGCAATTCTTTATTACCACACACCACCATTTAACAACATGAAGCACCTTAAGAAATACAATAGGAAGAATAATTTAAGTGTGAGTAGTTTGAGTATGAGCTAAATGAAAACAACCCGACATGGCTGACGAGTTAGAGGTGCCTGCAGTTATCAAGATGGCAGGGAGATCAAGACAGAGTAAGGGTCAGAAGTCATGGGCAATCAATCAAGACAACCTTTCCATTTAATTTATCACAGAGCATCATCTCTGCCAGCAGCCTGTGTATCACCCTGCTTTGGCATACTTCCAATTAACTGTAGATAGACACTTCTCTCTATTACCTGTTTTATAAACAGGATTGCAGAGCGTCTAGAGCACAGCAACTATGGACACCTCTTGGCTTCTGCTCTTCTCCACTATTCCATGCTGAAACCTGTATTGTGTTACTTTCATATAATCCACAGAAGAAAAGTAAAGGATTAATGTATAAGAAATGGTCCTTTATAACAATGACTGGATAGTGTGCTGCCTTTCTGTCACCCTCCCTCCTTGTACAAAGTGAAGGAAATGTAATGGACACTTAAGCTTTCTTGGCAGGAGCAAGGAAGAACCCACGCTTACCCCAGCCTTGCTCTCCAGAAGGTGGTAGCCGTTTTTTGGATATGGTTCAGAGCATGGAAGAATCTATGTACTCCTCTTTAAGGGCATGAAGGAAAGTAAGGTCAACTATCTTGCTACAGTTATTAAAGCTACGGCATAACAGCCCCATTTGCAAGAAGATACTTGAAGTCAAGTTCCACCACAGAGTCTTCTGCACTGGTTCTGACACAGGGAACTTCCCATACGTGGTCTTACACCAGGGTAAAGAAGTGGCAGCACATCACACTGGGTTTCAGTGACGGTGCCTTTGCTGCCAGTACAAAACAGTGGGAGATCTTTGGGTTCCATCCTACCCTTAAAAAGGATGACATGGTCTGGTGACCACCAGCTTGTCTGTCTATCCCTTATGCTTATCCTCTCCAATCTTCATCCTCCAGCTTTCCAAAAGTTTCTGCATCATTTCAGTCACAGAAACTTCTGCTTTAATTATTGAAGATAGTGTATGAGTGACTATACGGAAGCGCAGGAAGCATCAAGACACCTTACAGGCAAAACTACTAGTTCTTCCTATAAGGCATCCATGCTTAGTAAAAACCAAATACAATATCAGTATGAGAAGAGGGGCTGAGGGGAAAACACTATGGACAACTTGAAAACAGTTTTTGGAAAGGAAGAAACACACCTAAGCACTTTTAACACACAAAAGGTAGCTCTGGACTACCTAAGAAGTGAATGATAGAGGCAAGGGCTGCTGTAAGGAACGTATCACTTCCACCCCACCTCCCCATCCAAGATGACCAGAAGAGGTATCTGCTGCCTCACGTCCTCTCATTGCCACTTACTGTGGATTTTGGCTAACCCAGACCCACAGGCTACCTTTATAAAGAATGAGGAAGAAAGACAAAGCAATTTGTTTTCACAAAGAAGCCACAGGAGGGTGGGGGAACACAACCAACAACCCACAAACAAAAATGTAAAACAGCTAATGAGATTCTCAAACAGAGAGAAAACAAAAAAGTAAAATATGCTCATGTGGTTTGTAATTCTAATCCTGCAACAGGTGTTACAGGCATTGTGAGTTATAAGTGCTTCTACTTAATAGAGTTCTTTTCCCTTGTCAAGATGACTAAAATATACACAAAACCAAGAATGGGCCTAGAGGAGAAAGACACTAACAAGCAACTGCTAACAAATGGCAGATCACTTGATGAGGAGACAGTAAAGCCTGTTACATTGGCATGCAAGCAGAAAGCTTTATTTATTGCTGTAATTGTTCCTCCCAACACACTGTCCTTGCAGATGTATGGTTTGATTTTCTTGTGAAAGTCCTTAAATGTACATGCAAAAAGTCAAAGCTTATGGTCTCAAAGAACTAGAAACATTTTTTAACTTTAAGCATTGCTTAAAAATAACAGTGAAATAAAGTCCAAGCAAAAGCTTCATGCATAGGTCTCGTATGCACCTAGAATGAACTATTAATTTACAGACATTATTCACTCTTACAACAACGGAGAACTGATGGAGTACAAAATAAAGCCCAACATTCCAGAAAAATAAAATACTTATAGGGAAGGGAGAATCCTCTCCAGACTTATTAGGGAATCACATGAACAACATCTGCAAAACTTAGCTGCCAGGCTAACAGCCATCTCTGCTGGAGAACATCACTCTACCACAAACAATCCACGCCACAACTGCTCAGTTTGGCCAGCATTTAGGACCCTCCTACATTTTTGCCCCCCAAGGCATACCCCTGTCATAGCGTGCTATCTTGGCAGAGTTAATCTTGGGTTTGTTCCTGCATTGAAGAAGGCAGCTGTGCTAGTGCCTTTCACTGCCTCACTAGCTGTGGCACACATAGCAATGGCATGGCACATGGCACTCGCTATAACAGAGGCAGATGGACAGTTAAAATGACCTCTAAGTTATGACGACATTGCAAAGAAGAAATAAAAAGCCTGACTATTTGCTCAGATTGAACGCTGTTTCCAAAAGGTTGTAAGACTTCTCTCTCCAAGGGTGACCATGAAGAACTAGAGATGAGGCTGTGCCCATCAGGGCCAGGTGTTCAGCCAGCACTCTGGTTCCCAATTTTACACACTTTCCTTTGACAAGCTTTCTAAGTGGAGGAGAAAAATAATTTGCCTCGCAACAGTATTCAAAAATAAATGCATGAAAAACTATGCAAAACAGTTGTGATAAAGGGTGCCTTGATAACATCAGCTAGGTTCCTATCAAGATAGTTCTCCTCAAACAGAACCATTGCCTCCACTCCCATCCCCAAAATAACTGAAACTTGGTCATTTTAGCTGCTTCAGAAGGCTAGACTGCACTCAAAACAGATGACCGCATACTCTAGAATTCTTTGCAATTACTCCCCACTCGATCTTGACCAAAACCTAAGAAACTCTAACAGACTCACAGATGATCTCTCAGTCCAGAAGGTTGTACATCTCTCCCAGTGGCACTGTTCTCCGTGACCCAAGTTCTCCAGTCTGGGAGCAAAGCCTCCATTAATTACCCCAGAACCCAGTACTAAGCAGCACGGCTTTAATATTTCCAGTAACACAAAAGGTTTGATCATGCATTAACCTGGTAAAATTTAATAGCCTACAGGAAGTTGTGGCTAATGGGCATCAGTTTATAAATTCTCATTTAGCATCAAAATATTTGAGATTAAGGAAACAAAAGAACACATGATCGGTAGAAACATGTACTGATGGGGGCTGCTGTAGTATGCAAAACATCTGAGCACTCACTAATTTGGCTGCAAGCTCTTGTTCAGAAAACAATATCTGGCAATAATAATACAATCCCAAAGAAAGGGCTCTACAGGAAAGTTATTTACTCTCTCACAAAGGCCGTATGATTTATACATGTTGTCACTGCCTATGCCAGAAAACTGGTGACTGATTACCACATATTCATTTCAGTATCAGGTATCCAGCCTGAATTAACTAGATTAGGCCACATGGAATTTCTTTACTATATCTACAGCACAACTGAGCAAAACATTCGGTTTAAGTCAATAAAAAGAAGGAGCTTTTAAGCAGAATCCAGTAAGAACTAGAATATATTAAAACCGCATGAATTAAATGTTTATTATTTATCACTATTACTCATTATTGCACAAACATCTGGATTCCATAACCATAGCCTGATAGAATGATATTGTTAGTGGGGAGAACAAAATAAATACATCAATAACATCTAGTTCTTTAAACATCTGCAAAGCACTGCTATCACTCATCTATTCCCAGCTCCTGGAGGACAGGTATTCAACTTTTCCCTTGTGTTGTTGGCTGGACATTGATTAAAAAGTTTTGGTACCTCAGTTCTGCAGCTCCCTGTGCAAAAGGCACAAGATCCCTGCTTGAGATACTGCATGTCCTCCATCACTGGGGACAAACCTTCTGTGTAGCAGGACTAGGGAGCAGACATGAGTAAGGCAGGGACATGAAAGCACTCAGAGTGAAAAAAACCAAAAACTTTTGAGAAGAGCATCACCAAATAGAGAAATGAGTAAAATCATGTCGAGCAAAGAATTTCTAAGACCTAAGAAACAGTATCACATACCAAAGCACCTGAATATACTACAGTATGGTCTAATTAATATTAATAGAGACTGATAATTTTATTCATTTTAGGCTTATAGATAATGCTTGCAAAATATGAACATGCATGGTTTCTTTTCCAAGCCACTTACTTCCCAGACCAATTAAAGCATGCAGGGCCTTGCTAGTGAAGCCTTCCTCACTTGCAACTTCTGATTGCTTTAACAGATACATAGTAATGGTCTATTAAATACTGTTCAATTAACGAATATTTCATTGACTACCCCTTTTAATTTAAAGTTTATGAAATAATAACTATGGTAAAGCTCAAACTGCTTTACCATTAAGCCTAAAATATATTTTTTTTGTTTGAATATACATATAAACGTCTTAGTTTCCCCCTGCAGCAGAGAGGGTCTGAGCTGATGTGCCCAAATCAGTCCTGAACATTTCCAGCTGCAAAAAGCCCAGAATTTTACTTTATCTGCATATAAATTTATTTACAACCTTACTGTAAGCACCACTGAAGTACTGCATCATAAAATGTTACGAACTGCAATGCATGGGGCTCTCCTAAAGTCTGCTCACTCTTACAAAATCCATAGAAACATGCAGTCATTGCTAGATATATATTTAATTATGCAAGAACCTCCATCCCTCTTTCTGCTCTTTGACAAAGAGGCTGTTCAGCATTATGTGGACCCACACATGAATCCTCAACAAGGAAAAAGGGAACCTGTACTACCCCAAAGATCGATCAATGTGGAAAACCTTTGGCATTACAGTGTTAAAGCAGACGTGCTCTGCTTTTCCTCCTCCTATAGACAGTGGCAAGAAAGATGTTATTAAAGAGTTAAAGTAACTCTGTGTGAGTGCATGAGCCAGAGAAACAAAACACAATCCTCTGACAAAAGCTCAGCACCACTTCCTCTGATACCGTACTGTCAGGAGCAGCTTTTCCATTCAGGAAGAGCAGGCTGTCACCTGGGGCAGCAGAGCAGCCAGGGGCTGCTTATTGTTAGGGTAACAGCAGGTTGTAAAGGAGGGCACTTTCCAATTAACCTGAGGCAGCACATCCCCCAGAGGCAGTGCTGGATAGCATAAAATGACCAAATATAATAGGAACAGGAACATCTTGGACTCAAGCATAAGGAAACTGAACAATCATCAGTGTGACTGAGGGGAAAAAAAACCCAAACCTCTGGAGGCTCTCCCCTCAGTAACTATTTTCCCCACTTCTTTTAACCCTCCTTCAGCATCCTTTCTGCTCCTTTCCCCTTCGTACACCAGTTCTTGCGACAGAAGAAGCCTGCCTTCCATCTGCTTGCTAGCTATCCTCCTTCCTTCTCCTAGAGGCTTCCAGCATTGATTGAGAGGAAGAAGCATATTAAAGATGGTGCAGAAAGACCGTGTGCAAATGAAAATATTTTGCCTGCACAAACTTCTTGTGACGGAGTATCTTTCAGGCTTTTGGGAAAGGAAGGTAAAGGAGAAGAAAAATTGCGCTTTCAAACAGGTACACTGCCACAGTACAGGACCTCCATGCAGCAGAAAAAGCTGTGTTGATACCTCGGCTGCCACACCCTCTTAAAGCTCTGGAAGGACCACAGGCCACCAGCCCCCGGTGCTTCAAGCTACTGATGGTCTGGACACAGAAGCACACAGGTCCCACCAACAGGAATGCTCAGACTTATGGCACAGCCTGCCCCAATTAAGGTAGCCGGGCTCTTTGGTGCCTACTCTGCTTACTGGAAAAGTGATGCTGGTGGGTAACACCCCACGCAAGCAAACTGCAGGAGGGGGCTCAGCTGCTACCCAAAGCCCCTTCTGAGGAGCAGCACGGCTGCAGCGACCACCCAGAGGCCCCCGCAGAGAAGCCATGTGCACAAATCCCAGCGAGGTCCACAGGCTGCAGAGCATATTCCAGAGGCCACGGGGAGCTCCAGCTCCTGCCACGCCGGGCCCGGCACACTGGCAGCCTCGCAGCGCAGCCCCCGAGGGGGAGCACATGGGAGCGAGGGGTGCCGGTGCTCCGCTCTCCCCCACCCACACCTTTGCACCCACCCTCCCCGTGGGCCCGGGCGGACCCCGCCAGAGAGACCGGAGGGGTCGAGACCACGCTTACCGGCGGGGGGGGAGCGC
>NW_008795907.1:3114137-3148453 GCF_000699145.1 Aptenodytes forsteri | reverse complement strand
TCTTCCCGGCGGGACAGCAGCCGGCCGCCGGCGCGGGGCAGCACCGCGGGAGAGGGAGACAAGGGCGTTGCACTGCCGCCACTTTAGGGCTGAGGGGCAGCGCCGCTGAGCGGGAGGGGCGCGCGGGGCTCCCGGCGCTTCGGGAAATTTCTGCGCGTGTGAGGGGGCGGCGTGGGCGGAGGACGGTTCTTGTTATTCTACAGTAAATAAAATTAGGAGATTAATAAAAGCCCGGTTCCTTTGGCTCCTTTTTCAGCAGCGGTAGCAGTTAGGAGGACACATCAATGGGAAGTTAAATCTGACAATTTGATCGAGGAGCTGTCGCCTCACGGTTACGGCAAAAGGCTGCGAGCCAGAGGGGCGGGATGTGATGGCTCCTTCTGCAAGAGGCTCATGGCACAGCTTGGAGTAAATGACTGCAAAGTTTTTGTGCCTTCGCTTCCCCTCGAGATCAGTGATGTTCTCCTCACACCGACACTTACCTGGACCTTCCACCAGTGCCTGCACCGCCCAGCAAGTAAAGTGAGGAACCCCTCAGCAATATGAATTGATGCAGCGTTGTGTTCCTGCTAGTTTATACATTTTACTTGGCTGGGCCTCCAGGAACTTGAGTGGGATTACTTTCACAGGTGGACGAGGAAAACCACCCAAGCGGCCTAGCTGGGAAGGTTCATACGCTACCTCCAGCTTCTCCAGCAGATATGGTGGAAGTGTGAAGTGTAATGATGCTCGGGTAGAATAACAGTGGTATTTATGCTCGCTACACTTGGCATAAACATCTAGCTGTTCTCACTTAGGATACTGTAAAGTGCTTGTATCATCATTTTCTTACCCCCTAACTTAGTAACTTTCACTGTATCAAAACCAGGTGCACAGCTTATTATTTCAGTTCTGTAACTGGAGAACATTTTCACAGGTCACATTTGGTGAAAGTACTTCTGAATGTAAAAAAAAAATTTGTTAATTATTATGTAATACTCGGTGTAACAACTACCATTTATTGCCTGCAAATCTGTTCAATGCAATGACTGAAAAAGAAAACTAATAGGACTGTACAGTATTAAAGGTAATTGATTTTTAAAAGATGATAGGTTTTAGGAGGTTTAAGGGATTTTTGTAATGTTGGCTCAAATGTAACAATAGGAATAAACAGACTGCAGTTTCTGCTTGAATATTTCTCTGTTAGGAGTCTGGTTTTTTAGCAGAAAACAAATACTCTCCATCAACTCCACTGGCAGCTTTATCTCTCTGTAATACAGGAAGGCAAGACATATTACACTAAAACAGCATCCAAAGGCCAATGCAAGGACAACACACATGACAGATGCTCAGTTTCAGGGTTTATTTCATCTGCTAACATTCATTCTTGATCTAGACAAAAACAATTAGATGATTATTTTTTTTAATCCAATTTTTCTTGTGGAAGAAAAGAAAAAACTTTTAACACTTTTTGTAAGATGCTATAAATAAATACATAAAGCCTTAAGTGTTACTTGGCTCAAGTTAAACAGTTGTCTTTTATTTTTTGTTGTTTTTAAGTTGCTGAAGTGGAAAAAAAAGTGCAAACCATACACATTCAGCCCAATGGAATGACTCCAGCCACAATCACTTTCAGAGAAGCTGAATCTGTTTGATCTACAATATGGAGGATGGAAGGTGGGTGGGGGGACAGTTGTATTTTTTTACCCTCAGTCACACAACTCCTAGAAGATAAAAACTGAGTTCCTTGGTAGGTAAAGCACACAGGAAAGTGGGGAGGAAGAAAAAGGAAGTCCTGCCTGCATTGCCCTTTCCCTTCCCTGTGCAGATTGTGCATCAGAGAGGAAAGAAGAGACAATATAAGCAAAGCCTCAGACAAAAACAAATGACAATGAAAAATAAGATCAGATACCAGTAGGGATGGTGAGAAATCCTGTGGCTGTTGCATGTTTGCCTGGCAGACTACACACAAACACAGAGGAACTTCACATTGAGAGAGGGTGGGGATTTTTGTCTTCTTCTTACGAAAAAAAGATGAAAAGGGGGAATAAAAATAAGTTAAATCATATTCCAATATGTACAAAACAAATCATGCTCAGTAAACCCTTTGAATATAAAATTATTCATTATAGTACAACTCTCTCAATCCAGTCTGCAGAATTGACACCCGGGGGAAAACAGGGAGGGGGAATTGTGGGGCGTTGAGGGATGAGACACACTCATTTGCAAATCTTGGGTTTTTTCAGCTTGCATGGCTAAAAATTACAGAGAAGACCACCTGCAGCTGGGACAATACGGGCTTTAATACCCATGTGCTTATCAGGACTGCATTCACCTTGGCAGAACTCTGGTAGATGGGGCAAAACAAGCAGACACAGATAGCTCAGATTGAGTGCACAGACACAAGCTCCACTGCTCGCTGGTTTACCTGAATTGCTGCTAACTGACCTGTGCTTTAAAGGCTTGGCTCTACTGCTGATCAGGCAGTGAATCTTGCATTCACTTCTGCCTCTGGAACATGATCTGCTAATATTCGCGAAAACAAGAACAAAAAGACAATGCAGCCAGCCCTGTGATTTGAATCCAGCAGATAGTGTGAGTTGCATTCCAAGATATAGCCCTGGAAATACAACGTTTAGCATAGTCTGTGTTGCAAATTCCTATAGCTTTACCAAGTTTTGTGACATTCAGAAAATTCTGCGGGATACGGGAGGGTCTGAGTAACTCTAAATGTCAGTAAGAAGCTAGAAAAGCTTTTAACCCCAGGATATAAATCTTGGTCAGGCCCTGTTCTGTAATGTTGGTCATTACCTTCTGTAGCTGTTCAGTGGTCTCTATGAAGTGATTTGAGGGGCTCAGAGTGAAAACTTCCTAACTGACATCTGTCCGTACTGCCACTGTGGGGGTCCTTCTGCCTTGCTCGTATTCTCAGCAACTGCACTGCCCTTTCTGCTCCTACAGGACAGCCCTGGGAGAGAGCATTCAAAAGCTTGTCGGGATCTTCTTTATGCTGCTTCCATTGCCATCCCAGTTTTGTAAGCAAGTAAGGGACTATGGGGTGGAAAAAACATCAACCTGAAGTGCCCCCCATTTATTCCAAAATTTTGGACACGAAGGGAGAAATTCAGGCAAGCCAGAAATTCACACTGATCCTTTGTTGAGGGTTTTTTTTTGTTGATGACTTTGGACCCCATGACAGCCTGGGTCTGCAACCTTATCAGTCAATCCTGCATTTTGTGACCTGGGTAGGGTACAAGGTGGCATCTGACTGTCTGGAAAACTTTGGAGGAGGCAAACTCCTTCAACAGAGCTAGCTGGGATGAGACAAATGAGCAATAAAAAGTTTTCTTCAGCAACAACACCCACCAAGCAGTGAAGTTAACCCTGTTCAGGTGACTAAAAGCAAAAAAGATCATCTTCCTAGCACTGCACCATGTCTTGGCCTTTCCACCCTCCCAAACCAGGAATGGAATCTGCTGGGAAATACCCACTCGGAGCATCACCCTCATTTGTGGATGTGCAAGGGTCAGCACAGTATAAGACGGCAGAGACTAAGAGCCATCATCTTTGGCCTGGTACCAGATAACTGCCTCTCCAAAATGCTCACTCACGCTAATACTGCTGAGTGTATGAACCCTGAGAAATACCTTACACAGCCCCAGCTTTTGTAAAGGCTTTTCATGGGGCATCCCTGCAACCATGGCAGAAACACTGTGGGATGGATAAGCATCCGACCAGGTAAAATCTGAATTCAAGAGGAACTGCCTCACCAACTCCAGTAAGAGACAGGACACAATCTTGCACCTGCACTCACGGTACCCAGCACTCACCTATCCTGACCTGGATCATGATGCATTGACAGGCCCCCTGAAGAAACACTTCATGTAGTGAAGAAGTCTCAGTGCATCTGGAAGTCACAGGAAAAACATTTTGGAAGAAAGGGGCAGATATTGAACAAGAATGTACTATCTGGCCACTACTTCTGCCGGAGTGCCTTAAAGCCGTTGTTCTCCATTCATTTTAAAACTACACACACATTTTTCATGATATTGTAGCATCAAATAATCAGTCCTAAAAATAAAATAAATTGTACCACTTCAAACTGTAGTACATATAAATCACAAAAAACTACATTCACATTATGTTAAAAAAGTTCCCTTAAACCCACTAAAGGAAGAAGATAGTGCCAGGTACATCCTGCAACCCATGCTCTGGCACATAGCACTTACAATAAATTAACGCATGGCCTACAGCCGTAAACAGACCAGCACAGCAGCCAGGGTGAGGGATGGCTTTTGGGTCATTCTCTTCATTTCCGATACTTGGAATCTGTTTCAAAGTGCCCTATGCTTTTCATACCTTGGAGTACCTCTTTAGAGTGCGTAAATTGGTTATTACCAATGTACAGGTGGAGAAACCGAGGCATTTGCCAGGCGCAGGATTTGAATCTAGAAATTTCTGCCTCAGTGCTAAGCTGAGGCCAGCCCTCCTTTTGTGGGTTGAAGTGAAACTGTTAACAAGACAGTTTTCAAGATAGTTTCACTTTTGCTTGTTACTGTAATATATTACAAAGCAAATGTTGGAACAAGGTCTTCTACTGACATGCTTCTAGGGTCAGAGGCTGCCTCTGATTTAGAGAACCCTGCAGATAGATCCATTAAAATCCAGCTGGTAACTCAGAGCACACAACACAGAAACAACTCAGGCAAACCAGGCCAAATTATGCCGGTCCTAATCATACACAATCCCGTTTACTGTCACCCTTTGGTAGATGAGAGCAGAATTTGGCCTTCAGTACAGAATGGCTCTCAGAAGTCAGTGCCGGCATACGCAGACCTGCCTGGGCATTCACCTCACTTCCCTGCCAGAGCTGGGCCAATGCGCACCTCGAATATGGATTAGCTGCAGTAACCATTTATGCATTATGGATCCATAACGCAGGATGCACAGTGAAAAGCCTTTGGGGAAAGCTGGAAACTGTGCATATAGAACAGTTGCTTTTTATATCTTGTGTATTGGTTTTGTGGGTAAACAGCCTGTAAAATTGCATTTTTTAAATATAAATGTTTTCTTTAGTTACAGCAACACATAAAAGCGCTGGGAACTAGCAGACATAGCTCCTCCCAGTCTTGGAATTCAGAGATGAGCAAATGGATTTGTAATACTTTCTGCCCCCAAGCCAACAACGGAAAATTGCTTCATTTTGCTTCCCACTTTTCAGCTAGGAGGAAATGCTTATGGCCAAGCTACACATCTCTGGGAACAGAGGCTATTTTGTGGCAGAACCTTAAAGACAGTGACACCACTAGCAAATATTGGTACCAGCCAAATGCATGGGTAACGACGTCCCACTGTGCTTGTAGATGGATGAGTGTGTGCTCGGGCACTTTGCAGCACCAGGATGCAGACCTGATCAAAATTCATCTGAAATCAATAGGAACGACATCCTTCGACTTCGGTGGACTTTGGATCGGGGCTGTAACAGGGTTGTATTTGAGCCCAAAGTGCTGTTTGTATTTTCTGTTCTTAAGTTTTTAGTCATCTTCACTCTTCTGGAGAAGAACATCTCCAAAAGCAAGGTGTATCCCCCAGGGTGTACACAGAAGAAACAAGGCAGCTCCTCTGCTTAAGGCAGCCACCTCCTTTGCAAAACTCAGTCTGAATTTGAAACTGTTGGAAACTGTACAGAGGCAGAGCAAATTAAAATACAAAACAAGCAGCACTTCAGTGGATTCGTGTGATGGGAAAGGGACACTGTAAAAACAACACGCTAAAGCTGAATGCATCTGCTCTCTGCCTCTCCTCTGGTGATTGCAATGCCGTATTTGATCTGCAGTTAACATGGCCTTTGAAAATCAAATCATATTCCATTTGGTTCATAGTTTACCCTAAACAATAGCTGGTTCAGGTCTTACAGGCTGAGTAATAACGGGGTGAGACATGAAACAGGCAAAAACTGCTTCATTTCCATGCTTCCAGCCAAACAAAGAAGTGCTTGCAACAGCAAGAAAATAAGCCATACTTTAATTTGGTGAGTGGGAAGAGGAATTAGAGAAGTCATTGTTGTTCTATGACTCAAAAGTCAGTAAGCAGAACCTGGTTAGACTGTCACCACACTGGAGGATTAAACTTACATGAGTCCCTAAAAAACAGCATTGAAAGAGTTCTGCTTTGAAAGTGGTCTGAGACTAAAAAAACATTATCCATGATTCCCCTTTCCAGTTTTATGAACACAGCTTGTTCATTTAAAGTAAGAGCTGCAGAACAGGCACTCTGCCAAAAGACAATGTGCACTGTCTCATAATTAATTCAGACCCGTAGTCAGAAATTTTCACAGCTCTGGAAGAGAGCCCCATCCTGTTCCCACTTAAATCAGTTCTGGTGACTTCACTGGAAGCGGGCTGATACCCATTATCTCTTGATAAAAGCAAGTAAAAATAACTGAAAAAATACAGATACGGGTACGTCTGTATGCTTGTTCTAGTTCAGTATTTCACATAGCAATGAACAAAACAAAATCACCCCCTCATCATGTTGCCATTAATGACTGATTATTTGCAGGGTCTTCCTGGAACTTCTCGTGCAGATTTATGAGGGAATATTGCTATTTAACTTCTTTTAACTTCCTTTATTTAACTTCCTTTTTTTTTTAGTATGTAGGATAGGGTTTTCATGTGCTGTTAACTCGTAATACTGATGAAGGCATGAGCGGCAGTTGTGTAGGGTAACAGGATGGCATGTGAGTGCACGTTCGAGCCTATGTGGAATTTGGTCGGCTTTTAACTTGTTTTGGGACCTGCATGTGAAACAAATCTGGGAGCTCTGTGCATGAATTCCCTATTATTTTTTTGATGAAGTTGCGTATGTATATGTGATACCAGTGCAATGTATCAAAACCACTGTGCTAAGTACATATCCTAGGCGACAGTCAATTTGCTTTAATGTTTCTCATCCTCTGATGTTTTTCTTCTTCTTTTATTTTTATGGTGCTCTGCTTTCTGGCAGTGGCTGCCAGCTGAAACAAAGTGACCACTCTTGTGCTCAGATCACAGCCTGACAGGATAGCACATCATCAACTTAGTCACCGTTATCATTTCCTTACAAGCAATGCAATTCCCATCCCACCTCCAAAAACACCCACAAAAGAAAACCTCAGTTTCCTTGTTTTTTAATTATGTATCTTTATATCATTATGCTCAGGGGATAAACAGATTTAAAAAACCCTACTTCTGCCATTTGTGTTTGAATTGTGAGGATAAGAAACATTCTCTTGTATTTGGCCTTAAGAGCGGGTAACTGCATTTGTGCATTTTTTATCTCTGCATTATAATGTTGACCTTTTTTTATTTTTATGTATTTATTTTTTTTTAAGAATCTCATCGGTCTTGTAAGAAACAGTAAAAAGACCCTATGCTTAAGGAAGCAATCTATTTTCTGTTTTACAGACTTGCTTTTAAATAAAATATTTTTTGTTGTTTTTGTACTTTTACTTCCATGATCTTTTATATGGAAACCCTAGAATATCGTTAATATAAAAGTCTGCCTAGGCTACCACTTCTCTATAATATGGCTCATGTAGTCCTCAGTGGGCAAGCGTCCTTGCTCTTCGGTCTCTTCCTTGGGAAGTGCTTCATTGGACCGGTGAAGAAGCCTCTCTTCCCGATTCTTTATCCTCTGCTCCATCCTCTCTAGCTGCCGTTTGTACTGGTAGCGCTGTTGGAAGAGGTCCTTTGCATAGTCATAGAGCTGCATGTCCAAGTCATTGAGCTCCTCAATCCTCCGGATGGTGTCATTATCCACCTCCACCCCTCCTGCCCTGGTACTGTTGTACTGCATAAAGGGCCGGATGAATTTCAGATTAAAAGTTCTCTCAAACAGGTACTGAGTCTTTCTCTGGAACTCTGTCAGGCCAAAGAAGGCCATGTCTTTGAGGTTCTTTTTTGCGCTCTCCAGCAGGATCTGTGCTCGCTTGTTCTCTGGGATGAAAGACATGTTGTAGCAGCCCACTAAGCTCAAGTCAGCCAACATCCTCACTTGGCGGTTGTTGGCCAAATTATACGGGCAATCCATGAACTCCTGCAGCGTGCAGCCTGACCAGTCCGTGCCTTCATAGCACGATGGCAGCTCTTCAGGAGTTGGTGTCCTGCCATCACACATGTGCAAGGAGGTCTTCCAAGTAGCTCCTCGTTGAACGTGACGCCATTCGCTGAGGTAACGAGATACGGGGTCTCTCAGCAGTGTGATGTAGTAAAATTTTCTACAAGAAGAAGAGAAAATAAAATAAATATCCTGCTAGTAACAAGAAAGATGCTTGGCAAGCCAAGATCTAGTGCAGATATCAAAAAGACAAGAGTAAATCAACATCACAGCATCCATTCCACTGTACTGTTGGATTATTTTCTTTTTGCGGTATCTCATGCGAAGTAGTTTGTGCAACATTAGACCCATGTTTCTCTTTCTCATTGCCTACCATTTTAGTCTTGCCAAGTAGTAACGCTTTCACCGGGACATCCATTTCCAGCAACAGACTGCAATGTCAGAACAAATCATCAGGATTCAACTGATCTACCAACTTCAGAGAGCAACTGTGACTTCAGGGACTGCCTGGCCTTTCACACAACCATGTGCCCTCTGAATCAGCCAGGACTTGCTCTTCAGGACAGCCCAGCAACTGGTCTGTTTATGAGCTGGGCCTATCATTTTTACTTCATGCAGATGCTGACCAGGACACCTACTGCTTGATTGATCTGGCTGCCGAGCTGAAATTTGGGAGTCTGCAGTGAGTAGCAGGATAACACCACAGGAACATAAGTGAAAAATAATGGGAAATCAGGAATGCAATATGCTTTGTAGAAAGAGAAGGCATGAGTTGACAACCAGCAATAGTACCAATAGTTTATTCTCATTTCAGCTAATCTGCTATCAATTCAGACAAACTTAAGACACACCTTTGACACATGAGACTAAAAAGGAGGAAAAAGCAAGACAATCAGGAGGAACACACATAGTGACATGGGGCATTCTTGCCGTTCCAAGTATAATGAAGTCCCCAACAATACAAGCTGTCCCTTGAACTGAAAACATGACAGCTGTCTTGTACAAAGAGACGCTCCAGCTTCAGCCCACCTTGAGCCTGGATAAAGTTCTGGAATTGATAGTGATGGCAGTCTGCAACAGCCTTCTCCAGACAGCGGGAAATGGGCCTTTTTTTCCCTAACTTCCAGTAGCTTGGGACTATGGTGTCTCTGAGTGTTTCTAGAACAAGGAAATACCTTCTCTAGTTGCTAAAGCTGGCAGGGAATTAAATCCACATGTGCTCCCAGCGCATGGCGCTGTGTAACACTGCACAAATGGGAGCACCTGGCTTTGGCAGGCAAATGCACACATGCTACTGGAAATGTTTCATATAGGGGTGGCGGTGGATTCATTTCCCCATCAGAAATGCATCTTTGGAATGCTCCTATTGCTCGCTGCCCTGCCGGCACGGCTTGGGAGAGCTGAATGTGATGGCCATTGCGAGGGCACTGCACAGTTTTTTGAGGGGGGGGGGAAGTAAAAAAATTCTGCTTTGCTTAATATTAACACACCCATATTTTCCTAGCACCTTCAATATTATTGTTCCTAGCAGTAACCTAAATTACCGCAATAAGAGTAATTTAATGTTAAGAAAATATATCAAAGGCATTGCCTGGGAAGTCTAATTTTAAGGAATGTTTGCTTTCCCAATTTATTACTAACTTGCTGAAGGGTTGTTCCAAAGCAGTAAATTTTGGTCTTTCCAACAATGGCAATGGGTGTCCACTCCGGCTCCAATTCCTCTCCTGCTTTCTGTCTTCAGAACTAGGGCTGGTAAAAACATTTGCTATTTTTGGAAACTTTTCCATCTCTCTTCATAGCAAGGGTATCACACTGTCTAGAAATACTGTCTAGTACTGTCTGTGTACAGGGAGAGGGGAGAAAGAAGGGGAGCAGAGTGCATAAGAGAAACACTTCCCTTAAATTTACCTCTTTTTCCTTCATTTACGTTGCAGCCTGTAATGATTCAACTACCGAGACTGAGATGCAGCTATGATTTATACAGACAGTGCTAAGAAACCTCTAACAGATGGGGATAAAATATGACAGTGGAAGGAAAAGGAAGGCAATGATGAATGCCAGATGTTCAAGCAACAGACATTGATGCTAAACACTACCAGCATTTTTTGACTTGTGAACTGTAGTGGACTTTTTATTTACACCAATGTAATCCAAAGGTGGCATTTTTTCCTGAAGCAGGTTGAAGCCAATTATTATTATGTGGCTTACAGAAGCAACTAGACGTTTCACCTAAGATCAGGGACTCATTTGTGAGGTATCCAAAGACACAGGAGGAGCTGATTCCTGTCCAAACCTGCAGTCTATACAAATATGGATAGGGAGAAAAAGAAGAATTAGTATCTGCATTTTTGTAGACAGGGGAACAACAAATATTAAATGATGTGCATAAAGTCAAATGGGTGTCTGTGGCAGAGCTGGCATGAATCGGATTCCTGTAAGCCTGAGTCCATTTTGTCTTCTCTTTCTCTCTCTGTTTAAACTTTAGGAGTCTATTAGTAAATCAGATTAATAAATATCATGCAAAGCTTCTAGGGTCCATTGAAACAGAGACAGCTTGAACAGGATGTGGATTGAAAAAAGTTTAAGGAGCAAGTACTTCTTTCTTCACACCTGCACTATAAGAGTTATTATCTTAGTTGAGGCGATACACTGGTAAATATTTTACCATGAGCAATCTCTCTCTAAGATTCATCTGAGTGAATAGAAAGCATAGGAAAACAGGTTACATTTTTTGAAATTATATTGAATTTGATGTGCCCCTTTCCAGGTCTGTCACATAGAAAAGTGCTTGAAGGAGGGGAGCTTCCCTCCTAACACAGAAATAAGATGTATCTTTGGGAACTGGAATACAGGTGGTGGAACCAGGCCCCTGGAGGTACTTTAGGAAGCTGCCCCAATGGGGCATAAATAAAAAAACCCCAACAAACCCAAACAGAGACTGCAATGCAAAAGCATAGTTCGAACCGCCTAAGTTGAGATGCACCATTGACATACTGAATGTTATGCTCCCAAACCTGTATTTAGCTTTCTGGAAGGATATTAGATTCAGAGGTGCAGATTCCCTCAGCTCTCAGGAAAGTGAACAGCACACCTTTAGGCAGACTGGGGCTTCAGGAACCAGAGAGATGAGCCACTTTGATATTAGATGAATGACCATGGAAGTATTCACCCAAGGTACTTAAGACACTGAAGTTTCCATTCTCAAACTGTAACTTGGGGATTGCCTTTACATTCAGAGAAAAGTTAGCTATCTCTCTAAAGCATCATCCATTAGCAGCATCGTTATTAACATCGCGAGCCAGAAAGTCGGGGGAACTTTGTGCCAGCGTGGTTGAGAACACAGGCAGTGCCACTTG
The DNA here is from genome assembly GCF_000699145.1 of Aptenodytes forsteri. Taxonomy (NCBI): domain Eukaryota; kingdom Metazoa; phylum Chordata; class Aves; order Sphenisciformes; family Spheniscidae; genus Aptenodytes; species Aptenodytes forsteri. The sequence goes on along the minus strand of NW_008795907.1, from coordinate 3,137,021 downwards.
TCAGCAGTGGCTTGAAATTTATGAGGAATCACATGACTAGTAAGTTCTTTTTTGTCATCAGAGATAAAATAAACCCATAAAATACATGCAGCTGTGAGTGCCCTTCCTTTCAGCATGGTGCCCCAGACAGCTACTTAACTTAAGTATTCCTAAAGGCTCATTTCAGAAGTGTGGTCTTCTCCTAGCCCAGATGGTTCCACTCAATACTGCCTCATAAAAAACCCAAACAGCCCCAGTTTGGTCATGCAATGCCAAGTCTCACTGGCCTTCCTGGAGTTAACAAGCTTGAGCAAGAAAAATGGACATTCTAGTTAGTAAGACACTTCTTTTCTTTTTCTTCCCATGTGAAGCTGGGCAGAACAGCATTACTACTCTTGCAGGCTCCCCTTCTACATATCCACAGGGTCGTGATCCCCAGGAGGACAAAGAAAAGCAGAAGCCAAAGTCACACCTCTGCCTTTCCCTGCATTATTGTCCCTGGCAGTCCCAATGTGAAAATCCACCTGAAGCTCCCTGGGGAATTTGCAAATTCAGCATTGCAACTCGGATCTGCATGCAGGCTGCACAGTTTTGTTTGAGGAAATAATCACTAGCATATTTATTAAACAGAGCAAAATGAAATCATGTTTTTGATAAACAACCCTGTATTAGAAATAAAGTCGCAGGGAGAAAAAAATCCAATATTAGAAAGGAAGGGCAATCTTGCCGTTGTAGTACACAAATGAATTCAGGAAACTTGAGTGTAAGTACCCCTTCTGTCAAAATTAGCCTATGTGCCCCAGACAAATCTCTCTCCCTCTGCCTCTGTTTCCCATGTGTGAAGGACTGACAATGTCTCCTTTGTCTATTTTGGCAATTCAAAACATAACAACTTTTGGAGCAGGAACCGTCTCCTTCAATGATTATGCAAAGCCCCTGTTCATGGACTGAGGTCAGAGGACAATAGTTAACTTGAGGCATATTTTCATGACATAGACGTCAGGGGCACTGTTGCCCTACAGGATTCCCACCCTGGACCTCTCCTTCCCATTCTCACATAGCAGCACAAAGCAGCCTTAGTTTTGCCAGCAGAGATTTTTTTGCAGGGCCATGCTGCAAATGCAGTCACTGAGCAGATCTGGGTTAAAAATAACCCTTTCTTGCAGACATGAGGGAGTGGCTGAAGCCCCCATTTAGTGATATTCTGCCTTAATTCCTGTCAGTAGGTTCCTCAGCTAATGAAGGGGAAATGAAACCCTTCTTCCTCTAAAAAACCAATTCCTTCTCTTTTGCTAATAACCAGTCAATATAATTCTGATAAAGTGACAGATTCTAAATATGATGCTATTATCTCTCTTCGGTTCATTTCCATTTATTCTTTCATACATTCGTATTTGAGACACCCTTCTTACTTCCCACTGCTGGTCTCTAAAATCTGCCAAGAACTGCTTATTTGATTGTGCAATCCCCTATTCTTCGCTGTGATTAAATGCTTCCCTCCCACACAGCCAAAATATCTTATTTTTTATTTCTACAGGTTATTCACTGAGCTTTCAAGCATCCCTCACAGGAAAAGCAAAATCTATAACAAGTCCTTCTTGACTACTGTGGTGGCCTTCCATGAGATAAAGAGCAAAATAAGGATAGCCACTTCCAATCATACATGCTTCATCCCACTTGGCAGGAGGGGGAAGGGGAAGAAAGCTGCATAGGTCAGCTTCAACCATATAACCCCAATCTGTCAAAGCAACATGCCCCCAGGCTGCAATTTTTCTACTGCTAAAGAAAAAAATAATAAAAAAACCTTTCTATGTCCTCACTGAATTAAATGAATTGAACAGGGTGTCTGCCAGCTTGCGGGAATGAGAAATACTCTGTTTTGTTTAAAAGAAGTAGTAATGTCAAATTTGTGGCTGATTTAAGGCATCTTTGTAAGCCAAGCCCATGTATTACACGCTCCTCAAATCATTTGTGAGGGTCCTTATTCAATTCATACTGGCTCTCACTGTAAATAGTTTATCACTAAAACAACTAGTGATTTTGCCTCCCACCAGCAAAATGAAAACGTGCACCTACCCTGCCGTTAGTCTGCAGGGACCACGGAAAGAAGAACTAGAGCAGCCAGCACCCCTACTGGGATCACTTAAACCCTCACCTTACAGAGACAGTTACGGGGATTATTAGGTAACCGTTATCTCCACTGAAAATGGACAGTGTATCCTAAAGGAGCAGTTCCAGCAATGACCAGGTAAATAATAAGTAAAGGTGAGTCAGGTGTCTCTAATGATGGATGAGATGAGAATGTGGCAGATGAAAGTTTATAAGGAATTTATATTCTCATTAGAAAGTCATACTAAATGTTACCTACAAATAACAGACGTATGAAAATCTCTTTTACCCTTCTGCACAGAGCCACAAAACGACCTTCTGCTATGGTGGGAAACACTGGGGTGTAGAACACTCTCCAGCCAACCCCACCACTTGCTTCAGTAAAAGTTACCTCCTGCCTTATTTACCACCAGTACACCAAACCCCTGCCTTACCACTTTTAAAGCCCAAACTTGGGAAGACTCCACGTATTTCCGTTTTTTTTAACTCTACAGTCAGATTTCTTGCGTAGCAAAACACACTCTCAGTGAGAGATTGGAATCTAATATATGTACAATGATTACTTCCTTTGGTAGCAAATAGCCCTAATTTTCTTCAGTCTGTTTCCTCTCATCTGGTGTTCATTTAGACTCTTCCTGCATTTCACACACAATAAACTCTTCAGCCTTTAAAAGTCATAGAAAAAGAAAGAAAACCCCAAACAAACAAATAAACAAAATAAACAAGTCTCTTCTGTCCCCTATGTTTAAATAAAGGTTGCCAGACAGAACACCAAAAGCCAAGAAACTTAATAGCAAAGCCAATCCTCCAGTACTCAGACTGTGTAAACACCTACCTCGATGTTTTTCTTTTCCAGTAAACCAGGGGGGTGTCTTTATAGCAAGTCAGTGCTTGCTTTGGTAACTGGGTTTGTTTTGCACAGTTGTGTTTGTTTTGCCTGATGGTCTCTGCTCTTGGGACTCTGCTGTATTAAAAGGTAGGATGTTTTGAAATGTAACAACCAGAACACAGGCTCTGCTCACCCTCCCGATCTTCACTCGGGGACTCTTCCTGGAGTTCGATTTCACCACGGGCCAATTCCTGATGCAGCGATCCCTGGACCATGCTGGTGACAGCCCACTGAGAGCTAACCCCTAAAAACAACCCTCAGGATGCTTCAGGAGTTGGAGGCAGAAGAGAATACTCTTGTACTACAGACAAATTGACATGCTTTTTTTCCAAATGGAAAAATTAAACTCTCACAGACTCTCTTGGCTGGACGCAATCCAAAGCACAGGTTTGTAAATACACAAGGGTGGGTTTCAGCAGGTAAAATTGGGTGTTTCAGTCCAGCTACCCCTTCTTGAAAAGGAAGCAGAGTTGTGGGGAGGCTACACTCTTTCACAATTTGGCTGTATTTTTGAGAGTGTTTAAACAAAAAGCTGCTATATGAGTGCCTGTCTGTGTGTGGATGCTCCAGACACCACTCGCCTGCTTCTCCTAATCTCAGGTATATGCAAAGTGGAGTCTCGCATGTCACACCAGCTCCAAGAAACCACTAATAACTGATCTGCACCCTCAGCTCTTGTTAAGGCAATGGGGGAGTAAGAAGGGCCATTCTTCCAGGACAGCTTAACTGCAGTTCAATACGAACATATATTCCTTCATTCCCAAGAAAGAGGTTTCAAAGCAGATTCTGGAGTCTGTGGAAGACCCTGGCCTAGCAACCCGCTGTCTGAGCACCTGCTAGGTGTGCAGAGCTTTGGATTCTCACTGGCATGACATGTCTAACTCCCTCTGAAACACAGGATGGGGTGTGAGCACCAGCACGACCTGAAAAAAGAGGACTTCTATAGCTGGCAACATTTATATGGCTTTTGGGGCTGCAGCCTTACCTGCTGCCCTTCCAGTTCACAGTTACTGCCCAGGAGAATTGCAGTTGGATTAGATGATAGTTGTAGGTCCCTCCCAACTATCCTATCCTATCCTATCCTATCCTAAAAACCTCTTGGGGAAGAACAGATTAAAAATGGAAAAACAGAGTAAATTCTAATTCCAGCAGCTACAACAATACTGGCTCAGTGTGTAAGTAGATCTGTACCAGATTTCAGAGTGTAAATGAACCTGAGATTACTTAGGTCTGGCCTTTTGGATTTAAATAACTGTAGAGTCAGAATCTATTACATATTTCTATCTTTTAGCAGGAATTAAAATGAGTTATATTCATTAAATATACACTTAAAAATACCAGTACTATTTAACCCTGGGTTAAAAAAATAATTTAACTGTGAGGAGTCATGCATGAAAAGCCACACCTCTCTTTTTTCCCCTGTGCATTTCATAAAATGTGGAGGATTTTGAATGCTTCACAATCCTGGCGATGCATCCTTTCATCATACCATCCTATCCTATCCTATCCTATCCTATCCTATCCTATCCTAAAAACCTCTTGGGGAAGAACAGATTAAAAATGGAAAAACAGAGTAAATTCTAATTCCAGCAGCTACAACAATACTGGCTCAGTGTGTAAGTAGATCTGTACCAGATTTCAGAGTGTAAATGAACCTGAGATTACTTAGGTCTGGCCTTTTGGATTTAAATAACTGTAGAGTCAGAATCTATTACATATTTCTATCTTTTAGCAGGAATTAAAATGAGTTATATTCATTAAATATACACTTAAAAATACCAGTACTATTTAACCCTGGGTTAAAAAAATAATTTAACTGTGAGGAGTCATGCATGAAAAGCCACACCTCTCTTTTTTCCCCTGTGCATTTCATAAAATGTGGAGGATTTTGAATGCTTCACAATCCTGGCGATGCATCCTTTCATCATACCATGAATGGTCACGCTGCAGTGCCAGCCAGGGAGCGTGAAGCTCATGCATGTGTGTACCTGTGTGTACGAAATACAACACATCTTTCTTGCAAAGGCAACAGAAAAGATAACAGAAGCTGACAGTGAAGAAGGAGACAAAAGAGCAAGCAGCAGCTCAGGCATTTCACAAGAGGAACAACCACCCCTCCATCCACTCAGAACAACTTTAAACACGCTCGCCTTTTGGTGTTCGCAAGACATGCACGGGGTCTGAGTCACAGCTTTAAAAACACCGGATAGAGTCAAACACAATTGCAAGGGCCTTCTCCAGCCTGGTGGTGAAGAAACCTGCAAACATGAAACCAAGGAAAAGATCAATCTGTGTGCTCGATCTGGACACCCTGCAGCAATCCAGCCTTGATTTTGGAATCTGATAGGAGCGATAATGCTGTGTGTCTGCACGTGCCTCTGCACACACGGTGGCTGCAGCACAGTAACAGCGCAGTGTGAGACGCCTCTATTTAAAGTTGACCTACGAAGAAAGGTAGGTCTACAAAGCAATAGTTGGAATACTATTACGTATATATTCCTTTCACATAGATATTCCTTCTGAATTATATTGGCAAAGGCTGTAGGGCTGGAGAGGAGGTACAAAGGATGTAAGTCAGCCCCAAGGGCAGATGGGTGGAACCATGGTTTGTTAGAAAGCTGGGAGGACACATGTAGCCTTGATACCCACCTTGGGAGTGGCAGTATGATACAGACTATCCCATACTGATGAGATATATATGGTAATACAAGGGAGCATTTTATGTCTGGAATCAAATGCAGCATCAAGATAGGTATGGTTGGGTATTAATTCCTCTGAAACCATCAGAAATGAACACTTTCAGAATCATTATCTCCATAAATGAAATGAGGGTACGCTTTTACCTTAGATCTCAGTGTTCTGCAGTATTGATACTTGCTGTGTTCATAATACACTGTTACACACTTAGCCCCAGTTCAGATTTGTTAGCAATATACTACTAATAGGCTTTTAGCCAGGAAACAAGTATGGTCCTATCACCCTCGTGTCTCATGACTGTTTTATATCCAATTAGCAGAATAGACACAGACTACTGAGTTTTAACAACATCTCTGCTTTTCAAGAAAATTGAGCTGCTGTGCAAGCACAAGAATTTCCTGTTGCACTGTCTCTTGCAAACAAGTTAATCTAAAAAAAGATACATTACATGTTATGAACCTTAGGAGTGAACCGCCAGATCATTTTTCAAAATGACAGATGTGATGAAAATTGGCCAAAGGCTTGGAAAAAAAAAGTGGGGGTCAGGGTGAGGGGAGCAGATGGGGGTGGAGAGGAAGGCATTCCAGAGCCCTCTGGAGCCTTGGACTCCTCTAGGACCCATTAAAAGCTTATGTTACTTGCACCGTTTATAAACAAGTGCTTTCTTTGGCCATCATAACCTTCCTCATACCAAGCGCTTAGGAAGTGTTGACTGCTGTCTTCTACTGAAGCAAGGCACCAAAAATGACGGCAAGTTACAAATCAAATACCTTTGATTTACCACCTTTCCCAAGTTTCAGGAGGTTTGTTGTGATTCCTAAGTGACCTTAGTAAACCGACTAATCAATAGCACATCTGAATGCTGACAGACTGCAATGGAAAGTTTCACTGCCAGAAGGATTACATCAGCGCTGGCAGAGGACAGACGGTAGAAATGTGGACTGCAACCCATGCCTATTCTTCGCATTCTTTTGCTTTTATTATTGCCCCTGCTGTCATCAAGGTAGGAAATTTCCGGATGAAAAAACACTGCCATTCTCCGTAAGAAAAATTTTCACTCCCTTCACTTATTGGCTCTATCGCAGAGGCTTTCATTTTTATTGATTTTAGCATTACACAAAATTCAGGTTTTAGTAACACATTACAGCCATATTTACTATAAAATATTTGCTAGAAGGGTACTGTACCCACTATTTTTTTTAATTTCTCCCTGTATGTTAGACACATCAGAATCAAGAAAGAAACAAATCAACCCCTGAAGAGTAATGAGACACTGAACTTTTAATCTCTGTGTCAGAGACCAATTTGCACTGATAGATAAGTGGAAAACATTCGGCGTCTCATTCTAGCTCCAGCAGGTAAGTGCTGTCCCCTAATAAACTACCAGTGCAGGCTGCCATGTTATAAGGGGGGGTGAACTTTAAGTCTCCCCCTCGACATCAGGACTGAGACACATTGGTTCTGCACGGAAATCTGCACAGCTTCATACTGTCTTTGCCCTGGGAAGAGAGAGAATGCCAGGGATTCAGCCTCCCCAGGTGTCAAGATGGATACAACGAATAAAGCAAGTGCATATTTTACCTAATAAAGCAGGATTTCTGCATCTGATTCCTGCACGCTTCAGGATACAGAAGAATGAATGATCGGGATATTGCCACACAAAAAAGAAAACCAGAAGCAAGTTGAAATAGCACAAAGACAAAGCAGAACTATGCAATATGCAAAGATATTTATCCAAATCAGCTGCAAACAAAGCAGATAGGCTGGAATTTGCCTTTTCTTTTGAACTGTAAGCTAGCTTCTCTTGCGAATCACAGGAGCTCCACTGGCAGTGAGATTCAAGAAAGATTCAAGAAAAGTGTAACAGCATGATAGATAGGAAGTACGTCTCCTTGAAGAAGATTAAATTATAAAGAAACCATACAGGAAGATTAAGGGAGCAAGAGTAGCAGATATTGATCGCTTATGCAGGACAATTGAATTCCTCGGCAACTGCCTGCCTCAGCCGAAAGGGATGCAATATTTGTGTCAGACAGCTGCAACTGCAACACAGACACCCGTGAGTTGCTCCTGGATCAATCTTGTTTCAATCAAAAATTGATGGATGGCTACTTTTATTGATCGGAGTGGGAAGACTCAGGAAACAGAATCGAGATGCACAGAATTTTGAAACTAGATTGACATGTCCTGGACATACAAGTAATCATTATAACTTTCAACCACCAGGGTACATCAAGAAACAAGACATCCCAAGAAAGAAAAACACAAAGAGCAGCACAACCCATTCCCGGAAGCAGCCACAGTGCAAGCTGTTGAAAGGACTGGTTTCCAAAGGGCTCCTCTGTTCCTCTGTGAGCCACGTAGGGCTGCTAGCGAAAGGGAACAACTACTGCCCAGCAAAGCAAATCAATGTGAACTACGTACTGCCATACACCTAACGGCATGAGATAGGGGACTGGTCCTAATTCCATTTACCCGGTTCCTTCTTAAAATTCGTGCTGGGAGAGGTTCCCACACTGCTTCTTTTCTTGTGAATAGTGGCTTACATATTAGTGTATATTAGAATATTATATAGTGTATATTGGAATATTAGTGGCTTGCAAAGAGTACCAAAGCTCCCTCTTCTCAATTAGCTGACTCTCCCTTGCTCAGGACTAGCAGATGCTGTCAAGCAACAAATTGATAATCCTCAAGAAAGCAGAACTACTAATCAGTCACTTTTACATTTAAGATCCCTTGGAGTTGCCACTGCCTTATACTGTTTTTCTAATTAATTGCACTGGAATGCACTTAAGCAAGCCCCGGATCAAAGAGTCAACTGCAGAGATTGAAATAAATCCTGTCTGTGTTGCTAATGCCTTGGAAATGGATGACTTGCTAAGCATTCAAAATCCTGGGTACCAGTGGTTTAAAACTACAGATAGTGTGGGACACTTTCAAAGGAATACATTTAAGAATAAAAAGGAAAAAGCTCCCTTCATTTGCCTGTAAAAGACAATTAAACAAAAGCAATTGTTCAACTAATTTATTGTGAAGTTTGTGTATCTTATGTTCCTTATTCTCCACTTTGCTATCACCAGAAATCACAGTGCAGGAGTGTCAATTTTCATTACAGCAAAACTTTATCATCATTACAGATTTCTTTTTTTTATTTGCTTTTATGAAGGGTTGAAATCTTTTCAAAATAATGATAAATTAAAATGACTGGGGATGGATGTGTTACCAGTTGGTGCAATAAATCAGTCTCTTCCTGCATGAGTCTCTCTCTCATGGTTTAGAATATCATCAAAATGCCTTTGATTGATTTACAATTTAGTAATCCAGCCATCATCATCCATAATTCCACAATAAACCACGCCACTTAATGTAGCTGTTACAGATGTTCAGAAGTTCATTCCCTGCCTTTTAGGAGGTGATATCTAGACAGCAGCTGCAGACACTAGGACTAGCTGGGGAAGAAAAATCTGTCTTCAGCACAGGAAAACATCCCATTTTCCTATAACAATGCCCTGTCTTTAAAGTGGAAGGACGTGCTGCCAACCTTGATATATCCAGGTTCAATTATTAAACACCAAATATCCATATGCATATACGCACCCCCCTTGCCAGTTGGCAGGACTAACAAGATGCCTGGCTTCTGTCTAAAACACGTTATTTCCTGGGAAATCAAGACATTACTAAAAGCCGTATGCAACAAATCCATCAAAGGTTATGCAGCAAAAAGCAACTCATCTCACACAGGTCATGCCAGCATCAAGAAACCCATGTTGCAGTGCATTCTGCACGTGGCACAGCATCCAGAGTCAGACCTAAGGAAGTACTTACGAGTTTGCTCTTAAAACCACCACAGAAACCCGGCTGAGGCAGGCAGGAAGGGCTGCAGCCTGATGAAGAGGGTGCTATTCATTATGCTGTTACTGTAACCAATACCAGCCCTTCCTGACAGCACAATGGGACACTTCATGGGCATCATTACTCATTTTTTCACAGATTACTGATCTGAAAACAGTAGGTTAATTCTTGGTTTCAACTTCTTTTGCTTGAGCCTGAAAACAACACAGCATGAGCTGGCCTGCAAGTAACACTTTTGTTAATACTGTTTCTTAAAGAAAAGGAAAATATGTAACACACACAGTACAAGGTGCAGGTATTTTATACCAAACAGCACTAGTACTCTCTGCCAACCTCAACAGTCGCAGTTCATTTAAAGCATACAGAATTATCCAACAGGAATTGTCAAAGTGATGGTCTAGGCCACAGAAACAATTTATCTCCTAAGTGAATCACCATACTGAGGAAGCTAACAAAGACTGCAAAATTCATTAGCTGAGCAGCGCTAGAAAGGTCTGCTCCAAATCTATCACTGATCCATCTAGGCCAGCCAGCATCCTGTCTCTGACAGTGACCTGTCCCAGGCGCTGCTGAGAGAGGTGCAAGGAATAGCAAAGCTATTTCTAATTACAGGAATCCTCTTGTTTCCTCTTAGCTGCACTCGCAGGAATCGCAAATCAGGCTCGTGGTTTGGGTCTTCAGAGGGACATTTCAGCCTTCAAAACTTCAACCACCACAGGATTTCTTTGTTGGGTGATCCCTCACATCAATACATTATGAGGCTTAAGAGTTGGCAAATCTGAGTGACTGTAAGGTCCAATGAAATACCAAGTGGGTATTTCACAGGAACAGCAACCCTGGACTGTGAAGAAGGGATATCACACCCTAACACACCATGGGTTCTTCTGCTTCTAAGGGTGGTAAATGAGATCCCTTGCCCTGTTGCTAGCAGGAGCACTTACGACTACCAGAAAAGCAGCAATGTGTTGAACATGATTTTGAAAAGCAGCTTTTTGATTAATAAATCCTTGGGAGACAATTTTTTTTTTCTTTAAATACAGGCCAATGTTACCGCCTTGCTTTCCATTTGAAGGACTCTGGAGGTGTTCTAGCTGGCTGAAAGGCTACCTTTCAGCTGTGCAAGCTCCACTGCAAATAAGTCTAATTATGTGCTTAAAAATGTACGTTGCAACTCCCCAAAGCACTGCTTTCAACTCAGGAAACCCCTTTGCATCTCTCCAAAGAAGTGCACAGTGGGACTATTCCTCCTGCATCTATTGCGGCCTGTGAATACCCCAACATCCCAGCGCAAAGGGAAAACCCAGCTCTCCCCGAGACCCAGCCTGACTGCGGGGCTGGATGCGGCCCAGCTCCCACTAGATGGCACCTACCCGCTGCTGAATGTCACCTGCAGCTGAGTGCTGCCCGCCTGGTCCAGCAGAGAGGGGAAGCTCTCCTTATGGCAATATTTTTCTTCCCTTCTCATGGGATTTGTTATGTCTTGCATATTAATGCCACAAGTGCAATTTCATTTCATTTCATTGGGTTGGTGGGGGAGGACAACGATGGGAATTGGTAACTGTGAATACTTCCCTTTCTATACTGGGGCTGGAGGCAGCGATGCCAGCGTGCCACCCGACAGCACCCCACGCTACACTGAAGTCATCACAGCTGGGTACCAACCGCAGCCTCTGATGGGGTGGCGCAGCCAAGTACCAGAGTCGGCACAAGCACGTCTTCCCAAGGCAATTCTCTGCACACACAACTTTCCTTCCAGAGGGACTTAGAATACTTGCCACTGGTATTTACATTTCCAATTTAATGGCATATATTCACTGCTTACACAAACATTGCACATGAAGTGCCCCTTGGCCTGCAGGTGATGTTGCGTACATAACCGTGGGTTTTGCGTTGCAAGATTACAATTTTGTATCTATAGAGCCTTTTGCTTAAGTCTCTGCCTCAGGCTTGACTACGAAACATCACCTCCAAAAAATTTACACAGGATTTTTCTCTCTCATAGGCTTAGGTTACATGGAAAAGTGTTGCTGGCATAGCTGCACTGTGAGAAGTAAATAATAAAAGAACATTGTCAGCCAAACAGCAATGCCAGCAAAAAGTTTTGGGTAGCTATATATACAGTTGTGGGTATAGCTTACTCTGTCCAGGGAAATGGGTTAAGTTACAGAGGCAGAGGAACACTTGCCAGTGTGAGTTCTCTTCCAAGAGGGGTTTATTAGCACAGCTCTACTGAAATAATCACATTTTGAATGCAGGCATGTGCTTAGTCTCTCTGTCAAAACAATTATCACAGAGAAAAAGTTTCTTGTGTTTGGTAAATTTTAAAGTAAGAATGTGGCAATCTACATCCCTAGAGCATGCTGTGATAAGTCTCTGCCCACTGGGATCTGCTGGGCTGAGGCCATTAGTTCTTTCAGATACACTGGCAAACTGCTGAGCTTGGAGAGGCTTTCAGTCACTACCAACCTGGGATGGATGAGAGCTGGTCATCTTGTTATATGAGGCTCCATGTCCCACAGCCCTGAGTCATTCAATCCCCTGACTGTGTCTTCACATAAAAATTTATCTTTTCTTTGAGAATTTTGCCAATGGGAGCTGGAGGGTAGCAGGGTCATTGCAATCCATTTCTTTGAATACTCTGTGAGATCTCAGCTTGGTGTATTTTATTTTTTCATCCCAAAGAGAGGGTGTGTACAAAAGCAAAAGATCTGGAAAGCGTTTAGCATCACAGGAACTGCCAGCACTGCTTCCTTTGTTTGCTCTATTTAGCCTGATGACATTTTTTATCATCAATTAGCTCAAACACAGAAAAGCTGCATCTCTCAGTTGACTGTGGGACACAGGTATTGGGGTTCAAATTCCCCTTGTTAGTCTTTCTGAGAAGCTGGGCTGATGCTTGTTGTGCATCCTGTTATTCCAGTCAGCCTAGAGACAAGTGCCAGAGCTGGCATGAAAGGCATGTATCAGAGACAGAAAAAACCAAAGGTAAATTCCTCCCACTCCATGCTTGGGCTTGGTGTACCTGTTACTACATGTGTATCTTCCTTATGCCAGACATAACAAAGGCAGAAGCAGTTGTAAAGAGGGACAGAAAGGGGATTGCTAACACAGAAAATTAATATTGAAAGAATCAGTACAGTAAAGATTCACAAAGTTCACTCTGGGAAGACAAGGTCTTCCTACTGGAGAATTCCCTGAAGGGAGGAACAGTAGCAATAGATTTGAAAAAGAAAAAGAAAAAAAAAAAAAGAAATCCAATCACATACCCTATATTTAAAAATTAAAAAGACTACCAGATGCAATTACATTCATGATTAAAAGATCTAACAGAAGCATATTTAAATTCATTAACTTAGTCCACACTTTACTACCTCAGGAGACCAGCTGCTCCTGGAATACAGAGCAGCAAAATACAAACTACATCTTGCTTGTATTTGATCAAAACCTTTTGGAAGTTTCAATGATCTGGCTGTTAACATCTCTTAGGTGATAATTAGGCTCTTGGGGCAGCAAACATTGTTTGGGAGAGAAAATGCACCGTGGAAACATAAGTAGTGGAGCCTTCTGCCTTGCTGAAGAGTCAGTTATTCCACTATATAAAAAAAGGCAGTCAAGGGCAAAATGAGGCCATTTTCAAACAGAGACTCATTTTGCCTGTGTATATCAGCAATCAGCAGATGCTCACCTCTGTGTAAACTGTTTACTTTAGGTTTTGCTCATTTCTTGCAACATATATTTTAACCAAGAGATTTTAGCCCTTGCGCACTGCAGCTCATGAGCACGGCTCTCCTCTGGAAAACAGACGCTGCATGGTTTTTCCATCGCTGTTTGACAGCTGTTTGGTAGCAGGTACCAGCTGGGGCTGAGTAGACACTTCTCCCAATTCCTGTCCTCCCAAGCAGGGTCCCTGGTCCGCCCCGGCCTCCTGACAGGGCTGGCCTCTCTGCTCGGGGGATGCTCTAGGGCCTCTGGCTGCAGGACGAGGCTTCAGGGCACGTTCGGAGGTGCTGGGAAGAGCCAGAACCTCTCCATGGGATGAAGCCTGTTAGCAGGGCGGATGCACAATATTCTCCGTTTGTCCCAGGAGGGCACTAAATTAACAGCGGAGGCACTGAGTTACTTCCTTTCTGTTATTGCCATGGGACCTATTTCCCTGTGACTGGACAGTAAGAGACTTAATTAATGATAACTGGAGTTTCTGTTTATTGTTGGGTCCGACACATATCTGTCCTTCTAGTCTTTCTCTCTGTATGCTATGTCTGGTTTTGGTCTCCTCCATCCTGCAAGGCAAAGCTTACCTCCTCTGGATAAAGACCTTCCTTCTCAAGAGATCTTTTAAATAATTCTGACAGTTGGAGTCTTTCCTGTCCTTCCTGCACAGTCCCCCATAATCAAGTGCAAGAAACATCGAAGGACAGAGCTGACCTTTCAGACAGACAGCTACACATGTGCCTGAACTGTCAGGCAGATGTTTTCAGGACCCATTTCAGGATTTTACTCTTCTGAGTTAGTTATGATCCATGGCAGAGCGCTCTGCATTATGGAAGCGTCTGCTCTGCCTCAGTGCCTTTGGGAAGTTGCACCATTCCTGAAGAGCTCTAATTCAGCTTGAAATCAGCAGATTTAGAATCCAGCTATTTGTGCCACATGAACGTTATTCCCTCACTGTCTGCAAATGTAACTGAAGTGCCCGGTCTCTTCCCACACCACCAAGGAAGCCCTGATGGTATGCACAGGAGCAGGAAGAGTCTCCTGCTGTCTCCCAACCAAGCCATCCTCATTCATTCAAATGAAGTCAGTGGAGATGTAGCTACACCAATTGTCCCACTCAACTTTATTTCTCCTTTGTCACTGAAGGACTGGAGAGATCTATTTTATTTTGCTTTAAAAGTCATATAAGGCAGCTGATGTCCATTGACAAAAACTTGAAAGCCAAGAATAATTCAGGTATCAAAATCACAGCCTTAAACATTCCTTGTTTGAGCACTAGCCTGGCAGTACCTCACAGCTGCGGGTATGGAGGCGAGAGCTCTTGCAGGGGCTGGAGAAAGATGCTCTTCCATGACTCATCAGCCATCCCTCCGGTGAACAAGGACATAATGACAGGATTAGTCAGAAAAATTGTAACTGTAACCAAAAGCAAGAAGAAAATAGAGGAAAAAGTACGGAAGAGGATGGGAAATTGTGCTGGTCCGAAAACACTCAACACCAACTTTCAATTCTGAAACTATTTGCTAGTAACTCAACTCTAGACGTGATTCTGGACATGTTTCTATCTCATAATCAGAATTAAACACAGTCTCAGATCCTCATTCTGATGACTAGTAGCTACATTTTTTCTTGTTATATATGGGAACGTATCATACATATTATATCGTGTTTCAAATACATAGGAAGCTTCCCCTTATTGCCATATTTTTGGGACAATCCTTAATACTGCTCCAAAAGTCAGATAAGTACATGCTTAAGTACATTACAATATGAGATAGCTTTCCTGAATGAGACCTGGAATTCAACCTGAGCTGAAGTTACTTATAGCAAAACCCAAACATATTTCATGCAATACCTCTGCTGTGCATGTGACTTGGAAAATAATGGAATTCTATTTTGTGAGGAATTTACATGAAATTGTGAGTGGGTCTTTCTCTTTCTAGAGTACTCAGTCTCAGAGAAAAGGGAGATTATTTGCATCTAAGAGCAAAATGCCCATTAATACCATGAACAAAATTCTATGGATAAAGCTTCTGATGGCACTTACAGAAATTGGGTGCCAAAAGTCCCTTGCAAAGGGAGATGTGCCTTGTATCGTTCTCATCATCTAGGAGCCTGTAAAGGCTGCTACGAGTCTTGAGATTGGGTACTAAAGATGGTGGGTGGCAGATTTACGAATCACACTCCAATTTTTTAACCCAAAGAACCTTCAATACCTTTTATTACTCTTTCCCTTCATCAGAAAGTTACTGGTTATTCTTGACAACAGATAGCTCCATCTGCACTTTTATTCATCCCCAGTGAATACACGGATTTTCTTTAAACACGTTCTCATCTGTCTAAGCTTTCAGGAGTAGCAAAATATTCTGGGAGAAAAATTCGGGATGATCCAGATGACAGGATAGGGAGGACAAGGGAGGAAGACAAGAAAAGAGGAGCTTGAGATGAGTTGTGATTAAATTTGTTAAGTTTAAATTTGATTAAATTTGTTAGATTAAATTTGCAAAATTACTTAGAGTATTGAACATATCAGCCTTGAGTTCACCATCAGGTCAATATGGTAGTAAAACAAAGGGCTTCCCTTTTGAAGAGGTAAAATAAAAAATATTAGACATTTTCTCTTTTAAAACCAGTTTGTGCAGGAGGGGATGTTCTGGCTGTAAATGACACAATTCTCTTTTGGGTAAATATCTGGGGTGAGGTTAGCTGCATAAGTCATTATCCAAAAGGTTTATTTTTAGACCCATATCTGCTCTAATCCTACCTTTTCTTTTTCTTTATGTGGATAAGGTTTTCACAGGTCTTATTTAAAAAACTACATTAATTCCAAAATGAGAAACAAGAACTTTTCAAACGTTTACCATTAATATGGATGAATTACAAACAAACCTGGCCTTGATGCAGGCTGAAAGCTGAGCACCTCAGAGGTGAATTGTCACTTTTAATACGCTGAACATGCCTGTACTCTGACAGAGAATTGCTGTCGTTACAAATGTTCTTCCGGGCACCAGTGCTGACCTCTCCTGTGCTGTCTGCCTTCCCGTGCTTGGACTGTTGCACTCATCTTAAACTGTTCCAGTCACTGTTGGTTTGCTGAAATCTTTTTGCCTGACTCTTAAGTCACAACTACTCCATACACTCTTCTGCCAAATTTTCATTCCATAATGGCACGATCCAAAGCTCACTGAACTCAAAGGGAAGATTTGCACTGGCTTCTAGGGATTTTGGATCATACTTCACCTGCTTGCCTGCCAAATGCCTTCCTTGAAGACAAAGCAAACGCCTTCCTTGAAGACAAAGCAAACGCTGTGCTTGAGTTCTCTTACGAAAGCGCGACAACTGCTAGGGGAGGACATGTGAGGGGAGAAGCTTGAGGAGACATCGGGAGGGATAGACTGCTGAGGACGCAGGGCTGGAGACACGCTCTTGGAAGGAGGGACACCCCTGAGGGACTGTGACCCATGGAGGACCCATGCCAGGGCAGAGACTCTCCTGAGGGACTGCAGCCTGCTGGCGACCCATGCTGGAGCAGCAACAGTGAGAAGAGCAGAGTAGAAGAGAAAAATAGTAAGAACTGTAGAAGAGGGGCAGACAGAAACCATTACACCATTACACATTACAACAGTCACATACGATCCTGCCATTCATGCTCAAACCCTAATTTAGAAGAATAATCTCTAGGTAAAGCAGGAACTTGTATCTCCATGTTGTTTCAATGCTGGGCCTTTCTCAGAAAGGAAGCTGGAGCTATTTTGCTTTCTGCACCCCCACCAGTTCTCTCAAGCTATGTCTACGCTATCAGATCCAGGAACTCTTATCCAGGTGGGATAACAAATTTGTCCTGACTTCCAGGGGTGCCCCAGCCATTCAGTGCTGTGGTTTTGATGTGCTGGAGGAGAGCTGTGGGCTGCTCCAGTCAGGTACCTTGTTAGCATGACAGAGGGATCAGGGTATAAGGGATTGCCACAAAACACACATATCCCATACCTTAAGCAGCAGCAGAGTGCCCCACATCCTTTGGAAGAACAATTTGTGAAAAAAGAGACTGTCAAGCCTAGTTTAGGGAGCCAAATTCTGTTTTCTCCCCAGAATTATGTCTTATTTGCCATTATCATAATGTCAACCTTCTGTGCCCAGTTTGTCACCTGGAACTCTGCTGATCTCATTGCCTTTAGCAGAAGCACTGGGGACTCCCAACTGTTCAACAGCAGCCAAGAAAACGAAACACTTCTCCCTTGCTAATTCACTAAGAAGCTAAAAGGTAGAAAATAAAAGCCTTAGTAGAAAGTTGAGGCCTTTTAGTTCAGTCAGTGCTCTGCCATGAAAACACCAGAGTCTCTCATTCCATTTCTGTGGCATCTACCGACCCTAAATTCCCTCCTGTCCACATGTACATGCAAAGCGGGTTTTATACTGTTTGTGGCTGATGGTTATAAAAGCCAAAGATTTATGAATTGCCAGATTCATGCATTCAGAAAATTTGACTCAGGCTCCTGGAAAACCACCGGACCAGCTGAAAAGTTCCACCACATTAAGCTGACCTCATTCTGCTTAACTCCAAGTACTCTGGCAGTGGAGCCCAGGATCCTTCCAGCTCCAAGTCATTCGCTCTAGTAACTACATGAAAGCTGCAGGAGGTGTCCTCTGCCAAACCTCCTTCTCTCACAGCAGTGATGCCTCTGTTCATCAGCAAGCAGTCATGATTTCTGTTAGTTGTGGCCCAGTTCTGGTCTATTTTAGGATTTCTAGAAGCTGTTAAAAACTAATATCCTCTCACTCCCTCCTCCTAGAATCTCATTTATCACTCTGCCTCCTGCACAGTTACACTTCTCTCTCTCAGCTGGCAATTTCTTTCCTATGATATAAATTTTGGATGACCCTAAGGGGTCATAAGCACATGGGGGCAGTGGTCCAGACTACAAAGTGACAGGGAAAGATTTAAGCAATTGGGACTGCTAGGCAAGGGGGAATTGTGCTAATTAAAAGGAAAAGGAACAGTAAATAGCCAGAGACAAAATGCAACGATCCTCAAGCAGGAGCACCCCGGCAGTAGAGGAGCTCCTTGTGATCTGTCCTGCTTACAGTGCAGCTCTCCTCTGAAACAGGGCTATGAAACGCATCAATTTAGTAATAGATAGATTCACTCTCCAAGTGTTTTCAGTGTCATGTCTGCTGACTTGAGGTATTTTTAGCACATTTTTACAACTGTTTGCACTACAGTCACCATAATTAGAAGCGTGTCAGTTGAAGTCAACTTTGTCTTGTGTCTCATAAATAGAACTATTGTTAATTAAGCTTGATAACCAAGTTCCGTCCCAAATGGCACTTGGTCAGCCACGTGGTGGTGCAAAGATGAAAACAGTGCATGTAGAGAGTTTGCAAATATGAAATAAGGGAAATATTTTGGCTTATAGAATCTGCACAATAAGGAATGACTCTTAAAACAGTGTGGCTTGATGATCAAATACCAGGCTGCATTTGTTGGGCTAACATAAGAAGTTCTACCTGCAATCTCAGTGGACCCACACATGACTGCTAATCTCATTTATAGGTATTTTTAAATGTAAGCAAATGCTAACTACAAATAAGATGTGGAACTAAGAATAGGTGTCTGGAAAGGGAGTTAGTACAGGAGGAAAGGAACCTTTCCAAAACCATTGGACTAATTAGACTACATTGTTTCTAAATGTCAACTAAAGTTACTGAACTCTTCCCATATGAACAGCTCAACTTTGTACTAAAATATCTATTTACCTGTGTGCATGGGTACGAGTGTGCACGCACAAGGAGGAACTCAGAGAGCCTCTTCCAGGGCAGCTGCTTCTCAGGCTGGACTCTAGTGAATTAAATGAATCCCTCTCCAAATTTAACAGGGGCTTTTTCTCACAAGTGGCACCAGTCTGATACACTGACAACCCACTGGTTCAAGAAGTCAAGGAACACAATTGCTCATGGGACTGTCATTTGGTATAAAGCATTTGTACACTGTGAAACACAACCTATCACCAACCTGCTCTGCCTCCAAGCACTATGGCACATCTGTGGCTACAATCAAGAAATGTGTAGTACAGGGCAAGAAAGGGCTGGAGGTAGCTGCCGCATGCCACTGATCCTGAATCTGCCTTATGCCTAGTAGTAAATGGCAATAGTACAAAAGTTGGCTTAAGTTTATGGGCTGTCAGTGGCTCCTGTGGGCCAATAAAGCACCAGGGGAGCAGTGGTAGCACGTAGAGAAACCTACTCCGATTCCCTTAAATTAACACTGGGGAGCCACAATAAAGATTCCAGGATGGAACAGGGTTCCCCTCTGCTGAGATGATAATTCAGAGATCAATTGCACTGCTCTAAGTCCCTGACCTAGTACCAATACAGATCAAAGTTAGCACCACAAGACTTCTGTCTCTGTCTGGAAGGGCAATGGAAGGTATATGCTATATAGTCCACCTGGTGCTGAAACACCACATAACATCTAACAGACTGATTATACCACCAAACATCACTGAGCATCCCATTTCATACACAGCTCACTGTCTTGCTTTCAGACAATCAATATTCCTTCTGCTTTTTGTGCACATTCACACACAAAAAGCAAACAAACAGACAAAGCCACATTTTCCCTGCTTCTCATCTCATTACTGAAATTTTCCTTGCAGCTCACTAATTTTATGCTCTCTCAGGTATGCGCACTCCCAGCAGCAGGTTTCCAGCAGCAAATTAGGCAAGCTAAATTACTGCAAGTTTACCAAAGGAAAAGGAAATAAAGACCTCAAACACCTTGTGGACTTTTCTCTCCCTCAAATCAGTAGCTTGTTTATTCTAATAATAATAAAGCAGGCAGAAGGATGTAATTAATGTCAAGCACAATTCATTCCTGTTACTTTGAGGTACTAAAATCAAAACCAGAAATCCTGACTTTGAAGCAACATACACACAAAAACACAAGAAAACTTTTATACGTACGATTTTCTAATTTAGGAACATCCATGTGCAATGTGAGCTGCTCAGCAAATTGAGCCAGGAAATACATTAACTGGAAGCTAATTTAGGGCATAACTATTTTACCTCATGTTTGAAACTGTTCCACCAGGTTATTTCACTGCAGAACATTTTAGAGAAGAGAATGAGCGTGCTAAGGGGAAGAGGGAAGGGAGGAGATTTTGAACAGTGGGGTTTTGGCTAAAATGGAAAGGAAGCTATTTCTGGTGAAGTGGACTCTCCCCCCCACCCGATTAATGGATAAATCGTGTAAGAAAAATGTCTCCATCCCAAGGCAGACCCAATGATGTTCTGCATTAACTGAAACATATGGGAACATTTCAGTATAAACAAAAACTGCACTGTATGAGCTTTTTTCTATGAGCTTTCCAGTTCATTTAACCCTTGCTATGGTGCACATTAAGTACAGCCTGAGATTACTGGTATAACACTCCACTGAGTATTTTTTGACTCAGATAATGCAGCAGTAACTCCCAGCTTTTATATTGATAAACTGGAAGCCTACTTGCATTTCAAAACACTGTAGGCCCTCTTCTTTATGCCAAGTTTTTCAGCTGAAGGATGTGGATGTTACAGTGGGCTTCCTGAGAGCACTTATGTTGAACAAAAGCCAATTTTTTGAACAGAAGGATGGCAACACTTTAAAATCATCTACGAGAAAGATGATCCTAAATGCTATTCATGGGAGCTTAGGCTCCCAAATTACCTGGCTGCTTTTGAAAATGCTGCCACTGAGCAATCCCTAGTTTTTGCTTCTTCCCTTTCCTGACTGTGCCCTTCACCTGGAATCCCTGCTGGGATTCCAGAAGCACTTTTTCTGGGTTGCAACAGTGAACACCAGCAGTTGTGGCGAATCATGACAACTCAAACCTTTGCTAAAGTTCATGCACCTCTGGGGTTCCAGAGCAGCCCAACTTGACTGGGCAACGCAGCGAGGCAGCCTGCTTTTGGCTTGCCCTTTCATCTTCTTGCTTTCCTTGTTGAGATTTGCCCTGCTGAGATGATCAGCTGCCCCAACACCTTTTTGTCAGGGAGGTGAGGAGCTATCAAGATTTAGACCATTTTCTTATGTTAACTAGTCTACTTATGTTTCAGTACTAATGTTCACTATGTCAACTAGTTTACTTTTCTCTTTTGAGAGCACACTGGCATTAAATTAGAAAATGTACCTCCAAACTCTCATATCCTCCTGACTGCTAAAACAAGCAAACACCAGCAGCTTGGACGTAGCTGTAATGAAAAGCTTCGTTTTTACATTTTCATACTGTGTGTGTGGCAGGAAAGAAGCTTCCCAAATCAAAGTGGAAGGTCCTTCTGCCATGGAAAACAAGGGGAGATATCTCCAAGCCAATGCCACGGTATCAAGTGACAGGACACACACTGATTTTCATTTCCTGACCAAATCTCAGTGGAACCAGGAACTTACTCATCTCACTTTCATTCATAGAAAGTAAAACCACAAAATACTATTGCAATTTTGACTTCTGAATTACAGGGGCCATTGGGCTTCTATGACTTAATTTTTCCTTGAATTCATCATGTATTCTTGAAATAATCTTATTCTAATTTAACAATTGTCAGCAATGCTCAACCCAGTACAACCCAGTGAATTTTCTACAATCTTTAGTCTGAGTTTGTCTAACTTTGTCTTTCTTTTGTCTATTAGTCTACTGCCAGCTTGCTGTTCCCCTTACAGACTGCAAATCAATGGCCCTTTAGACTTAAGCTTGAACCCAAAAGACTGTGCTCTGCAATTTTCCTCTTGAGGCCTGGTTTCCAGTTTTTTCTTTCATGTAGTTTTTCAATGAATCCTCCCCTATTTATTTTCTGCCTTTTCCAACTGTGGGCACCAGAACTGAGGAGGGTGAATGCAACGCTCAAAGCTGCAGGAGATACAGTCACAGCTCCTGGGTGGATACCTGTTGTGTACTTATAGTACAGCTCACACAGGAGGATCCCAGCAGCAAATCCCACTAACATCCCCTGGGCCGCTTCAGATGTTGTTAGGATGAGCCTCATGCTCCTCTGTTTGGGATATAAACAGTGTTCATAAGCTGATCGCATCTCAGCAAACAGATTGACTTTCTCAAAAAGAGTATAAATGAAGTAACCATACAGATGAAAATACTGACAGGGATATTCTGGACAAATTTCACATTCTGTTACACTGAGAAACAAGGACCTGAAATTGCTCAGGACTGAAAATGAGATATTACAGCATTTGGTTTCTGGATCAAGAGTTCAAATCAGATGGAGGAGGGTAATGAACAAAACCTCATTATCATCTAGCAGCTACTAATGAGTGTCAGTAGCTAGACAAATACAGGACTTCGCGGACTTGCAGTGGCAGCTCCTGTTATAGTAAGAGCTGTCTTTGTAAGAAGGTCTGGAAAACTGAGTCAAAACTCTGAATCCAAGTAATCCTGGGGTACAAAATGACTTGCAGTATGGCAAGTGAGGGGCAGTGACTTTACTTCTAGGTTACATGCTGTCGTGGTTTAACCTCAGTCGGCAACTGAACCCCACCCAGCTGCTCGCTCACTCCCCCCCCACCCTGGTGGGATGGGGGAGAGAATTGGAAGAGCACAAGTGAGGAAAAACTCATGGGTTGAGATAAAAACAGTTTAATAATTGAAATATAATAATAATAA